>NW_020664409.1:94838202-94886660 GCF_002925995.2 Terrapene triunguis
TGGAGATTCCACAACCTCCCTAGGCAATTTATTCCAGTGTTTAACCATCCTGACAGTTAGGAACTTTTTCCTAATGTCCAACCTAGACCTCCCTTGCTGCAGTTTAAGCCCCTTGCTTCTTGTTCTATCCTTAGAGGCTAAGGTGAACAAGTTTTCTCCCTCCTCCTTATGACACCCTTTTAGATACCTGAAAACTGCTATCATGTCCCCTCTCAGTCTTCTCTTTTCCAAACTAAACAAACCCAATTCTTTCAGCTTTCCTTCATAGGTCATGTTCTCAAGACCTTTAATCGTTCTTGTTGCTCTTCTCTGGACCCTCTCCAATTTCTCCACATCTTTCTTGAAATGCGGTGCCCAGAACTGGACACAATACTCCAGCTGAGGCCTAACCAGAGCAGAGTAGAGCGGAAGAATGACTTCTCGTGTCTTGCTCACAACACACCTGTTAATACATCCCAGAATCACGTTTGCTTTTTTTGCAACAGCATCACACTGTTGACTCATATTTAGCTTGTGGTCCACTATAACCCCTAGATCCCTTTCTGCTGTGCTCATTCCTAGACAGTCTCTTCCCATTCTGTATGGGTGAAACTGATTTTTCCTTCCTAAGTGGAGCACTTTGCATCTGTCTTTGTTAAACTTCATCCTGTTTACCTCAGACCATTTCTCCAATTTGTCCAGATCATTTTGAATTATGACCCTGTCCTCCAAAGCAGTTGCAATCCCTCCCAGTTTGGTATCATCCGCAAACTTAATAAGCGTACTTTCTATGCCAATATCTAAGTCGTTAATGAAGATATTGAACAGAGCCGGTCCCAAAACAGACCCCTGCGGAACCCCACTTGTTATGTTAGGTCAGGTTCAAAGTAGGAGCAAGGTTTAAAACACTTGAATCCATAAAGAACTGCAGATCCAATTATAGCACTGGAATTTAGGCTGGCATTTTCAAACCTGGATGCCTAAATTTAGCTCCTAATACAAGCAGCCTGGCTTTCAAAGCTGATGAGCACCCATCGATCTCACTGAAATCAATGGCAGTGAAAGGTGCTCAGTGTCACTTTTACTTAAGTGCAGAACTTTAAACACCTAGATTTGAAAATATTGGCCAAAGGTTTGTATGTGTGGCACATTTAAAAGAACGGTTTGGTTTAAAATTGCATCTATACATTCCAAGCTTTAGAGCCTTACCCTACTACTTTGGTGTCCAAACATCACCAGCATTGGTAACAGACGTAGACCACCTCAATCGTTTAGCCTAGAACTCATCTGTAGCTGCCACATTCTTTCAGACATAAAGCACTGGAACACGTACTAGGCTCCTGAACTGGAACAAAATGCAGCCTACAAAAGTGTAACTCTCCAGATGTTTTCAGCAGGAAATATCAAAGCTACAAAGTGCCAATATTTAAAGATTCTGTAAATTTATGGAAAATCTGTACCCCTTGTGCTTTATTGGCCTCGCTTGTAAGAAAAGAATTCATATGGTATTCAGAGAAAGCATTCCATATTGCAGCCTGCGGTTGCTGAAGCTCTAGATACTCCTAGAGCAGCCTGTTTCCTTTGAAATCTAAGTCATAATTTCCATGTTGTTTTGTATGGCGAAAACCTTGGGTTTTTTTTCTACTGGTTTTCATAAGACGGTTTGTATTTCGCATGAAATACAGGGTATTTATGATACACTGAAGATTGCATGTGTGCATTTCCAAGAGGAGATTAAGAAAAAAGGCCCATAAAATGGTGCCTAATGCAGATAATTGGTCCTTGCTTTCTTTATAGTACCTGTTTCTGTATTTACAGACAACTAAATTGTGTCCCCTTCAGTCTTTTTTTCTTCAGATTTGCCAATGGTTCTATTGAAGGGCCTGTTTTGCAAATAAAACTCACCAATCTGTTTTGCTGGTACATCTCAATCTTGTTTGCTGCTTCTCCAGGATTTGAGTGAGTGAGGCCTTCTTAACAAAGATGTTCTCCAAAAATAGACCTGTCCTGGTTACTAGCCTGATGGCATACTCACGTCGGAATCATCCCACAGCCATTTTGACACTTCTTTGTGGATTGGCTGTTAGAAGGGGGAGGGAGGTGGGAGATTTGGGCAGGGAAAGAGGAAGAAGGAAATATATAAAAACAAAATATAACCAGTAGCAAGAGGTGGAACGATGAAAGGGGCCACCACCACCAGCAGCAACAGCAGGAGTTCTATACCCAGCCTGCTCCTAAGGTTAAGTATCTGGACTACAGCCTGGGCTCTATGAAGGGTGGATGCTGCCTGAGAACAGATGTCCTCTGGTACCACTTGGGAAAGTAGTGACACCAGAGGTGCATGCTGCGTGGGCCACAGGGTCACTAAAGCCCCCAAGTGACTAAACAATGGGAGGATGGTGGTGCTTCCCCTCTCCTCTGGCACTGCTGCAAGGATGTGATTTTTTGTTTGTTTGTTTGTTTGTTTGTTTGTTTTATAGGTCTGCTCATCTCATATGTGGGTCAGGGACTATACATGGCAAATAAAAGGGCCTGCCTAGACACAAGTCAGCTTATGTGCAAGTACATATGGTAGCTGTTCTGATTGAACTTTGAAAATGGGCTCTTCTTCACATACCTTAGTAGAGGTTCTCTGTCACTGATACAGGGTTAAATAAAATGGTTGGTGTTTTTTTTTAATCGTTTTGTAAGGATTGTTTTGGCTCATGGGAAAAAACCTAGACCGTATTCTACTTTCATTTACACCAGTGAAAACCAGCAGATCTCCACTAAAGTCAGCAGTGTTATTCTGGATTTACTTTGGGGCAAGAACAGAATTTGTGTTTCTGATTTGGTAAATGCATAGATTTTTAATAGAAGTAACAAATCCCACCACCATGTAGGATTTTGCTGAATCAGGCTTCCATTTCCCTCTCTTGGTATTATATAAAAATCATGTCTATAGTGGTCACCATTTAAAAATCAACATTTCCTAGCAGATACCACACAGTTATTACAATTGTTTCCTATTTAGGGGAAAACTGTGGCATCTCAATTACCACTGTAACTGACACATGCTGATTTTTTTTAATGGTGACTGGATATTAAAAGCTGGATGAAAATCAATAATTTGTCTTTTCTCATTGTAGTTGGTCCCCGGTCAGATACTGATGCAAATGAGTCCATTGAACAAATAGATGAAGATATAGCAGTGACTCAAAGTCAGATGAACTTTATTTGTCCTATCACACAGGTATGCTATTACTATTACTGTAGTAGATAAATATTTCCCATCTTCAATTACTTCACTGCATCTTCATAGCCATTATAATCCTATTGACATTCCTACCTATATAACATACTTGTTAGCTATATATGTATATTGATTTTTAGAAACCAGACAATGGTCATGTTGCTGAAATAAAACCTCGCAGGAATAATGCAGTTTACCACGTGGGGCCTGATCCTGTAATTTGAGTAGTACAGCATATGGACCACAGGGACTTCCTGCCGCTTTAAGCAAGAGACTCTTATGTGTGGGGCTTGGAGTTTAATTATATTTTGTTGCCAGGGGACAGTACTTTCTGCCACAAGATAATACCTTCCTAACATATGGGGGCCTGGATAGTTGTGAAAGTTAAAGTTGATTGTAATAATAGCTAGAGAGAAAGAAGGGTGATACCTACAAACTGTATTCTATACAGGGGCGCAAGATAGTTGGGAATTTTCTGTAAGAATGATTTTCTGTTTGAAAAATGCTCTTTTTGCAAAATCCAAAATTTTCCATTGGGAAAATCAAAATGACAGCTGCCCATCCAGAAGGTCCTTGCCAATTTCATTTTCAGACAGAAAATGAAACTGACACAAGCCTTCAAGGCAGTAACGAGCAATCCAAAAAAATCCACGTTGATTCTTCCAATGCAGAATTTTTCTGGAAATCCGTTCTCACCAAAAATATTGTGTTTTTTGTCCTGTTTTGGGATGATTTCCCCCCCCCCCCCAAAATGAGGGGTTTTTTTCCATGTAGTTGATTTCCATTTACCAGTCATCTCTAACTGGGGCTGTTAGCAACATCCCACGGCAGGTCTGAGAATGTTTTCAAGGTCATAATTAGTTCTGTTAAATACAGTCATATTGATTGCAGATGGAAATGCAGAAGCCAGTTCGAAATAAAGTCTGTGGCCATACCTATGAAGAAGAAGCCATTCTAAAAATTATACAGCGTCGAGAAAATCAAAAGAAAAAGGCATGGTAAGTTAGCAAAAATGTGTGTGTGGGGGGGGGGGGGAATACTTGGCTTGCTGTGTATATGGAATCATATTCCACTTGTTCTATGAAATTTATTTGTGTTGGCAAGGCTGAAGGAAGTAATATTTAAATGTCTGCCCCCAAATCAGTCTCCTCATTAATACTGTGCACATGGAGGATACCTCTTGTTTTTATTTAAAAATATATATATATTTAAGGAAACATTCAGCAAGTGTATGGGGAAGTAACAGCCATTCACTGTATCTGCACAACAAAGTAACAGAGATCTAGTACAGTCCTTAACAATACAGAGAAATTTTAACATCTTAAAGTTGCTAGTTCATTTTTTGTTCTTACCGTGTGTTTTTTAAAACTGTCAAAGTTGATGTAAAAAATAATATAACTCCTTTGCAAATGGAAGGGAAAAGACAGTACTTTTATAGCTGATATATGGTACTACAATAAGAAAAAGGAACTAATACAGAACATTATAAACCCCTAGATGAAGGGAAGACTGTTCAGCCAGAAAAATAAGTTGTACAGTCCCTTCCATAATTCAGGAAAACACTTTTTACCATAGATAATGCTGGTAGTACTGCCTATGGTTAAGGTTGCTTGACACGTTCCATACAAAGACCCTATTTTCAGCTGCTTATAACTTTGTTAAATTTAGGGCATATATTTTTCCATGCTGGGTGTCTAGCTCAGGCGGCGGCTGCTGCTGCTATTATTGTTGTTTAATTTCAGCCAAAAGGTTTCAGCCATTTGAGAATGAGATCAGGGAAAATATGGGTGAGTTTGCCTATGTTGAAAACATATATTCTCTGTCTTATGGTGAGAAGCAGGGCCATGATATTTGGCGGTGGGGTCACCATGGTGTCGGAAAGAGACTGATTTTCACCAAGCAGCATATGTTTGGCCATGTTATAAGCCTCTGAAAAATGTGCAGTTTTGCACATGCTCAGGAGAGGTTTGTAAGAGGTTGATGGTATTATTCTCCAAAGATTCTATCTGCGCTGAACATATGTAAGCTGCACGCAGCTCCCGTGCGATGACTGGCTGCTCGTGCACCGTCCCCACAGTGACTGTGCATGCACCATCCCCACAGTGACTGTGCATGCACCATCACAGGACTGCAAAAGCTGAGTAGGACTTTCCCTGAAATTGTTCTTCCTGACTTCAGGAAAGTTGCTGTTGTGCTAGCCACTCAAATGGATAACAGGGAGAAAGCAATCTGACTAGAATGCAAATGGGTGAAGGGAGATGGGCACTCTGGGAACAATAGGAGTCAGAGGGGACAGGGAGGCAGAGGCACAGAAGCTGGGTTGGGAGATAGGACAAAGCGGGACAGCAGTTGGGAGGTGGAAAGGAGCCAAAAGAGGTAGCAACAGGAGCCAAAGGGTGGGAGCAAAAGGGAACAGGCTATGGGGACAAGGGCAGAACAGCTGATAACCACTAGACACACTCCTCTCCAGAACCTGGAGTTGAACAAAGTAGTACCGAGTCTCAACGTTCCTCTGCTGGCAGTAATCAGCAGTGAAATCCACTAGCAAAATGAGTCTCTTCCTCTTCCAGAGGATGGTCCACATGGACAATAACAGCCCTGCTACTCAGATAGCTCAAGTCACAGAGGTTGTTGCTGTGAATCTAAAGGTTCTAATCTTGCTGATGACCCACATGGGAGTCAGTATGCTTCCACATGATAGAATCTGTTTTTTCCGCTTACTTTTTAAGAAACTAAGGAAATTACATGGAAGCACACATCCCTATATTAAGGTTGCCAAGTCAAGCACTTAAAATTTAGAAAATGCCAGAATTCAAATTGCACTTCTGGCATTTCCTAACTTTTTGAACTTTTTGTTAAGGCAAAGTTAAAATAAAACGTTAACATACTACATTGTACCTTACTTATTCAGTATCAGGTTACTATTTAAAGAACATGGCTACAGATTCTGGCTTGCCGGCTAGGGAGCCGCCCTCCTCTGAATACACTAGAAAGAGTGACAAAATTTCTGAATACCTATCTTCTTTTTGGCACTTCTTGTGTATGTATTTGGTATGAAAACTTTTCCATTACAAGAACAGTCCATATTTTATTGTACCCCGTTCCATAGGAGATGGGGTCACATTTTTCCAATACTGTGCAATACAGACAGGGCCGGCTCCAGGCACCAGCCCACCAAGCGTGTGCTTGGGGCGGCGCCTGGAGGGATGCGGCGGGGCGCTCCGGCCGGTCGGGGAGAGCGGAGAGCCCCGGTCGGGCTCTCCGCTCCACCCTGCTCCCGGGCTCGGCGCCCTCCCCTGCCGCAAGGGGGGGGGGGGGGGCAGGGGGGCGGCCGGTGGCTTTTTTGCCTAGGGCGGCAAAAAAGCCAGAGCCGGCCCTGAATACAGAGTCTAGCTGTTAGAACAATACATTAATTTATATTTATTGCTGTTTAAAATGCAGATCCTTTGCTGGAGCATTAAGTAAGCAGGTCAGGGGATCTCTTGGAAGCCAGCATTTTGTCATAAGATGAATCTCTTTAATAATTTCCTCCAAAAAAACAACTAATTTCTGGACACCACTACCACATGATCAAGTATGTTCCCCTTTTCCGGCCACCCCTCCAATGGAACGCCTCCCTACTAGCAAAAATATGATGGATCTTAACTAGAGTCAAATGCTATCTATACAGTAATTTATAATTTTTTCTTTGAGCTCCACAAATTGAAGATGTATATCCCCTTTCCCATAGAGAACCCTAATCATCAAGGTCAGTTTCTTTGTCCAAATCCCTCAACAGCTTTTTCAATCAAAATTGTGTATATCTTATAAATTTAAACCTTTTGTTTCCAGCTTTCTCCTGGGTCAACTCCTCAAATGTGGTTAAAGGTCTCGAGAGTCTCCTCATGTCCAGATTTCACAATAAAATGTTTGACTTGTAAATACTGAAAACACGGGACCTTTGTATTTACATTATTACCTACCTCTTGGTGTGACTTCAGATCAGGACCCAGAAACAGCTGTCTGAATTGAGAAATCTCAGCGCCTACCCACAATGAATGGTCCCTTTGATATTTCCTAGGGATAAATTCCTGATAGGAAATGCTACATTCATTAACAAACTTTTGAGTGCTTGACCTGCAACCTTAACATTGTTTAATGTAGGGGTATTTTTGATGTAATCATATGGTATGTTAGAAGTGCACATGACAGCAATAACAGGGGTTTGCTCTAATTACATTTAGAAAGGTCAGTTAGGCATGCTACATGTAACTCTAAGTTCTGCGTATATCTGTCTGTTAAAATGAGCTGAGTTGCTCTGTAATTAACATTTGTTCTGGAAATACAGCATCGGTTTTTGAAATGCCACAACCTGCTAGGTCTATAGAAACCATTCATTCCTACTCTCTCAAGCTCCCAGCTGGAGTAAACCCTTTTCTATTGTGCTGCTACATGATTGCATTCTTCACAGTGGTGTTCCAGTGGGAGCAAACATTCCTAACGTGGTTTAAAGGCAAAACCTGATCTGTCCGGCAAAGCCCAAGTTAATGCACTTTGTCAGGGAGATCAATAAGTAGCTGAGGGAACAACAGGGTGAGGAACGGAATCCTCTCCCCATCCTCATCCTAGAGCTACAGCCACTGCTATAGGCAAAGCAATGTAGTAGTGGCTACAGCAAGCTGCATACTCTTCTTTCCTCAAGGCCTGTGGAGTTGATGGGTGTACTTCACAGACCATTGGCTGTCTCTCAGCCATTTCACCTGGCCTGCCCGCAGCCTCCATCTTCTATGCTCCCACAAAGAAACCTGCTATGCAGCTCAGCTCCACTGCAGCTTAAGGGACTGCTGCATACTGCTGTGTGGCTTTCCCAACACCTTGCATGGTGCCTTCCACAGCCTGGGAAAATTTCATGCACTGGTCACAGTAGTGCTAATACTTACAGGAAGTGTTTTATATGAGACTTTCAAGGCACTTGACAAACCTTAATTAAGCCTTGCAACACGTCTGTCAGACAGATAATTATTATTCTAACCAGTTTATAGATTGAAAAACTGAGGCACAGCGTGATTAAGTGATTTGCCCAAGGCAGACACAGCAAGCCAGTGACAAAGCCTGGAATAGAAGGGATGAGAGCTGACTCTATATTCCAAGTCCTAGACAAAATTCCTTCCCAAAAAGAATCTAGGTTCCAAAAAAAGTGAGTCCTCAAATGTTTTAACTGTGGGCATTATCCATATACATCTGGCTCCACTAGCAAGGGAAAAAGATACCCCATCCCTGAATATCTTTCACTGTAGACGTAATCTGACTTTACCTGACTACCTGCAGCCAAATATCAAACTCTGTATTCGTTCTACTTTTAGAGATCACTAATATGACACACAATCCTCTCCCCCTCCGTTCTTGTGAGGACTCATCACTTTTCATAACCCTAGCTCTTCCACTGACTCACTCTGTGGCTCTGGGCAAGTCACTTAACCTCTTTAATCTGTTTCCCTATCTATATAACGAGGCTAATACTTATTCACCACAGATTGGTGGGGGGAAAATACAGTGCTTTGAAGATGTAAAGCAATATACAATGATTACAGTAAGTAACTGTATTATTAGTAACACTGGCAACTCTTGTTGGATTTAAGACAGTGATCAACAGGTGAAAGTCTTTATATCTCATTACACTCATTCCCTTGAGACATCAACTCCCACCTATTAAGATAATTAGACTTTTTTTCCCAACAGAGATTTATTATCTATCAAGGAAAAGCTGCAGCAAGTCACCGACAAAGTTACTCTGAGGGGAGGGCGGGAATAAAATATAAAACAGCAAATGCTACATTCAGATGACTAATATAATTCTTCTGATTTATTTATTTTTCTTTTTAACAGCTGCCCTAAAATTGGCTGTAGCCATTTAGATGTTAAGAGATCAGATCTTGTGCCAGATGAAGCATTTAAAAGAGCGATTGACAGTCAGAATAAACAAGCCCGATCAATGCCGTAGAAGTCAGCTGGACACACTGTTACCACAAAGAAAATTTGTTATTGGAGGTCTTGTGAGATAAGCTGCTGATTGTAAGCAGGTTGTGTAACTGATTGTTATTTGAAGTGTTTCATTTGAAGGCAAAGTTGAAGGTGTCAGCTATAAATGAAAGCATTTCTTAAACTGCCAAGTGTGAAGCATTCCAGATTAACTTGTTTGTTTTTCTTCCTGAACCTCTAAAATGTTGCATTTTATAAATAAAATGTATATGCAAAATGTAACCTCCTTTGTCAATAGTGTGCTCATTTTCAAAGCATTCTAAAGATATCAATTTAGGGCCAAGCCTGCAAAATGATTGCTACTGGGTGCACTGTTTCCTACTGTGAGCCATCCCAGTGAGACGTCTCTGTTGTTGCTGGGGCTACTCATGGTAGGAGGCACCGTGGCCAAGATTTTCAAAGGGACATGATCTGGGGTGCCTCTCTTTTTGGATGCCCAGCACAAGACCTCTTAAGGGAGCCTGATTTTCAGAAAGTGCTGAGCATCTGGATCTCATGTTTGGGAATGCAAAATCATTAGTCACTTTTATTAACCGCAGGTCCTGGCCCTTAATCATACTGTACTTCTTATATTCAAAATCTTTTATTTCAGACTTTATGTATTTGGAATTCCCAAGGGGGTTCACATTGATATTTTAGGTGAGAAGAATTGGCTTATTTATAAACCTCTTCACTTCATTAACCTTATGTATAATAACAATAAAAATATTATAGGATACCTACATACCTTGAGTTACAAAGACTATACCATGTAATAATAACAAGTTTCATACATGCATGCATTGTTACTGTTGCTATAAGCGTTACTTCATTAGACCTTTATTAACCCAAATTATACTTGGAGTATAGGCCACATTAAACTAAACATGCAGTTTTGTAATTGTTAAACTATAGTTTTAGTTTTTAAAACATGGGGAGGAGGATGTCCTGAATTGCCGAACGTTTTTCCTTTCACCTTCAAGTCTGCTTAGATTTACTCCAGCACTTTTAAATAAAACCCCAAAACCTGTGAGAAACACTGTTGGAAAAAATCTCTAGCAACTTTTGGTTCGGTTGCACTAATAATGCACTTCCTGGGCCAAATTTTAACCGTGGGCTTAATCAGGCCTCTGTGGGTAAGTCTACCCAGCAATTAAATACCCGTGGCTAGCCTGTGTCAGCTGACTCGGACTGTGGGGCTGTAAAATTGGTGTGTAGATGTTTGGGCTTAAGTTGGAGCCTGAGCTCTGGGACGCTGCATGTGGGGGGGAGGGTCCCAGAGCCCACACTTCAGCCCAAGCCCGAACATCTACACAGCAATTTTTAGCCCGGCAGTCTGAGTTCTGAAAGCCTCTGTCAGCTGATCTGGGTCAGCCGCATCAGTATTGTGGGTCTTTTATTCCAGTGTAGGTGTACTCTGTCAGTATGTCTACACTGCGAAACAAATTCTGAGGCAGCAAATCTCAGAGCCCAGGTCAACTGACTTGGGCTCACGTTACGGGGCTACAAGTAGCAATGTAGATGATCCCACTCGGGCTGGAGCCCAGGCTTTGAAACCCAGGGAGAGGGGAGGCTCTCAAAGGCTGGAAGGTTTACGCTACTAGTTTTAGCCCCGTAGTACAAGCCCTGTGAGCCCAAGTAGGTTGACCTGGGCTCTGAGACTCACTGCTGTGGGTTTTTGCAGTGTAGATGTGTCCTGTGTTTTCAACTGCAAAATTGTGGGCACCAGTAATTTTGATCACTAAGATGTCAGAGTGCTTGAATGTGTCAGCAAATAAGGGATTTGGACATATAAGGGAGATAAATACAGGTGCAAAATTGTATGCAGAGTGATTTGTACCTGCAAAATGGAAGACAGTTACTAGACTGAACTAGCCCTATTGTGCTCTGATCCAGTTGCTATAGTGTGGTGTTCATATTAATATATTCTCAGATAGCTACATATGGATATTCCTGAAGTTCATTATCCTTGCGTTCCTATGAGTGATGCTAGACTAGAGATTGCTGTCTTGGATATGTTTGTTTACCAGATTTTAAGAGTTAGGGCTTGATCCTGAGATCAAGTTGGAGGGTTTTAATTGGAGGTACAGGTGCTCAGCATATCTCTGAATCGGGCACTTTGCATATATGTACCCAGTCTCTAGTATTTAAAGTGCCTGGATAAGGCAGTAAAGATATGAGAAATACCAGGCAAACCTGAAGTGCAATATTATAAGGAAAAGGAAAGCAAGTAGGTCAGCACCCATATCACTTATGCAATAAGTGGAAAGTATTCTTTGAATGTTCACATTCCTGTCTCACAATAAATTATTTTTCCTTCCTTTCTTCCCTAGCTTGGGTTAGGCAATGTCTATGAAGTCATGAAACTTGAATAGCAAGTTCAGCCTATAAACTCTGAGATCCTTTTACTCTTTGAAGGAAAGAAATTTAACAGTTTGGCAGAAGATACCTGCCTTACTTTAATAGCAATTACATACGATGTCTGAAGCAGTATTTGTATTGAATTTGAGGTTGGTTTCTTTTATAATCTGAGAGATCTTTTTTGAGAATGCCCAGGACTTGCCCTATAAAGCCATGACTTAAATAATTATGGAATCCTTTCAGATACATTAGAATATTTCTGATAATACTCAGAAATCACTGATATATTGCATATGATTTTCAATTGCCTACAGCAGATTAACTGCATTGATTGCAGTCCTTGAACAAACTCTATTGTCTGGTCTGTTTGGGAGGGATAGCTCATGGTTTGAGCGTTGGCCTGCTAAACCCAGGGTTGTGAGTTCAATCCTTGAGGGAGCCATTTGGGGATTTAGTTGGGGATTGGTCCTGCTTTGAGCAGTGGGTTGGACTAGATGACCTCCTGAGGTCCCTTGCAACCCTGATAATATCTGTGATAATCTTGATTCATTTCATTACATGCATGGAACAGCTATTAGCCGCAGTGTTCCCACTGGTCAGCTGAGCAGGGCCAAGAATAGACCTTTGCCCTTTTTTGCGATAGAACGGGGATGGCTCTTTATTGATAAGTTTTACTAGAAACGATTTACCAATTGATACTGAAATATTGAGGGTCAGATCCTCAGCTGCCATTGCTGTGCACTTGACACACTGGGTGGGGTGTATGGAGTGCCTTTTGCACTGTCCCGATCTGGGGTTTTTATGCAGTGGGCTGGTGCCCAACACAAGTGTTCTAACATACACCAGCTGCCAACAGCTCCAAGGGCCTGTTACAACTATGTGAGGAAGGGAAAGCCCCAGTCATGCCCCCTCAGGCTGAGAGCCAAGGGAGCATAGGAGTCCCTACAGCAGCTCCTGTACCATCTCAGAATCCCCCTACACAGGGAGTATCCTCTGGGAGGCCAGGCCCACAAGGTTTAGAGTTGCTGGGCACTGGTGGAGCAATGGAAAGTGGCTGGAGCATGGGGTGGAATTGAGGCCTAGGAGTTCACAAGGAACCCAATGTTGTTTATTCTTAGTAGTGGGTGTTTATTGTTCATTTGCAAAAAGCTTTCTTGAGCATTGGTTTTGTCTATGCAGTGGTGAACAGGGGAGAAGAGACAACCTCCCTATTCAGAGTGGTCCATGTTATGCAGAAACCCAGCTCTAGAAGAAGAAAACTTCAAGGAAATAAAGCACAGAAATGAAGTATTGGCAATGAATAAACTGATCACTGTGAGTCATGGAAGTGGACCCTTAAACACAGTTTGTTTCAACTCATCATGTGTTTTTGCTATAAACTATCATATGTAAGCATGCATACATTAAAGAATCAAAGAGTATATTTTATCTCACTGTTTGATGTCAAGTAATTTTGCAACAAGATTATAGGAAGAAGAATCAGGATTTAGCATGTTTCTGTAAAGAGATGCCCTAAAAAAGTAAGAAAAGTCACGCATACCTAAATCTGGTTCAGGAAGGAAGCAGGAGGTATACAAATCAATGGCCTGTTCCTAAGAGATATGAGACCACTTGTCACTCCCTCTAAAATTAAGGATCCTTTTGGGGTCAGGCCATAAGTGATTAAAGGTGTAGCTGGTTGAAAGAACAGGCAAAAGAATCCATGCAGCCCTACCCTAGAGCTTTCAATAGTGCCCTAGAGTGGGTGCCATTTAAAAAGTTCTCTCACTTGGAAAGGTTCTTCTGAATTAATAGAATTCCCTATTTCAAAGTTAGGGGATATCTGACATTTCCAGATTGGTGTAATCAATGAAGTGTGCCCACAGTGTGATTAGGAAAGTAATTATGCCAGGATTTCTTGGAAGAACAAAACAGCACCATAAATTTATGCTGATAAGAACATGCATCTGACTCAAAGATATGTTCATCATTACCACTCCTGAGCTGTGAGCTCAACCAGCCTGGAAGAATGCTTGCTACTTGCTATCTGGTCACCCTATTGCTGAGGAGATGTCAAACAGAGGTTCTCACTACCTGTAGTCACTAATATTCCATGTCACTTTGTTCAAGAGTAGAGGGTTTAAAACTTGGTATCATGGCCTAAGCTCTAACTTGAGAATTTAGTGACTCCCTGTCTAAATTCCATTCAAGCTTTAACTAGATGTTCATCACCTCTTTGATTAAACATCTGTGCATACTGATCTCGGGTTGTATGTTGTGCTGTACTATGTTCTATACTGGGTAGCTGCATTTCAATAATAGGTAAAATGCAGTAATTTAGAGGGAAGTACCTTAGAGCTGAGGTCCTTCTGAACGAAAAGTGCTCTGTAATTGTAAGTAACTTCCTACTTTCTTGTCCTTACAGTCAGTAGCTTTAAATAGAAGGCACCCCATTGCAAATACAGATTTAGTCTGCAAAGGAATCAAATACCATGTCTGTTGATATAAATTCTGTGATTGCAAGTAAGATGGCAAATGCTTGCATGGATAATGAGTTATTTTTCTGGCAATGAAATACTAATTGTAGTGGGAGGAAAGCTTTTTAATGGTATAATCAATGGAGTAAATATTGCCAAATTAATTCTCATAGGAAAATCATATGCCTAGATGGGAAATTCTGCTACCTGACTCTGAGTCGCTAATCAATAAATATCAGGTGAAAAGTAATTGATCATTAAGCAGCCAAAATACAATGCATGTGCTTAACTTTATACAGTCTGAGTAGCCTCAATGATTTCAATGGGATTACTCCTGGGATGAAATCTTGGCTGCACTGAATTTTGCCACTGACTTGAGTGGGGCCAGAATTTCACCCATAGTGTACAAACTTAAGCTTCTGCCTAAATCTTCCCAGGATCAGGGCCTAAATAGGCAGTTTGTTTTAAGAGATTATGTTGATTTTATTCCAATCCATTAAACTAGGGTGACCAGATGTCCTGATTTTATAGAGACAGTCCCGATATTTGGGGCTTTGTCTTATATAGATGCCTATTACTTCCCACCCCCTGTCCCGATTTTTCACACTTGCTGTCTGGTCACCCTACATGAAACAGAGGTTGAAAACATGCGTGTGAACTGAATGGCGCAGGGAGTTTATCAAAGGAACGGTCTGCTTGTAAACGCAGTATGAATAATATCATCTTGACCAGAAGGGAAATGGAAAGACACTCTCTCACTGTTCTAACTTATGCAATCAACTTCTGGAGCAAAACGATGATGTGAGGTTTAAAATCTGAACCTCCAATGTGAGAATTTCAAAGAGACCTCAAATAACAGAAGAAGCTTTCATGCTCCCTAGATCGGAAAGGCGCAAAGTCAGAAGATGCTGTTCATGAGACTCTGCATTGTTGTGATTTGGTCCCCAAAGGGGACTGTTTATATTTCCTGCCAATGCCATCTCTAACAACATTTCCAGATAGGCTATAAATCAGTGGTTCTCACACTTTTGTATTGATGACCCCTTTCACACAGCAAGCCTCTGAGGGCGACCCCCACCCCCTTATAAATTAAAATCAGGGATTTTAAATTTAAATTAATTTAAATGTAATGTGGGCATGGGGCTGACAGCCCGAGCCCCACCAGGCATGGGGCTGACAGCTTGTGATCCCCAGGTAATAACCTCATGACCCCCTGAGGGGTTGCGACCCCCAGCTTGAGAACGCCTGCATAAATCAAGGCAGTACATAAGAATGTCATTACATTTAAGTTTGTTGATTTCACTTTGTTTTTCTGTTGTGTGTATTAAATCTTGTTCTAGGATAAAATCTGTTGTTAAATTATAGTACAGGGGTGGCCAACCTGAGCCTGAGAAGGAGCCAGAATTTACCAATGTACATTGCCAAAGAGCCACAGTAATACGTCAGCAGCCCCCAATCACCTCCTCAACCCCCCACCCACGCCCAGCCCCCCACCCATGCCCAGCACCCACGCCCACCAGCAGCCCCATCGATCAGCGCCTCCCCCTCCCTCCCCACACCTCCCAATCAGCTGTTTCCTGGCGTGCAGGAGGCTGGGGGGAAGGAGGGAGGAGCGAGGGCATGGCAGGCTCAGGGGAGGGGGCGGGAAGGGATGGAGTTGGGGCAGGGCCTGTGGCAGAGCTAGGGGTTGAGCAGTGAGCACCCCCCGGCACATTGGAAAGTTGGCACCTGTCGTTCCAGCCCCGGAGTCGGTGCCTATTCAAGGAGCCGCATATTAACTTCTGAAGAGCCGCATGTGGCTCCCGAGCCACAGGTTGGCCACCCCTGTTCTAGTATCTATAATTCTAGTATGTTTGTGATTTCCATGGCAGAAAACATGACTTATAGTGTCTTTTTCCTCTTTTGTAAGAAGTCATGGTCTTTATCACTCTGAATAAACCAACCCCATGCATTGTTACAAATGTGGCTCTGTATATGACCAGCTTAGTAGTGTATGGAGATTTTGCTATTACAGTACTAATTTAAATATCATTAATGGCTTGGAACAATTTCTGGTGTAAAATAAGATATTTGACTTTTCATATTTTGAATGGCAATTTAATATTAGCTAAAATAATTGCGTGCCATGGCTTTTTTAGCTGATCACTAAAATTATTACTTCATTTTTTGCCATGACAGTCACTTTAATTGTAAGTGACCTGTCTAATTTACATTTACTCTGTCCATCACATGAGACACATTGAATGAAACATGTCTGTCCCAAGCATTTGAGAAGGGAGACATGATTGGTCGTGCAATAGTCATTTTGTTGTCTCAAGCAATACTACTTAAAGATAAGGGGGCTGGAAATTGGATTTGCTGAGACAATTTCTGAGTTTAGGGAAACATGACTGATCCATAGTGATGAATGGGAGAGGGCAGACCAAGAGTAAGTGCTGCAAAGGACTGCCCACAGAAGTTACTGTAAATAAATAAAATAGCAAATCAAGGAAAGGGAATTTTAGGGCTTGTCTTCACTACCCGCCCAGATCGGCAGGTAGAAATCGATCTCTCGGGATCGATTTATCACGTCTCATCGGGATGCGATAATCGATCCCCGAATCGATGCACGTACTCCACCAGCCCAGGTAGGAGTAAGCGCCGTCGACGGGGGAGCCGCGGTGGTCAATTTGCCGCCATCCTCACAGCGGGGTAAGTCAGATCAGATACGTCGAATTCAGCTACGCTATTCCCGTAGCTGAATTTGCGTATCTGAAATCGATCCCCCCCATAGTGTAGACATAGCCCTAGACAGAGCACTACCCACCAGAGAAATCTCTCTCTGCTTTTTAACAGTGTGAATCTTAGCAGATGCAGGAAATGTAGCCAGAAAAGCCAAGCAAGAATAGTGAAGAATATCTATTTCAGTTAAAAATACATGTTGGTGTGTTCATGGGAGGAAAAGAGTGGAGCCTTTCACCCGTGCCCTGAACTTTCTGTATTCTACTAGATCTTTTGTAGCATTCAGAACGCATATGCCACGGTCAGCAGAAAGAACTAGCTGGCTGCTAGTTGAGGTGTAGGGTGCTTCTTCTCCAAAGAGCTTCAGCATGAATTCCATAGCACATTACCACAGCTGCAAGTGAAGAATCCTGTCCTCGCAGTCAGGATTCCAGTAGCAGAGGACACAGCAGGCAACGTGCTTTCTTTTATCACCCAGGATTTAGTCTTTACAGCCAGGTTTTGTCACGTCCTCAGACTGTGAGCTCCTTAGAGCTGGTACCTTAGGCACTTTCCAAACACTTATCACACAGTGGGTGCCTCCACAAATAAATGATAAAATGATGTGCATTTACAAAGGGCATGCATGCCAAGTTAGGTGCACAAATGCTCCTATCTGGGTATACAAATCTGGGTATGTGCACGGATGGTGCACCCTTTTGAGGATTTGGCTCATAATGTTTAATTCCTATGGTTCATGAACAGTAAAACTAGTCTACAAATTGAATATTTCTTCCTGGCATCAGTGCATTCAGTTTGTAAATTCTCTTTTGCACTGACATATGTTTTACAGCATTACCCACCTGGATACTCACAGGATTAAATAAATCCCTTGGGAATGTTCATAGATGCATTTGGAGTGAAATTCATCCCTGTGCAAGCACACAGGCCAGATGCATCCTTAGCCTAGTTGGGTGTTGCCAGGGGCCAATTTGGCAGACTAGAGCAGTCTCACCGACTACGCTCATTTTGTGCCGCTATGACACTGAAGTGGCGCAGAGGGGCACCAATACCTACCCCAGCCACTCGCCTGTCTACATCTGACCCATCCTGTAATGCCCCAATGCCAGGGCTTTCTGTAGGGCCTCGTGTGCCAAACTGGGCTTGCAGCTACTTTGTTGCTGCATTAGCCTGCACAAAGGGTCCATGACACAGGGGTAAATAGCCCAAAGGCCTGTGTGCCTCCTAAGTCCTCAAATAGCTCTTAAGTGCCACCTAGGCAGAATGTTGGCCCGCTGAGCAAGAGTGAATTTCACCTTTGGTGTTTACTAAGCAGGTAAAAATCTATTTGCTGTAGTATTCTTGGAGCTGAGCTGACTAAGGAGAATGTAGGGAGAGGAAGTAGAACTCTTGTTAATGTCTTCTGATTTTTAAAGCAAGGGAACATGACCTAATGATTAAAAACATGTCACATGATATCTACAGATCAATCACAAAAGCTAAAGGAAAGGCCGTATTATGAAAAACCTGTTGGCCCCACATTCTGCAAATGCGTAACGCTCAAACGTTGCATGTAGTTCTTCACGTGTCTTTTATTTGAATTCCTCTTATGCTTAGTCATCTTTTCAGACCCCCTCTGTCAGGCATGCATGCTACCATTCAAGTCCATTGCTAAGCAGGGCAAACTGTCACCCTTTGCACACTCGTCTGCTATGGCTGAAAAACACGTTGCTAGGCAGGTTCAGTAAATAGCAAGGATTTGCATACATTTTTCAGGCATTTCTTGAATCAGTCAAAACAGCACAAATGTACAGAAATAATTTCCAGTTTTACAGTGCAGCATGTGGAAGAAACATTGTGGGACAAAATACAGACTCTTTCTGACAACTGTATGACACCCAACAAGTATGACTCATACTGCTACTGATGGTTTTTTTTAAATGGGTTTATTAATGTCTGTCCTCCTTTTACTGCTACTGTATGCTTGTTAATAATATTATAGTTTGAGTGCCCAAACCTATGCTAGGTAGATCACAGAAACAAGGAAAGATGCATTCCCTGCCCTGAACACTTTACAGATCTAAAACCCTGAGTCTGAAAAGACCCTTCCATATGCATTAACTTTTACACAGCATTGAGTAATCTCATTGACGACTTGGGGTAGACGGAGTGCCAGATTGGGAGGCAGGGATTTGGGTTCTGTTTGCAGTTCTTCTGTGCTTCAGTTTCCTCTCACACCCTTTATCTGTCTATCTAGACTGTAGAGAGACAAGGTGGGTGAGGTAATATCTTTCATCGGACCAACTGCTGTTGGGGAGAGAGACAAGCTTTCGAGCTTACACAGAGCTCTTCTTCAGGTCTGGAAAGGTTCTTTCAACGTCAAAGCTAAATGCAAGCTGGAACAGATTGTTTAGTATAAGTAGCTAACACCAATTCTAAGGGACCATTCAAGGTGACTATAAACTCTGGGATAGGATTGTCTCTTACTGTGTGTTTGCATAGTGATCAGCACAATGGGGCCTCTTGGCACTACTGGAACACAAATCAACTATGATAATAATCACAGCGCATAAAGTCCGGCACATACATAAGTCTTTGCAGGATCAGGACCTAAGCCTCCGATCCTGCAAGCAAATCTGGGCTGTCTGCAGGACTCTGGTCTAACTTGAGATCTCATGCAGCAAGTATGGGTCACAAAAAGCTACAAAGAGGTAGTGGAGAGGCAGGAGAAGAGATCTAATAATGAGATCAAATGGTTGCTCAATGAGGCACTTCTCCTTAAAAGGGATATTGAGCACAGTATTACTCTGTGCAGGCATAAAGGGGCCATATGGGTGGATCCCTTTGCAGGCTTGGGACTGAAGGCAAGTACACATCTTGTACACATGGCTGCATAGTTAGGGTTTTGATTAAAAACTTTAATCCACTTTTTGTAGGTGATACAGTAATTTCTTTCACTGAGTAGTAAGTAGAATAAACGGTATATATAGAAAAGGAGCTATTGGTCTTGTGCAGAGTGTCCATACATATTACAACCCAGCCCAAAAAACTATTCTAAAACAACACTATTTCAGATGTAGAAAATAACCTATTTGTTTAAGCTAAATCATACAAGCCAAATGAAACTTGCAAAGTTCCCAGAATTACAAAAGACAAAGGTCAGATTTTCACTTAGGAATATTTCATCTACGAGAGAGAACATAAAATAGCATGTTTTGTGAGATGAAGAGAACTGCTTCAGAAACAATCTGCAGACCTTTAACAGAACCGTATTTCTGAAAAGAGAGAAAATGCAGCCCCTGGGAAATCCTTTTTTGACATATGCTTCTTATGTTCAAACACATTAATGGGCCTGCTATGCTATGAGTCATCCAGCACAAGAGTTACACATGTTTCTTTAAATACACTGAAAGTAGCTGAAGGCATATATGAAACTGCAGAGTGGTTATTTATTAAGAATCGCAACAAATACCTGCATTCATTGAATTGTAGACTTTCCAGATGGAAAAGACCTCCTCTAGTTTATTTGCATCATTTTGTTAAAATAGATTAGCAGAGTAGAATCTGGACTGTTACACTAATTGAACATACAGTTTAGTAGACGAGAGGCCCATTGTGCTGCTATCCAAGTCTCAGTGCTGTATTACAGAGAATTTGTGTGTATGCAAATAGCACATTTTAGTTTTTCTTCCTCCTGAAGAATTCTGTCAAAACTAGAGCTGGCTGAATTATCTGTAGGGAACATTTGTTGGCTATGTTGCTCTTTTTTTCCATTTGCAAATAATCTGTGAGCTCCTCCTGCTTTCTGACAATCGATTTGTTATTAATTTGGAGCCACCATTTTCAGCCGGCAGGTGGTTTGCAAGCTGTTCAGTTTGACTCTGCAATTCACAGGGTATGATCGGTCACCTAAGTCACAAGGTACTATTTCTTCTACCCGGCAGGATCATTGAAACTTTTTTAAAGAGAAGCATGACAAATAGTGAATATTTTTGGTCCTACGCAGACACATGTTCACATGTAAATTCTGGTAAACATATGAAACACCCATTCTACAATAAGTTCAAATGAATATTTGCAAACAGTGAATAACAAAGGCAGGGGACACTAATATAGTTACAATGAATAGAACGGGACATGTATTACCCCATAGTATGTATAGCTGTGATCACAGATCCACACTGGCTGGGTTAGCCTTTTTTTACTATCCCACCTATGCACTAATTCACAGTGTTGCGCAGCTGGGTTATCAAATGCAAAAAAATCAAAATCAAAATCCTTACCTCCGATATATTGAATGGGTGGAGAAAGCCATTAATGAGGAAAAAGAAAACAGAGGTAGCTGAGGGAGGCATGGGCTGCAGAAGGAAAACGTGACAATTCTCTACTGCCTGCATGGGTCTCCATCCTTGGTGAAGCTTATCACGGGGCTATTTGTGTCTGTTGTGGAGAGGGTGTTTGTGTGTGTCCTGTCCGTCTCTTGTGCATCCACTCTGAGCAGGAACTCAGCTGTGTCCATTGGTCCATTTTTAGGGAAATCTCTGTATATCTTTTATTTTGTTAGAGCAGTTTTAGGAGAGTTAGACTTTGGGGGGATGTCTTGCTGCTTTGTGGCCCCACTAGGCCTTTCTTTCCTTTAAGTTCTGTTCAGCCTCATCCACTTTGTTGCAGGACCCCGTCTTTCATTGTGCTTCAGGATAGCACAAACTAAATCCACCAGCATCAAGCTATGTCCCTCCTGTCATGTTATGTCTGCAGTAGACAAACCCACTCAGCACCTGTTCTGCCCCAGGGAGAAAGGCCCTGAGGGTCTGGCTTTCTCCAAATAAACATGATCTCAAGAAAGCTGTTTCAAACGCCACCTGTTGGAGGCAGAGATGCAGGTCTCATCTCCCAGTAGCAAGTGGCCAAGGACTGAGTAACAGCAAGGTCTCAGTTCTAGTCCACCAAGTCCAGCACTACCAGCCAAGTGAGTTGCATGTCTGCTGAAGTTTGGATATGTAAGAACAAAATGATGATTGATGGCCACTGCATAAGCCTTTGAAATTTCTGGCAGTTTCCCAGCTGCATAAACTGCTGGTAGAAAAAATGTTAATGCCACTTTTAGGGACACGTTTTCAAAAAGAGTGGTCTCCATGCAACTTTTTAACACATGATCCAGTTTTGCCTCCATATCTATCTATGGGTGCCTCTAACTACCAGACTTGGACTCATAATCAGGTTGTAAGGAGTACAAGTATTTAGACTTGCGCTTACACATTCATTGTGTGGGCACAATTTTTGTATGTAAAAATTGAACCTTTAAAAAATGGAAGATCAGGTCTCAGTTTGTATCAAAAGTTCTCTATAATCGACTTGTTGCTGCATTCTGAACTTTGGCATGAAAAGTATCTGCTGCATGGAATGCCACAGTGATGTGAGAAAACAATACTGTAATCGCTAGTTTAATGCATTGCCATAGATATCGCCACCACTTTAAGTGCCTAGCTGCCCGCATTGTAGGAATGGGACAAGAAAGCCATGTCAAACTGCATGCCTTACTGCTAGATTATATCTGAACTGCATGCAAAGCTGCATTGCATACACTGTTGCTAGGTAACACAGCAGAATCCTATGCAATGCAGCTGTGTGCAGTGCTGGAGCTTTACACATGCAACGTTAGTTTGTGCAGGGAGGGTGTCATGCAAGGGGTGATTCCAAGGTGTGAAGGGGATGGTTTTATGCTGAGGGCAGTGTCCAATGATTTAGGAGATCTGGATTCAGTTCACAGTTCCGTTGCCTACAGCCTTTCTGCATGTGTTTGGGCAAGTCACTTGATCTCTCTGTACATACCCCATTAAAACGGGATTAATAACATTGCCCTGCCTCACCGGAGTTTTGTGAAGATAAATCCATTAATGTTTGAAACGCTCTCAGATAGGCGGGGGGCTTGGACACACAATTATATGCGTTACTAGAGTGTGACAGATCCGAGCCTCTCGCAATGCCCAGCTGGGGTCTGACAAGCAATTGCATTCACTGCTGGAGTGGGACACAACGGAGCTGCATGCATCCCTGCTGCATGCACCCAGCACACACACTGCATGCACTGCTGGAAGGTAACACAGAGCTGCATGCACCACCCCCCCCCGACTGCATGCACTGCTGGAGGGTGACACAGAGCTGTAAGCACACCTCCCCCCCCCCCCCCCCCCCGCGCCTACATTGCTGGAGTTTGACACACCAGAGCTGCATGCACCCCCCGTTGCATGCACGCGGTGTGATACACGAGAGCCGCTTTTGCCCATCCCAGTCATCCCTTGTGTTCTGAATGAGGTGGGAGCACCAATGAGAGCGGGCCTGGCTCCTCTGGCCCCTGCCCACTTCCCCTTGCGTCAAGCGAACTTTTAAGATCTCCAACTCCGGCCTTTGGCAGCGGCTGTGGAAAAAGCTCCAGGCTGCTGCCGCTCGGCGCGCTGGAGGCAGGCGCGGGGGGAGACCGGGCGAGGGAAGGGGGGGGGGGTGGATGTGCCATCCTCGCCGTTGCACAACCCTGCCCTGTTGACAGATAACCTGCGCGTGAGTGTGCGGGGTGAGTCACGCCGGGAGGGCACAGCCCGGGCTGGCTGCGCTGCGCTGCGCTCGCTGCACACACACGCCGAGCCGGAGGCGAGAGGCACCGATCCGCCCGCAGCTCTGCCCCGCTCGACTCTGGGGGACGCGCCGCGGAGCCCTTCGCTGCCGCAGCAGCAGCTCCCGCCGCCTGCCGCGGGGACCTGCCGCGGGAGCCCCCCTACCTTACATGTGCCTGGGGCGCGCCCCAGGCCGGGGACAGCCCGCTGGGAAGCCGCTCGCCTGGCCGCTCTCCGCCGTGTGCCGCCGCCCTCTGCCCGCCCGGCTGGGAGCGCCCCCCGCCTCTCCGTCTCCATGAGCCGCAAGACGCAGCCCCGCAGCCCGGCACTCCTGCTGCCGGCCGCCCGATGCCGGAGCGCCCCCTCCAAGCGGCTGCTGCTGCAGGACGGCTCCAGCGAGGACGCCCCAGCGGCCAAGTGCCCCCGGCTCTCCGAGTGCCCCAGCAGCCCCCCGGACTGTCTCAGCGCGCCGGGCTCGCCGTGCGCCCCCGCCTCGCCGGGCAGCGGCCCCACGCCGGGCAGCGCCCAGAGCCCCAGCCTCCTTGCCGGCTACCTGCTGCTGCCCCTGGCCGACAGGGAGCATGTGTCCCGGGCGCTCAACATCCACACGGGCCAGGAGCTGCGCTGCAAGGTAAGCGCCAGGCGCCCGCTGCCCCGGGGGGATCCGCCTGCTGGGGAGGGGGGTTTGGAGACCAGCTACTGTTCCCTCGCCCAGCCCGGACACTGCAGGCTTTGGGCTCCCCCATGGGTGCTGGAGCTAGGGGTGCGGGGGGGGGTGCTGCTGCACCCCCGGCTTGAAGGGGTTTGCATCAGATACAGGGTTTGCAGTTTGGTTCAGTGGCTCTCAGCACCCCCACTATACACAGTGTTCTGCCGCCACCGCCCTCCCATTGATCTGTGCCAGCCACGGAGCTCGGGGATGGGCAGCCCGGTGGGATGGGGAGGCGGTGGCAGTCAGGGACTGGCCCAGCCGAGCGCTTAGGTCTGGTAAAGCGGTGCCAGGCTGGGGTGCAGGGTGGAGTTCTGGTGAGTTTCGAGCCGGGCTTCGCCGATGAGAAAAGTTCGATCTGCTCTCTTAAGTGGAGCTGCCTACACTGCCTAGATCCGCACTTAGGCGATATCGGGCTCCCCGCTCAGATCTCATTGGATTACAGTAACTGTCGCTATAGTTAGTAGATGTGGAGAGGACTGTGGCTTGTAAGGTGAGAAATAAAAAGATGGGAAGCAAACACAGATTCAGGAGAAACCAACAGTCTTCCATGCAAATACTGTAGATTAAAAGAGAGGGCCAAATGGAGCCCCATCAGCACTGCTCCCTCCCTCTGTCCCCTGACAATGACACACAGCAGAATTGTTCCTGACTAACCCTGCTTGCAGAGTTTTCCATGAGATGTCAGCAGGGCTTTTAAAGAACACACTATGCTTGTCTGTTCTCTTGGACCTATTTCTGAATGGGCTAGTTGCTGACTCTTGAGTTTACTGCTGCCACCTGCTGCCTGGCAGTAATGATGATCAGGAGTGTTTTCTAATCCTTCCTTGGCAGATGGGCCTAAAGGCATCTTTGGGACAAGGGGGGAGGTTTTAATGACTGTAATATTGGGTAACAAAGGAAGAGGAGTGGGAATTGTAAGTTGTGTATCCAAGTTTCTCCATGGAGATATCAAATGAATAGAAATGATGACATTCCATGTGTATCACTGATTCCAGTCAGGCCTAGGATGTGAGTAACTTTTAACCAGGCTTAGCACATCATCAAGAGAACACTGTCAAATCCTTACAAAATATCTGCCTGCCTGCCATTCCCTGAATTAAACATCCGTGGGTTTAATCCTTTTGCCTATTGTAGTTTGCATACTAGGACTTTACAGTGTAACCATAATCACCCTTGTGTGAAACCTCAGAGTAACTGAAAGGCAAAAACATCGGTTGTTCTTAAAGTTTTCTTCTCCTTCAGATTAACAATATCTGAATATTTTTGGAAAGTATCTCAGTAGCGGCTTTTAACATAGTTGATATTGAGGGCTGGCTCCCATCGAGTTGTCTCAGCATTGTCCATGGAAATTTGTTGTATGGTAGACCAGCTTTAGCACTCCTGGTAATGGAGATCCTTTTTTTAAATTTCGTCTTTACAGGTGTTCCCTCTCAAACACTACCAGGACAAAATTCGACTTTATGTTCAGCTGCCATCTCATAAAAATATCACTGGGGTAGTGGAAGTGATTCTGGGGGACACCAAGGCCTATGTCTTCCTTGAGAAGGACTTTGGGGACATGCACTCCTATGTGAGGAGCTGTAAAAGGCTGCGAGAAGAGGAGGCTGCCAAGCTGTTCAAGCAGATCGTCTCAGCTGTAGCTCACTGCCACCAATCGGCCATTGTGCTGGGTGACCTCAAGCTCAGGAAATTTGTCTTTTCTACTGAAGAAAGGTAAGCAATGCTCACTGAGTGGCCTTTGTGGAGGTGGCGGAGAGGAATAGCTTCTAGAGGAGAACTCTATCCAAGTGAATCAAAGTTCTGCAAAACCTTCTGAGCGGACTAGAGGAAAGGCAGCTTCTTTGGGGGGAAAACACTGTAGAGAAGTGAAATAGGGTTCTAAACCAGCTGTCCTCTGCAAATTGTCCTGTGCACAACTTGGTGTGCGGGGGAGGGCGGGGGGTGCATGCGCACACCTAACATGTCATAACTCTGATTTGTAAATATTTATTTTTCCTTCGAGTTTGACTGTGTACAACTTACCTCGCATAAGTTCCTGTCTGATTCAGCAGCTGCTCAGATTAAACTGTTTGGTGTACAAACAGATAACGATTTGAGAACTTATTAGCTCCAGATGTCAAAATACATTGCATTTGAACATCAGATTCAAAGTGAAATGAGAAAAAGGCACAGACAGTAAATGAAACGAGGCTGGGGCATTATAAAACAAAGGGAAAACAACTTTGACTTAAAAACAAAGGTGTAAAAAATCTAGGCTGCAGTACTGTAATTGGATCTTTGCAGATGGACTCTTGTCCCTTTACAAAGCCCCACTGAAATCAGAGCAAGGATCTACCAGCACAGATCTCATAGCAGGATGAGGGCCTCAGTTTTCAATTTCTTTTGCAGAAGGGATCTGTAAAATCGCATTTCCATCACTCTTGTTAGTATAGTTGGAGTCGATCTACTCCAAGTTACACTTAGAGTGAAAGTAGAAGCTTTTATCTCTCCTCCTCTACAGAGGACAGGCTCCCTATTTTAAGACCTAAGTGCCACATAATGTGGTATACTTTGCATGTGGTAACCCCCCCCCCCCACACACACACACACAAAGAAAGAAATGAAGGGATTAAAATGGGGTAAATAATGTTGCATCTTGAAGGAGGTTTACATCTTATGTTGAGAACCCAAATGTTAAATGAGCTCCTTGTAGAACGTATGGCTTAAAGAGACACTGTCTAGTCAAATTTAGCCCAAAGTATAGGCTTTGTAAAAACTAGATTTATAAAATCTAGGTTGGTAGAACTATTTCTGATTTTTTTTTAATTATTCAGACAGGAAAAAGATGTTTAAGCAAACATTTCTGTGCAGTGTCTGCTGCCCTGGCGTTGCCACATGGCCCAATGCAAAACTGAAAGGAACTAGTTTTATTCTAGTGAAAACTGCAGTGAGTAAACAACATTAACCATGAGAAGAACATTTTTAAAATTCTTTCACTAGTAATAACTAAGGTCCCAATAAAACATAAGAAAATTTACTTTTTAAAATAATTTTAACGTGGCTAGTATCTCTTAAGTTTTAATTTATTAATGCACAAAGCAGGATAGCTGTTCCAACACTGCCTCTTTTTTTTTAAAGCAGGAAAGATATATGTTAACCTACAAAATAGTAACACCCTTGAAGGAAACTGTTGCAGGTTTTCCCACCTATGATAAGATAAAACCCTTGCTGAAATGTTAGATTGCACACAGTTTTTCTAATTTGGAAATAAGCATTGCACAGGCTAATGTCATATGCGTCAAATTTGGTAACAAGAGGGTTAAGCAATGTAAAGAGACTCTCTTAGTCTAAGAAGCACAGGTGCAGTGTTTTAGTGCTACAGCAGCCAATCGGAGGCCAACAGCAGAGGCTGAGTCATAGTTTCCGTTTACAGAACCCATGGGTATTTTACATTACGATAGGAAGTCACATTGAGGACACACTGCAGTTAATGCATTTACGCACCATTAAGCTGTAAGGCAGAACAAAGCCATTCAAGAGCAAAGGAATGGCCGCTCAGCTAATGTAAAACCTTTCTACTTAACCTGTGCAGTTAGGAACTAGGATGAGCCTATACCTGCAGAAGAGATGGCCATTGAAGCATGACAGGTGATGTCATCTGGAAAAAAATATAAATGAGCAGGAGGATTAATCACCATTGTGTGTGCAAAAGGGATCCGGACTTTGAGATTTAAAAAAGCGTGCTGCTGTATGGTGCATTCTCATGGTTAAACTGGAAATAGTAATAACACTGTAGTAAATTAACCAAGCGCAGTTACAGTACAATCTAGGTAGAATGGCACTCAGTGGTATTCCTCGATTGTGGAATTTTAACAATAGAGAGGCTATGAATAACATTATTTCCCCCATAGTATGCGGTATGGTATGACATTGATACTCTAGCTGTACCTTTCTTGCACCTGGATCAGGTCTAGGCTAGCACTCTGAGTTTCTCTGCTACATTTTCACAGCTAAGTTTTTCTCCCTTTGGTCACAGGACTGCGGTAGGGATTGTAACAGCAGACAGCCTTGTGTGTTAAATTATCTCTGTGCTCATTATTAAAACAGTTTTGTAACCCATACATCTGTTTCTCTCTTCCTCAGGACTCAGCTGAGACTAGAAAGCCTAGAAGACACTCACATCATCAAGGGGGAAGATGATGCTCTGTCAGATAAACATGGCTGCCCAGCATATGTCAGCCCTGAGATCTTAAACACAACAGGGACCTACTCTGGAAAATCAGCTGACGTTTGGAGTTTAGGAGTAATGCTGTATACCCTCCTAGTAGGACGCTATCCCTTCCATGACTCAGACCCTAGTACTCTGTTTTCTAAAATCCGCCGTGGACAGTTCTGTATTCCTGATCATGTCTCTCCCAAAGCCAGATGCCTCATTCGTAGCCTGCTGAGACGGGAACCCTCAGAAAGACTCACTGCTCCAGAGATCTTGCTTCATCCTTGGTTTGAAGCAGTTTTGGAACC
Source organism: Terrapene triunguis (assembly GCF_002925995.2). NCBI lineage: Eukaryota > Metazoa > Chordata > Testudines > Emydidae > Terrapene > Terrapene triunguis. The sequence continues at coordinate 94,866,751 of NW_020664409.1, forward strand.
TGGATATGTAGACCAGGATATAGGAACTTCTGATCAAGTTGTTCCAGAGCATCCTGGAGACAGTGATGATATAAGTTCCTTCTTCTGTTAGTCCTGAAATCTCCAAAAACCTCATACAGTTCTCACACATGGCATCTTTTTAGGGTTTCATTTTCCACATTATAAATGCACAGCATTCTAAAGTGTCATTATAATCAGAAAAGTGACTATGTTTAAAAAACAAGTAAATAAACAAGGCAGGCAACTACTTACTCAGCGGATCCAGAGTCATAGCTGCTTACTTAGCTGGCAAGTGCTTATTAGCACTGCAGGGCCGGTACAGCTGTGGAAGAGCCAGCTGGAATCTATTCTGCCTCGTGCATCATCATCCACCACCCAACTGCCGGGTGATCTTTGATTGCAGAATCTTATTATTGGTGGTGTAAGAGACAGACAAAAAGAAGCTAGGCCTCCCATTTTCCCACATAGGTATTAAGTGGAATATGTAGCCCTGATGGTGAAAATACTAAATGAGGGAAGACCAAATCTGACATGGAAATTAATGAGAGGAAACAGTAAGGAGCACCTTGTTGCCAGTTTTATAGAGTAACTTTCTGACTATAAGTGCACTTTAATGGTGGAGGGAGGTCTTGACCCACCAAGTCCAACAACCTGCTCACTTGTCAGGTAGATCCTGCTATTAGCAGGTATATTATATGAAGCTATTAAAGATCCATCCATAATGAAATGTACACTGTTGTCTTCCTCTACTGCTTTTGGCAGATTAGTCCAGTAACCCTTTAAGGAGAAGAAGATACCTGGCCTCTCAGTTGGATTTCATATAATACCGTCTCCCTGAACATAAAATGCATTTTTAATTTATTTAAGCCTAACTGTGACAAAGAATATATAATTCTATGCCCTTCTAAGCTCAGGGTGCCAGCACATGTCCGTGTACCAAAACACAACACCATAGGTTGGAGCACCTTGTCTTGGAAAAGAGAGAGAAGGGTCTTGTACAGTATATGTGAACCCTTCTGTTTTCCTGTTGGCTCAGTTCTACAAAGCACTGTCTCTTAGGTTTAAAATCCTGTACAAAAACTTGGTTGGTCTTGAAACTTAAATTCTCCAGACATCCGTCTTGACTATTCAGGTGTATCATCTGCCTCTGGCTACATTTGTTTTTCTTAATTTTTTTTTTTGCATGATTATTCATAATATTTCAAATTTATGTGGATAATGAATACATCTAAATAATCATTACTTTCCTGGGTCAGGGATAAGTAAAGCCTAGTCCTGACTAAGATTTCTGCTTTGTTTCATGTGTGTGCCTGGTTGATGATGTACAGAAATATCAACTTGTATTAAAAGTGGTTCACTAAGATGACATATACACAGTTCCTAAAATGAATTTGTTAAACGGGTAAATGACTATGCTGTACATTGACAGAATGGCACTATAATGATGCAGTTATTTTAAGGACTAACCCCTGGCAAGCTACAGTACCACCATGCATTGTGAGAATGCTATGTATACCTCATGTACTGTGTACTTTGTACATATATCTTACTGTTTTGAGGGGGGAGGGAGTTGCTGTTGTTTGTGTGTCCTAATAACCGAGGTGTCGAAGAGCAGTTTAATGTGAATTATTGTTGGCAATACTAACTTGACAGAATCATGAGCATTAGAGAAGGGTGAAGTAACTCTATTGCACTAAATCTCTCATGATTGCTTGACATTTGTATCTGTGATACAGTTTAAACCTAAAAAAAGTAAATCTGTATATATTGGTGGAAAAGCTGCCACAAAAGCTAAAAACACTATGTCCAGTCTGTACATATGTATATATGTGGAAACCTAGATGATAAAGTCTGACTTGTAGAAAAGTTTTAATAAACCTGGTTTCATAAATGTTTGTTCTCAATTTTATGTTTTATATGTCTTGAGGTTAAGTTTATCTACTTATTTAGACGTATCATATTAATCTAAAGTATATTTTGGTCTTGAAGATGCTTTGTTAACCTACAGTTGTGTGGCTGTTTGGTCACACGGGAGATAATGCTTTCCACTTAGTGCCAAATCCAGCAGTCATCACTCAAGCAAATTTCCCTAGTGTAAGCTGTCCCTGAGTAAGGACTGCGGAATATGGCTCGTACCACCTTTCTCCAAGGATTTCAAAGGCCTTTGGGGAAACAGTAATTCAGTATATCTCACAAGAGCCCTGTGAAATAGGTTAAGTGGTATTAGACCTATTCTTCAGATGGAGAAACTGAGGCACAGAAAGGTTTAAGGCTCAGATTTTTCAAAAGCAGCTTCTAATTTGGATGTGTGCGTGTTTGGATACCCACCTGGAGAAACAAGGATCTGAATGCCATTACTTTGCACTTTGCATGGCTATTTGCATCTGCACTGCGGGTGTAAAGCACCACCATGTCAGAAAGCTGTAATTTTTGCACAGGTGGACATGGCTACATGAGGTGCAAGCCACTAGAAAATCAGATCTGAGCAGCTGAAAGTAGGACCTGATTTTTGAAAATGTAATGTTTAATCATGTGCCCAAGGGCACATACCAAGTCAGTTGTGAATTAAACCTGGGAATCTTGCTTCTACTTCCACTAGTCAATGCAGAAGATGGTTTGTGTGCCTATTAAAATGAAATGAAAATACAGATAGACGTGTTTCTTGGACACACGAGGATGAGGAATATAAATAGTAACTATCTCAAAGCTATAGAGTGCACCTTCCTTAGAGAGAGCTGTCCTTGTAACCCACCCAGGAATGGTGAGGTCGTCATTATCAAGTATAGAGGAAGAAGGCATTCTTAGTTTTTATTTATACCTTTCCCCGTTGTTAATGTTGTCCTTGGAGTTTAAATCTGTTTACCAGTGCAGCCACTCTATGCAAAATCTTTGCCTGTGTCAAACTATACCTTCTAGATCTCCCTTCTAAAGAGTGAACTGAAGGGGAGAAGAGGTGAAGTAATTGGTCAATACAAAGGAAAGTGTCTTTACCTTCATTGCTCCTAGTCTCCCATTCCGAGAGACTACTTATATATGCAGTCAGCATATTTTCCATGTGCTTGCTGAGTGTACGTCAGGCACCAAAATACCTCAAGTTACTTTGCTAAAGTTATCCTCATAAGACGTGTATAAATATACACACTACCTAGGTAGTCTGATTAAATTACCCACAACCCTACCATGAGTTGTATCTTGGACAGAAGCCCTGATGCATCTTTATCAAATAATTGCAGGAGGTTTGGGCTTTGATAAATGCTTGAAAGCTTTCAAAACATTTTTTTCTCCTACAATTAAATCACCCTGATTAGGCCAGTGTCTGGGCTGCCCCATGACTTTTTCTCACATGCATTGCACTGTTGAGCAATTAGAATAAGCGCAAATGGTAGCAACGACTGCAAACAACCTGAGTGTTGCTTTAAGGATTATAACATAACATCCATTCTGACAGCAGAATAAATTGTTGTTGCTTTGTAACCTCATAGTTCATGCATTACTGTACATGAAGTTTCAGAGCATGTCGAAAGACAATGCATATTAAGTAACTAAAACTTCCATGGTGGGTGTGAGAAACTTTTATTTAGATGAGGCATGAAGTATTTTTTTTTAAGAGCGCCACAATTTATGCATTTCCCAATGTGACCTTTTGGGCAAGGACTGGATGAGTCTCTTTCTTTTTCTTAGCTAGTCATCGCATTCACCCTGAACCTGCAAAATGATAAGTGCCTCCTAGGTTGTGCTGAAGTATCAGTATCCCCGATAATGTCACAGCTAACCTGGTGGCTGAACTTTGTGACTTTGTCCTCATCCACAACTATTTCACATTTGGGGACAATATATACCTTCAAGTCAACGGCACTGCTATGGGTACCTGCATGGCCCCACAGTATGCCAACATTTTTATGGCCGACTTAGAACAACGCTTCCTTAACTCTCGTCCCCTAACGCCCCTACTCTACTTGCGCTACATTGATGACGTCTTCATCATCTGGACCCATGGAAAAGAAGCCCTTGAGGAATTCCACCATGATTTCAATAATTTCCATCCCACCATCAACCTCAGCCTAGATCAATCCACACAAGCGGTCCATTTCCTGGACACTACTGTGCTAATAAGCGATGGTCACATAAATACCACCCTATACCGGAAACCTACTGACCGCTACACTTACCTACATGCCTCCAGCTTCCATCCAGGACACACCACACGTTCCATTGTCTACAGCCAATCTCTAAGATATAACCGCATTTGCTCCAATCCCTCAGACAGAGACAAGCACCTACAAGATCTCTATCAAGCATTCTTAAAACTACAATACGCACCTGCTGAAGTGAAAAAACAGATTGACAGAGCCAGGCGGGTACCCAGAAGTCACCTCCTACAAGACAGGCCCAACAAAGAAAATAACAGAATACCACTAGCTGTCACCTTCAGCCCCCAACTAAAACCTCTCCAGCGCATCATCAAAGATCTACAACCTATCCTGAAAGATGATCCCTCACTCTCACAGATCTTGGGAGACAGACCTGTCCTCACTTACAGACAACCCCCCAACCTAAAGCAAATACTCACCAGCAACCACACATCACTGAACAAAAACACTGACCCAGGAACCTATCCTTGTAACAAAGCCCGATGCCAACTCTGTCCACATATCTATTCAAGTGACATCATCATAGGACCTAATCACATCAGCCATACCATCAGGGGCTCATTCACCTGCATATCTACCAATGTGATATATGCCATCATGTGCCAGCAATGCCCCTCTGCCATGTACATTGGCCAAACCGGACAGTCTCTACGCAAAAGAATTAATGGACACAAATCTGACATCAGGAATCATAATACTCAAAAACCAGTGGGAGAACACTTTAACCTGTCTGGTCATTCAATGACAGACCTGCGGGTGGCTATTTTACAACAGAAAAACTTCAAAAACAGACTCCAAGGAGAGACTGCTGAGCTGGAATTGATATGCAAACTAGATACAATCAATTTAGGATTGAATAAGGACTGGGAATGGCTGAGCCATTACAAACATTGAATCTATCTCCCCTTGTAAGTATTCTCACACTTCTTATCAAACTGTCTGTACTGGGCTATCTTGATTATCACTTCAAAACTTTTTTTTTCTCTTACTTAATTGGCCTCTCAGAGTTGGTGAGACAACTCCCACTTGTTCATGCTCTCTGTATGTGTGTATATATATCTCCTCAATATATGTTCCATTCTATATGCATCCGAAGAAGTGGGCTGTAGCCCACGAAAGCTTATGCTCTAATAAATTTGTTAGTCTCTAAGGTGCCACAAGTACTCCTGTTCTTTTTGCGGATACAGACTAACACGGCTGCTACTCTGAAACCTAGGTTGTGCTGAGAGCCTTCAATTGCTATTGATTTTCCACAGAGTACAAGTGGAGGTGAGGTTGCTCAGAAGCTTGTAACATTGGCAACGAAAGCATTGTTCCATTGAGTTTGCCAATATACAGTTCTTTAAACAGATTATTCTTATTTTCAGATCTAAATTGATCTTCAATTTTAACTTATTTGTAATTTTAAAAAAATAAACAATGGCAAAGAAGTGTAAATTAGAATAATCTAAGTGCTTTGACTAAAACCGGCAAAGAGCGGCAAACACAGAGTTAAGGGTAAAATTGCTTATCCCAGCCACCTGTTCCTGGATCTTTGAACAGCAGGTGATATTTCTCAGGCTATACATAGACATAGTTGGACATATTAAAACCTTTTCAGTTTTATCTGTTTAAAAAAAAGTGCTGATTTTTTTAGGAGAGATCCTTAGTGCTCATTAAATATATTTTTGCCCGAATTTGTTGTCAATGAAAAGAATGGTGTTATTTCATAAAGATGCACAAGTTTAAAATTAATTCCACTTGACTGAATACTAAAGCTGTGTAATGTGCTCTTTTATAGTTCTGCTTTAGCGGATTAAGTCCATGACTGAGAGAGAATTTTAAAAATACATATTTCAATCAGTATTTTATTACGCAAGTTTCTATTCAGATGCTCTTTTTATACAAAAATATATTTGTCAACTTCTTTTTTTAATGCTGTTAGGTTCCATCAGAAAAAATATTGCTTAGCATGGCACAGCATATATACAGTACTGTGTGAATGTGCTATGCAAATACTTTTTTTAACGAATATCATGTCACACATATGCAAAATATCTTGACTATTTAAATTCTTTTTGCTAGTTACCTTATAAGGTCACATTCTGATTAATCTGTGGCCAAAGTTCGTTGTTAAATGAAAACCCTTTTTGACCTATTGATGGTAGAAGTGCTGCAAAATTTGCAACATTTTTTTATAATACGTTCATAACTTACAAAATATTTGCTCTCAGAGTGAAGTCCCTATGCCACATTTCAGCCTAGGTCAAATTGTTACCACAAAATTAGAATCCTTCAGGATTAAAGTTTATAGCAAGAAAAACAAAATGGAACCATCTCTTTAAAAAATGCCTTAATGAAAACTTGATAGTTTTCTCTGCTTTGTATGTATTTATTTACAGTATTTAACCAGATAACCAAGCTGATGTGCAGCACTCCACTTCCAAATTTGGCTTTGAAGCAGGAGCAGCAGAGGTATCAATTACATACAAACATAAACATAACTGTATGAAGCAATCATGTTTCTAACAACAGTAAGCAGTGCACAGAAGACTAAAATAAATAAAATTCATAGAACAAGAGGTAACACTTTTCTTTACACTAAAGTTATGGGCCAAAGGGGTGCAAATGCACTTTCAGCTCAAGGGACTTTTACTCATCTTGCCTGATTATACAGAGACAAATGGAGTTTGTCTTCTCACACTGAAATGTGGATGATTAATATCTTTGCTGAACACCAAGGGCATAGTCTCATCACACTGGGTGTGGATTTCTGCATGCAACTCCTATTATTATTAATAGCTAATTAATGTGTAATTTGCAGAAGGAGATGAGACTATACTGTAGTAACATGTTGTGAGCACGTATGTGGGTTTATCATTCAAGGAACCATCAGGGTGATATGGAGTGCGGGTGATGGAAACACAGCATGAATCAGCTACCCTCTGTTTATTTTACAGTTCTGTTGCAGGAAAACATTCACCTCCGCTAACCAGAGCCAACAACAAAAGTTGAGTTTGATAAATTATTAGTGGAGATGTTCTCAGTGGCTTTGCTTAGATTTGACTCCTCTTGCGCAAATTGCAGATTAGGAAAGGATTAAGTAACAACAGCGTGGCTAAAGTATTACACATAACACTGGCTATTAGCCAAGGAATGTAGCATGCAAAAGCTGACATTGCCTAACAAATCCAATATAGCTCTGGTCATCATAGAAAATGACTCTGGCCATCGCCTAAAGTAGCAGGTCCGTTTCTACTTGGTTACTCAGTGTCTTGCTGCAGAGAAGTGTTCGCTAAAGAGATTTTTTTTTTACTTCTAAGTAGTGACAAATCCGTAAACATGTGGATGAGTCACAGAAACCATAAATGTAACCGAGTGTAAAATCATTGTTGGGCCTTACAATAATATTCTTGTCAAGTCTCAACATGTCAGGTTTGTAGAGCTGCCGCTGTTTAAATGTTAAAAGGTTTCACGGTGCAACCAGCCAGTAGAAAAAAAAAAAATCAAAATAGCTCGGGGCCCAATCCTGCTTGCCTAACTCCTGTCAAAGGGCCTGCTTTTGCAAGTAGTTAGTGGGACTATTCCTGTGAGTAAATGCTATTCGTTGTGATCACGGTTGCAGAATAAGGCTCAGAGCCCCAGATTCTCAATGGATTTCAATGGAAGTTAGGAGCTTAAATACTTTTGAGGAAGTAGTAGGTCAGAGAGAGACCATGTGTGTGGATAAGGCAAGCAGGATTTGGTGCTCGGTATCCAGATGAAAGTCTTGGGTATAATCTAGGGGCAAGTTTGATGCTAAATTCAAATTGTAGGCTGTAAAACATGGAGGGTGAAATCTTGGTCCCACTGAAGTCCATGTCAAAACTCAGTGGGACCAGGATTTCACCCAGAAAGATTATGGATAGAAAGCAAACTGTAATTAAATCACATTCACTATCAGAAGACAAGGTGGCCTGATTCTCTTTACCTTATATCTTGTGTAGTCATTTGTACCCGTGTAAGTGTGGGTGAAAAACATGACCAGATTGGCGTGGGACTATTCTGCACTCATTTGGCACTGGGGTAAATGGTTGCACAAAGTGCAGGGCAATGGAGATTCAGGCCTGTGGACTGCAAACTGGTGTTGCCAACTCCTGCATTTTTATCCTGGGTCTTGTGCTTAGTGATGTCTTAGTTAAAACCCCGGCTGCTGAGGTCGAATGTTCTGTGAGCAGCTCAACTTTTAGTTATAAAACAGAAAAAAGTAAGTTTCGGGTCGCCTGGTTGTGAAGAGATGCTTGAAACCGTCAGAAGGCAAATAAAAAAGAACCCAAAATGTATTTTTTTGACAAGCTCGAGATTTTTAAACCCATCTAATAATTCTGGGGGCCTGATTCGTGCTTTTGGAACATGTGGGGTTGGCAGTCCTGTGAACTCTATGTATCTATTCCTCATTACTTTCTTAGAGGCCAGGCCCTCAGCTGACGTAAATGGCCGCCTGGATGTTAATGGGGCGGCACCTATTTCACCAGCTGAGGATCTGTCCCTGCATCTGAGCAGCGGACCAAAAAAAGAGAGAGAGAGAGAGAGAGAAAGTCAGTAAATAGTTCTTCTTTCCACAGCACGTGTTAGAGGAACTTCGCCTTCTCCTCTAGAATTATTTACTGACTTAGTAACATTTTTCTCAAGCATTTCTTCTTCTTTCCCCGGGGTTGTGGGGAGGAGCTGGAATTTGCATTTCATCCTGAGAGGGTGAGCTCTCATGCGAGTCTCTTGTGGAAGGGCATTTCACATGTGTGCAAGCCACCGAGAAAGCGCGGTCCTTCTGCTCTCACCAGTTTCAGTCTAGTTCTCGACAGTTGTTCCGGATGAATGTAGTTATCATGGATGTGTGTGTGTGTGGTGAGGGGGGAGTTGCGGGGTGGGGGGGCACTCAATATCAACACAAGGAGCTTTTGTCAAAAAAGTGGGATGTGGAGGAACATGCAGAGGTGGGGCGGGTGGGCGGTGATGCAAGCCCCGCGCAGGGGGGGAGCAGGGCTCCAGTGAGCAGCGACACCAGTCCCAGCCTTTGAGAAATATGGTCACCCTATCTAGTATGTGCATCACTGCTCGCCCAAGCCCTGTCTGCCCCCCATGCGGGGAGAGGGGCTTGGGCAAGTGGGTCGGGCCAGTCCCGTCGGTGGGGGCTCAGGCAAGATGCTCAGGCCAGCCCCACACGGTGTCCCATTTTCCCTTTGGGAAATATGTTCACCCTAGCCCAAAGAGAAGAGGCCCCAAGTGGGTGACTGATGGGCTGAGTTGTTTGCTGACAAAGATGACTGTTGTTGATACAAGTGATTCTTACAGATAATGGTGTTGGAGGGATTCCTGGGTAAAGCCCTGCCTCCCCAAAGGCTGTGGGAAGCATCTCTATTCCAAGGGGGGTGGGTTTCAACTCGCTGCCAGACAGAGGAGCTCCCCCAGCACCACCCTTGGCCTGCGTTGTCAATTTAGGTTGTCAGGTCTTCAGTGCGAGCTCCATAGGCCGGATTTACCAAGGTATTTAGGTGCCTAGAGTTGAAGATAGTTGCCAGTGGGCTTTTCAAAAGCACCTGGTCCCCTGACTCCTGTTGATTTGAATGGGAGCTGGGTACATAGGTGCTTATGATAATCCCACTAGGCAGCTGTCTGCATCTTTAGGCACCTCAATACCTTTAAAAATCTGTTCCTACTTGTCTTATGATGTATTTGTACAGCGTCTAGCGCAATGTGGTCCTGACCTTGGCTGGGGCAGCTAGGCAATGCAAACGGTAATGGAAAAGCATTGAAAAGACTAGAGGATATGCACATTTGGAGGACAGAGGCCTTCAGTTAAGGGTAATATTATATTAGCCCCCATTCTTTAAAATATTTCCTTTTTTCCCACCTGTGTGACCTCCATCTTGTCTAGCTTCAGCTTCACTCAGCTGCGCTGCCCTTCATCCAGGGGCTCGTCTCTCTTGGGCCCGGGGACAGCGCAGGGATGGTGACAGGGAAAGCAGTGGCCTTTGTAACCCCTGCAAAAGGTTTTGTTTGACATTGTTGTACATTTGCAACTAATATGGACTGTCAGATAGATTCCTCCAGGAAGCAGTGTCCGCTTTTGGAAGAGATCATAACGTGTGTGTGCCAAATATGGCAATTTCCTGCAATATCCTTGAACGACCTCATTGTATGAAGTTTATGTATTATTAGGGGCCAGGATTCTACGTAACCAGTCTAGAGGGGAGAGGTGACAGATATTGCAACTCCATGCAGCATCTTTGGGGTCCATTGCTTTAAATGAATGGTTCATATATGATTGTGTTCTACTCCATGGGCGAGAGTTACAATAGCTCCTCCAGGGACTAAAAACAATGGGTGGTGATGAAGGTAAATCAGCCAGGTTGTATCCCCCCCAACCCCGTAAGATACCTGGGGAGGCTTGCATATATTATTTCGAACTACAGTCTCCAGAGACCAACAGACAAAGAAAGGACCTTTGGATAAATTACCTCCGTTTACACTGACTCAGGGCCTTCTGTCTGATACAACAAACAGACAGGACCTGCTGTTCGGGGGGTGGGGGGGGGAGGGTCCCAATCCTTGCACAAAGGTTGGCAGGGAAAGCCTTGACCTCCCAGGGCTCCATGAGGCTGATGAATGGCCACTGGTAAGCTTTTTAGCATGTGTGTAGATTGTTTTTTTCTATAATGTTTTCACCTCAAGACTAAATGTGCTTGCTTATAAAGAGATGTGCGGTAACTTGTAACTGCTGGCATTACTCTGGTCCTGGCCTTCGGAGAGAAAGCAAAGCAAAGACGCTGGCCTGTTTAGGTGTCTGGCTTGCTGGGACTATCACAGTGTAGGTTGGGTACTGTGCAGTCTGGAAAAAGCCATGGTCAGGAGGGAGAGAGTTTCAGGTCTCTGACCAAGAACAGTGATGGCTGAGGAGCCAGGAGCCTAGAGTGGGTGCCCTTGCCGGACCATGCAGGGGGAATACAGGTGCAGTTGCCCTGAAACTGTGGCTTGTCTTACTTGGTTGAAAGACCCAAATAACCTGTTTTGCAAAGCATTGGGGCTATAATGCGCTCACAGAATTCTGTGTTTGTGTTGGATGGTAATGACAACTGCTGTGACTTTCAAGCCAACAGTTTCAAAGCTGGGTGACTAGTATTAAGAGCTTACATTCAGATTTAGGCACCAAATATACAAGTGGCCTGATTTTTTCAAAGGTGCTTGAGCATCCACAACTCTCATTGAAGTCAATGGGAGAACTTGCATAGAGTAAGGAATATTGATATGACCTTAGAGCCTTTTAAAAATGAATGGTTTATAGCCTGTAGGCTATCAGATACAGACCATACATAATTAGCTACTGTAGTTTTTAAAAGTGCATAGGTGAGCAGTAGGTAAGAGTGACTCGCCAACAGACAGAATTCTTTCTTTGTACTACATGTTTCCTGTGGTGCCACACCTACATACATACTGAACATTAGCCATTAGGACCCAGATTCTTCCAATGTTACAATCAAACAAATTGATCCCTAGGCTATGTACCTTCAATATGTCTGCAGAGCGCTCCCCCCCCTCCCCCCAGCCCAGGCGTGAGTGAGTGCTACCATCAAAAGCAAAAGGAGAAATACGGCTGTTTATAAGATAACATGTATTAACAGTCTGTGAAATACCTAAGACGTTAATGACAAGCAGTAAAGAAATAAAGTTTGCAGATAACGATACAACTATGAGTCAAGCTACTGCAGTGGCTGGCTGAGTAAGGAAAAATAAATATTACTGTGAACATAGATATAGGCACTTAACACAGGCAAGGCCAGATTCTCATCAGTGGTCTGGTGGCTTTGCACTGCTCAGATAGTACAAAGGAGCTGGAAGAAGGAAAGACACAGAAAGAGGGGGTAGGGTGGCACTCTGCTTTGCTGTTTTTTGGCTGGCAAATAGTCCCTTAGGGACCATACCATGTTCTGCCTCACTTGGGGATCTTGGCCAGTGCAGCCAAGCCCATAGAAACAGGGAGCTGTACTCAGATCCCTGGTAGTCCATCTGTCCCTATCCCCCCAATCCCTCCTGTGCTTAGCAGATCTCTGTGCAGGAGAGAACCTGGCCTTTAAGGGCTCAGACAAAGAACATTTGTATGCAAATCCTCAGTAGGTGTCCAAATTTTCTGGTTTTCTACAAAATGTACTGTAACTGCTGCACATTGGGGCAAACTCATCCCTGGTTTAGCGCCATTGAAGTCAATGGTATTAATTAGGGAGTAATTTGGCCCACTGTGTTGCTGTTGAAGCTGGCCAAAAAGGGGGCGGGGATCCCTTGCCACGAAAATATTAGTCGTTTAGAGACAAAGTTTAGTCCCAAAGCAGGACGAAACGTGAAAACCGTGAATGTTTTTGCCGAAAGGGATATAAAGAAAAACGCCATTCCTGGCTGCCCGCAGGGAAGGCTCTTCTTCAGTTTCTTGTGAAATTGACAAGATGATTATTATTTGTTATTTGTATTATCCATAGTGCCTTGGAGCCCTAGTCTTGGCCAGGACTCCAGTGCGCTAGGTGCTGTACAAACACAGCCCTTGCCCCAAAGAGCTTGCAATCTAAGAATGAGACAAGAGACAACAGATTGAGTGTACTCCACCCTCTGTCTGTATCAATGAAACAATATTGTCTAAATAGACCAAACAGACACAGGGTGGGGGAAGGGATATAACATACAGGCAGAGTGAATAATGTGATGGCAGCAAACTCATGTTAATTACATGACTTTTTTTATGGGGGGGGATTGGGTTTAGTTAGGAGGGGATCAGCTAAATGGAAAGGGAAGGGGGATGAGGGGTATAGGGCTGGGGGGAAGAAGATAGAAAGAGCAGGTGAGGAGTGAAGCTGAGGTGAAGAGACTGCGAGGGACGGGAAGGGAGAGGGTTGGAACAAGCAGCCAATCAGCATAGGGCAGACTAAGTCCATTCACAACTGTAGAAAGGTCTCTGAACGTCCAGCAGGCCCTGCTTTGGCTACTGGTGCTCCTACTGGCTGGAGTCTCTGTAGGGTTGCCAGTTTTGGTTGGACGTATTCCTGGAGGTTTCATCACATAACATAAACTTTAATTAAAGATTAATCTTTAATTCCAGGAGACTCCAAGACAATCCTGGAGGGTTGGCAATTCTAGTCTGTGGATGCTTTTCTTCCCTTCTAGGCAGAGAGCTCAGATGCTCTGTCTCTCCCCGCCCTCCCCCCTCAACTCCAGGGAACAAAGAGGAAGAACCTATCTTCCGGAGCTGGGCGGGATTGAGCTAACCCTCTAAAAATAGCCGTGCGGCCGAGGTAGCATGGGCTAGCCACTCCGAGAACATACCTAGGATGGGATTGTACTCAGATGATGAGCCTGATCCGCCACCCTGGCCACACTGCTATTTTTAATACGCTAGCTGGAGCAGAGCAAGTGCATGTATGTCTACCCGAGCTGGGAATTACACCTCCCAGGTGCAATGTAGACTTACAGAGTGCCCCCGAAAGGCACTGCCTGTCTCCTGGAGCTAGGGGGAAGCCAGGAGGCAGAGAGCTCTGTGTCTGTGCCTTGCAATCTCCTCTGGAGCTGGGGAGAAGGAGGTGGTGATGGGCAAAATTTTCATCAAATCTGTACTAGATTCGACCAAACATTTTGTTCTGCTGAACTGGCATTTTCTGACTAAATTGCCTTTTGTCAGAAAATTTCTTACCCCCCTAGTTACTATCTAGGTTAATGCAGGCTGAGTGAAAGCTGGAGGCCCTTACTCAGGTTTCACTCAGTAGAGAGAGACCCAGATTCTCAAAGGTCTTTAGGTGCCTAACTTTCATTGATTTCAGTGGGAGTTAGGTACCTATATACCTTTGTGGATCTGGGACTGTGTAACAACGGAGGGACAAATGTTATAGTTCTTAATCATGGAAAATTCCTGTCTAACTCAATGGGAATTTTGCTCAACTGTGGACTACAGAATCTGGCTCCCAGTCAGAAGCTCCAGATTTGACCCAGTTTAACCTTGGCAGAAGCAGTTGCCCAACTCCAACTTTTGTGAGGCTCAACAATTAACTTTCAGAACAGTTTTTAGAAAACAGCAGCGCTGGTTCAGAAGTGCTGCGTTAGCTGGCAATGCTTTGTTAAAGTTACTTCCACTATTACGGTATTTGTTAACATCAGCACTTTGTGCAAAGTAAAACATTGCTACATGCTCACGATTGGATGGAGATTTGCAAGAGCCCAGTGCAACCAGGATGACTGTTCCCCTCAGTAGTTCCTTTTGCTGGATCAAATTAGATTTTTACTTATTGTGGGTAAAATTCACCAAAGTGCACTACTAAAGTACAAATTAAATCCTATTTTGAGGGCTTCAGTGGGAACTAAGTGGCCTCTGCAGAGGGGTGAATTTTACCCTAGGTGGTGCAAGCCTATTTATTTTGCCTAATCTTTGTAAAATTCCCTGGGAAACCATTTCAAAAGTTCAAAGAGATACACGGTTTTTTACATTACCTATTAGCTGCAAAAAACCCCAATTAGTTTCAATGATTTTATTGTTTGCATTACTTAATTGAGTTTCACAATTTAATATGTAATCATTTGTTAGTCTAGTAAATAGAGTACATGGGTATGCCAGTATGATGACATTTTGTTTCGCATAGTGTTCTGACCTGTAACTGTGCACTCAGCGTTTCTCAAATGCGGCCACGGTGGCCGCATGCGGCCACCGGGGGCTTTTTCTTGTGGCCACAGCCTCCTGAGCAGTGACCGGGGGGCCAAGCAGCTGCCCCTCCCTGTTGCTTCTGGATGTGCCACCTTGGTGTTGGTTGCTGAGGCTCCCAGCAGGGGTTAGGCCCTGCCCCCCTCTGGAGACACCTAGGGCACAAACCTGGAGGCCGCCTGTGAGTTCCCCACCTTCCCAGGAGTGGTGGGGCTCGGGCTTCAGCCCTGGGATGGGGTGGCAGGCGCCGGCCACGGGGCTTCAGGCTTCGGGCTCTGGCCCCGTCCCCTGTCCGCAAGGCCCCATCTCCTGGCTGAGGGCTTCAGGTTACAGCCCCAGGGCTTCAACCTCCTTCCTGGGGCCCCATCCCTCAGGTTTCAGGCTCTGGCTCCCCACTGCCTCCTCCACCACTCATCGCCCCTGGCCCCTGCTGCCTATCCATCCACCACCCCATCCAGGACTTACTTTGTCCCCAGGCTTGCGGGGGCTGAGTAAGTCTGCTGTGAAAAGGGTTAATATCCCTTTTCACAGCAGAGACTTCTTAGCTAGCTGGGAGGCTGTGAAAAGTGATATTAACAAATGTTCAAAAAATCACTTTTCACGGCAGCAGACTTACTAGCTAGCCATAAATAAATTACAAGGAGTTTGATGTGCATATTTATTTGTTTCTCCTAAAGTTAATTAAGTATTTTAGGAAAAATTGTCGGAGAGGCCACCAGCACGAGTTAGTGGAAGCACCCTGAGGCCACCAAAAAATGTGTCATGAGAACCCCTGCACTAGCTAGTTCCACTGTTTAGAATTAGACTGTTCAGGAGCTGCTATGCATGAGTGTCAGAATACCATGTGACATGCTGCAATGTCATCTACTGAATGGTGAGAACAAGTTTCATCTGGAATCAAGACAGACCTAACTCCAAGACATCTTTAGCAACCTTGCTAAACCCGTTAGACAAAACTAAGCGTATGTTTATGGAGCAGGGAAATTATTTTTATTTTCCTTTTGTGGAAGTACCGGCACCATTTCTGATGGAGTTTAAAAGAAATCTTAAGCTTTTAATCACTGTTTTTACTCTTATCAGAATGGCCCATTCACACGCCAATTCCAGGGTCTTGACGAGGGATGGACTTAAATATGTGCTTAACTGCTTTGCTGAATCGGGGCCTTAATTCTCAAGCAACCTGCTTCAAAAATTCTGCTCACCTTGGCAACATCAAAAATCCAGTGTAACTCTGTAGACTTTCATAGCATTACTCCAGATTTACACTGGTCTGACTGGAGCAGAACTTCTCCTGGTGTCTTTTCAAAACACCTGCAATTTTTGCCTGAATCTTGCAAACACTTACACACATGAGGAGTCCCACTGAGTTTTTTATTTTGCTTTTATCTGTAAAAAAGTTTTTTTTAAACAAATATTTATTCTAGAAAATGGCACTTTTTTTCCTGCCAATGTTTTGCTAGGCTGAAAATAACTGAGGATTTAATCAATAAAAAAAGCAAAAAAAAGTTTAACGGGGGGGGGGGGGGGGGCTTAGCTTTTGGCCTGAGAACAACTCCGGCCTGTTGAAATCACGCTATTGATGCAATGTCTTATAGTTGTGCTTAAAGGATTGTGTTACCTTTGTGTGCGCTGGTATGCTTGCCTTGGGAAGTTATCAGTATTTAGGGGCTGCTCCATCTACCATTAATGGAAGGACTCCCACGGACTTTGCTGAGAGCTTGAGCAGACCTACATTTAATGGGAGTAACATATTGGCCACTTTGTGTACAAAGGTGAAGTTTCCAGCTGCACACCTGATTAGAATTTTGGTTCTCTCTGTGCTAATCAGCCAGTTATGGCTCTAATCATTACCTGAATTAATTTAGTCTAATGGGCACTCGCTAACTGCAGTCTCCTGTCCTAATAGCCAGTTACGTCTCAGACCCTTAGACTGTCAGATCTTCGGGGCATGTCATGTTGTGTGCATTTGCATGGCACCTAGCATACTTTGGGGCACCCGCTGAAATCAACTGGGTGTCCTTCAGGTGACTTCTCTAGGTTTTGGATCAGTCCTGTGTGAAAAAATAATAGTTTCTGGTTAATGATGAAAATAATAATTACAAATTCATCCTGGAACTTTTTTATTTTAGCCTTTGACCTTTCCCCTCCCCTTCTATGACTCAGCACTCTCTCCACCCAGCAATGTAATTCTTGGATGAGCTTGGCAAAGGATATTACTACTGTCAGGCAAATAGATTGCTCACTCCATCCCGCAGTCTGCAGAAAGGATTACAATAAAGATTAGGATCAGGAGAGCCCGTCCAATGCTCTAAATCTCAAAACAGGTGTAAGGGGAAAAACATGTGAAGGAAATTATATGCTACAGGAAAATTCCTCAAGGAGGAACTCACCAGATAAATCTACGCTAGAAACTGAAATCTGGATTATGCAGCTGCTGAACAGAGAGTGTTCCAAACGGGCAATATCTGGTGCACTGTTATGGGCCATAACTCTGTGCTAAGCAAAAATGTCATCACATGCTGACATTATGTATTTGCACATTCCATCTTAATGGACTGATTAAAAATCTCATTGAAAATGTCAAGTAATGAAGTAATCAAAAGTATCTTATAGGAAAAAGAAATGTTTTTGCATGAATTTGAGTAGCTGAACAATACACTCAGAAGCATGAACCACTGCAACTTCCTACAGACAATCCTCCAACACACAGTCCTATGTACCCATGTGTATAAACGGTTGGAGACCCTTAATAAATGTGTATAATTGACAAGCGTGTGTATTTGTTACCATAAAATTAACCAGAAACAAGATTGATATTTTATTAGGGTTCAAATCCTCTTTTGTAAATGGACGAGTTCTGGATGACTTGGATTGGATGTAGCATTTGCTTCTCACCATTTTTTTCCCCAGCTAAATTGACTGAAGCATAAGAAGATCATACAGACTTGCCTAAAGCCACCCACTAAGTCATGGGCTCAACCCAGATTAGATCGCAGGAACTTTTGAGTTACTAGCCCTTTGATCAAGTCACAGGACCACATGGCCTGTTCATAGTCCTTTGATGGAAGACAATATAAATAGACATTAGGGAGTTTACAAAAAGTTTTTTTTTACTTTTGAAAAAAAGTTTTACCCCAAGGCAAGGAGAATTGGAATGTGTCATAAATGGGTGTCTTGTATGTACCAGCTGGGGTAAAATAATCAAAGGGAGGAAAGGTTTTATAAGCATATGTCAAAGCATCCATAAAGGAAGTAAGTCTCTGAGCAAAGGACAACAGGATACTAGGGGTAACAGTGCAGTAAGTATTGCACACAGCATATATTCACCTCCTCAAGAGTGGTTACCTTATAAAAAAGATTTCAGTGGCTTCACCCTTTATAAATAGAGAATTACAAACATACTAAACAATGTTGTTTTCAACATTGAGGTACCCACAGTATAGTAAAAAGCCATTGTTGCTGCGAGGGGCTATTTGTTACAACCAATTTATAACCATCCATTGCACTGAGGCTATGGAAACGTCTAAAAGATGCTTCGACATCTAGACAAGTATCTCTGGAAATAAGCCTACAGGTTTGTTTTGTCGGCATTCCATTACCTAGGATAACCTTTTAATCTCCTTTGTAGACAAACAGGCTCCCTGGCTGTTGCAGATGTTTATCCCCTATTACCATCATAACACGGGTCTCCCATATCTGATGATCTAATTGCTGCTTCTTTGAGGAATGGACAATACGGGCCTTTCACAAACCTTCACGGAAAACATTTTAATACATTCCACACAAGAATGCTTCTTTTGTCTGGTTGCTCCAGTGACCCATTCTTATCTCCTGAGTACAGGGAAGAAGAGAAAGGAGCCACACCAAAACACTAATCGGGGATGGGGAGAGAGGGACATGTCCTCCTGTCTGGACAAGAGCTCCTCCCTCTATTGAAAGAACAGAGCAGTGCTGAGATAAGAGCATGTTCATATGCTGCCTTTCAAGTCCTCTTTGGAACAGAATTACAGGTGGAGCTCCACCCCCGCCTCAGGAACTGCACCAGGTACCAAAGGAGCAGAGAGCTGAGACAGAGGGAGTGAGGCATTGGCCTGTCTGTGATTTCAAGGAGGCAGCAGGTAAGAAGGTAGCAATCTGGTGATTGGAAGTGATAGGGGCTGTGACGTTATGAAAGATATACGGGTGGGGGGATGAAAAGGGAAGCAAAGATCCCTGTTACCTAGCAAGGGTTGGGGAGTAAAGAGATGTTGACATTTTTTTCAGGTGGGAAGAGGGAGACGGGGGGGGGGGCAGAGCTTGTTTTCAGGGTGTCAGATATAATTTTTTGCTGGATGACAAAGGGCAGCCTCGTCGCCAGTCTTAGCATGTATTTTGGGCACCAGCCACCACTGGTGGGTAACCGATTACCCAACCTCTTCAAGGCACAGGCAGGCCAGGCCTTCTTTGTACAGTGCCTAGCCCTTTGTGGCCACTAAACACTGGTCTACAATTTTTGAGACGTCGTCTGCTTCAGAGATAAAATGTGCTATTTATTATGTATTTTGATGTGCTGAATTCAAATATGACAATTAAAACAACTGATTGGCTACTGTTTCTAAGATATTTAAGTTTTTACATTTTATGTCTATGTATATTGTGTAGATAGTAGAGTTTTAATCATAAATTGTAAACCTAGGTCTTTTCATGTGTTTATGGTTGCTTTACATGATAATATTTCACCGGTCCTGTTTATGTAACACTTTAAAAAATCAGCAAAAGGGTTATTTAAATAAAATTTATTATGAAACAAAAGGCAAAAAACTATTATGTACATAGTTTAGTCCTATTCAGTGTCTACTCAGTGCTTCTTGGCTTGTCTCTTGTATTCATTAAATGGAGCATCTCTTGTCACTGTCCAGCAATAGTCTGCAAGCATTGATGGGCTCCATTTGCCCTGATAACATTTCTCCATTGTTGCAATGTCCTGGTGAAATCGCTCGCCGTGCTCGTCGCTCACTGCTCCGCAGTTCGGTGGAAAAAAATCTAGATGAGAGTGCAAAAAATGTATCTTTAGTGACATGTTGCAACCAAGG
>NW_020664409.1:94886670-94887307 GCF_002925995.2 Terrapene triunguis
ATGTTGTTGCAGGCTACAAGATCACCTTCCATGAAGAAGAATGGGACAAGATCCTTTTGATGGTCACGGAACATGGAAACCCTAACATCACCTGCCAGGAGATTCCACTGCTGTAGTCTGGAGCCCAACAGCTCTGCCTTCCTCTTGGGTAGTTCCAAATCCCTGACAAGGTCATTCAGTTCACCTTGTGTTATGAGGTGTGGTTCAGAGGAGGAGGATGGGAGAAAATGTGGGTCCTGTGACATTGATGGTTCAGGACCAGAAGTTTCATCCTCTTCCTCTTCCTCGTCTGACTCAAGTGAGAATGATTCTGGTGCATCAGGAACCGGCAGTCCTTCTCCGTGGGGTACTGGGCGTATAGCTGATGGAATGTTTGGATAATGCACAGTCCACTTTTTCTTCTTTGACACACCTTTCCTAACTGGAGGCACCATGCAGAAGTAACAATTGCTGGTATGATCTGTTGGCTCTCTCCAAATCATTGGCACTGCAAAAGGCATAGATTTCCTTTTCCTGTTCAACCACTGGCGAAGATTTGTTGCACAAGTGTTGCAGCATATATGTGGGGCCCACCTCTTGTCCTGATCTCCAATTTTGCAGCCAAAATAAAGGTGATAGGCTTTCTTAACCATAGTGG
>NW_020664409.1:94892307-95182558 GCF_002925995.2 Terrapene triunguis
GGCAGGGCAAACAGCTCTGCCCTGGGCTCAAACCACCCCAAAAATGCTAGGGAGCAGGAAGAAGACCTCAAGGGGCAAGATGTGAGCTCAGGTAGAGCTGCTGGTAGAGCTAACATGAAAGAGGCCTACCTACAGAAGTGGCAGCTGGGAAGCAGAGCCTTGCACGGAGGTCACAGGTTTACCAGTCCCTGGGCAGCAGAGAACAGAGGCAGAGGGCTGACAGCAGTCAGTACCTTAAGAACATATGAAGAATTCATTTAAACACCTTTCATTGTCCGTGCCCCAGATGAGGGCTTCGAATCAGATGCCAAGGATCATGAGTTTCATCTGAGATGTTGTATAAATATAGAGGGCGTAATTACCCTCTAACTTGCACTAGTGTTAATCAGCAGTAGATCAGGCAGTATGGCCCATGGAGAATGCATTGGAATAGGGCTCAGAAGACCTGGGTTCAGCCACTGACTTGATCTTCAAATGGCTTTATCGTTCTGCACGATTGTTTTCCACCCCACCTTTGGTCTGTCTGTTTATAGTGCAAGTTCTTTGGTTCAGTGACTGTATGTTTGTACAGTGCCTAGCACGCTGAGGCCTGATCTCCACTGGCATTACCATATTACCAATATTAACTCCATTGAAGCCAGTTAAAGTGGTGTAGAACCTGTGTAAATGAGAGAAGAATCACACTCAGAATGGATAATACTTTCCATTTCTATTGCACCTTCCAGCCAAGTATTTCAAAGCTGTGTACAAATACAGGCTATGTCTACACAACATGCACACACACTCACACTAGCTCTCATTGAGAGTACAAATAGCAGCGTCACCGTGTTAGCATAGGTAGCAGCATTGGAGGCGTGACTTAACTGTGCCAAGTACACCCCCATTGGTTTCCGGTGGGTTTGTGTTCCTCACGGCTAAGCCGTGCCTCTACTGCCGCTACCTGTGCTACTGCGGCTACTCTGCTATTTATACTCATGGTTACTTGGTGCTACAAGAGCAGGGAAATCACACCACTAGCTCATAGTGTAGCCATAGAATCATTCTCACAATACCCTGCTGAGACTGGTTGTGGACTAAATACCCCCATTTTACAGATGGGGAAACCGAGGCACAGAAAGGTTAAGTCATTTGTCCAAGGTTACAGAATGAGCCTGTGTCAGAGGCAGGCATAGAACCCAGAAGTTTGGACGCTCACTGTAACAACTGGATGATAGAGCTGGTTGAAAAGTTGGAGTGAGGGATGTGTATGCTACAGTTCAGAGTGACTGCACCTGTATTTCCCCCCCATGGGCACCCCCTCTAGGTTCCCGTCTTCTCAGCCACCACCGCTCTTGGGTTTCTGGTGAATCCCATCTTTCTCCCAGGGTTTTTTCCAAGCTTCTCAGTTCTTTGCCAAGACTGTGATATTCCCAGCAAGCCAGACTACCAAAACAGGACAGTGTCTGCACTGTGCTTAATCTTTGAAGGCTATGAACAGTGTATTGCCAGCAGTCACAAGTTGCCAGACAGTAAACACATTTATTCTTAAGGTGAAAGCATTACAGAGAAAACATAAAACCCAATCAAAGTGCCTATATGGAGCCTAAAAACGTCCTCCCCCCGCCCCACTTTCGTACAAAAGGTCTTGTTTTTGCTGACTTCCTCCACCCATTTTTTGTTGAATTTTCAATTAAAAATGTTCTGACCATCTCAACTAGCCAGAACTATAAGAATCTAAAACTTCCAACAATGTCTTTTTGGAAAACAAACCAACTGAGACCTTTGATGTGGGTTCGGCAAAGGAAAAACAGCACTTTATAAAGAACATGCATCATGTGATATTAAAAAACTTCTAATACTAGCAATAAAAGACTGCCCTGATTCACTAGTGTGACACTGCCAGAAAGAATGGCCGTTTGTGCGTATGTCAAAGATCCCAAGCTCTCTTTAAATATGCATGCAGTCTCGCAGCATTGGAAACTCACCATTTGCTACCGGACACCTGCATTAGCTGTGGACTCTTTCAGATACTTACAATGAGAAAAATGTGGTACCATTGTAACACTGCTAGATATTGAACTTTCAATAGTATCTTTAGTATTAGGGCTGTCAAGCAATTAAAAAAATTAATTGTGATTAATTGTGTGATTAAAAAAATTAATCGCGATTAATCGCGCAGTTAATCACACTGTTAAACAATAATACAATACCATTTATTTAAATATTTTTGGATGTTTTCTACATTTTCAAATATATTGATTTCAATTACAACACAGAATACAAAGTGTACAGTGCTCACTTTATTTTTGATTACAAATATTTGCACTGTAAAAAACAAAAGAAATAGTATATTTCAATTCACCTAATACAAGTACAGTAGTGCAACCTCTATATAATGAAAGTTGAACTTACAAATGTAGAATTATGTACAAAAAATAACTGCATTCAAAAATAAAACAATGTAAAACTTTAGAACCTACAAGTCCACTCGGTCCTACTTCAGCTAATCGCTCAGATAAATAAGTTTGGTTACAATTTGCAGGAGCTAGTGCTGCCCACGTCTTGTTTACAATATCATCTGAAAGTGAAAACAGGCGTTCACATGGCACTGTTGTAGCCGGCATCGCAAGATTTTTACATGACAGATGCGCTAAAGATTCATATGTCCCTTCATTCTTCCACCACCATTCCAGAAGACATGCGTCCATGCTGATGATGGGTTCTGCTCGATAACGATCCAAAGTAGACTGGACCAATGCACGTTCATTTTCATCATCTCAGTCAGATGCCACCAGCAGAAGGTTGATTTTCTTTTTTGGTGGTTCAGGTTCTGTATCAGAGGGGTAGCCGTGTTAGTCTGACTCTGTAAAAAGCTTTTTACAGGTTCTATAGTTTCCGCATAGTTTCCAGGTAGGGACCGTCGAATTGTGGAGGTGAATGCATGGTTACGCAGGTGGTGTCAGAGAGAGGACTTTGGATTTTTTGACCATGGGATGTTGTTCCGGGAAGAAGGATTGCTAGGAAGAGATGGGATCCACCTAATGAAGAGAGGGAAGAGCATCTTTGCAGGCAGGTTTGCTAACCTAGTGAGGAGGGCTTTAAACTAGGTTCGCCGGGGGATGGTGACCTAAACCCAGAGGTAAGTGGGGAAGTGGGATACCGGGAGGAAACACAAGGAGGAGGGTACAAGATGGGAAGCCTCTTGATTCATACTGAGAAAATAGGGCAATCTGCTAGTTTTCTTAGGTACATGTACACGAACGCAAGAAGCCTGGGAAACAAGCAGGAAGAATTGGAAGTCCTGGCACAATCAAGGAACTATGATGTGATTGGAATAACAGAAACTTGGTGGGGCAGTTCACATGACTGGAGCACTGTCATGGATGGGTATAAACTGTTCAGGAAGGACAGGCATGGGAGGAAAGGTGGAGGAGTTGCACTGTATGTAAGAGAGTAGTATGATTGCTCAGAGCTCAAGTTTGAAACCGGAGAAAAGCCCGTTGAGAGTCTTTGGGTTAAGTTTAGAGACGAGAGCAACAAGGGTGATGTCGTGGTGGGCGTGTGCTATAGACCACCGGATCAGAAGGATGAGGTAGACGAGGTTTTCTTCAGACAACTAACTGAAGTTCCCAGATCACCGGCCCTGGTTCTAATAGGGGACTTCAATCACCCTAACATCTGCTGGGAGAGCAATACAGCAGTGCACAGACAATCCAGGAAGTTTTTGGAGAGTGTTGGGTACAACTTCCTGGTACAAGTGCTGGAGGAACCGACTAGGGGCTATGCTCCTCTTGATCTGCTGCTCACAAACAGGGAAGAATTGGTAGGGGAAGTAGAAGTGGGTGGCAACCTAGGCAGCAGTGACCATGAGATGGTTGAGTTCAGGATCTTGAAAAAAGGAAGAAAGGAGAGTAGCAAAATACAGACCCTGGACTTCAGAAAAGCAGACTTTGACTCCCTTAGGGAACTGATGGGCAGGATCCCCTGGGAGGCTAATATGAGGGGGCAAGGAGTCCAGGAGAGCTGGGTGTATTTTAAAGAAGCCTTATTGAGGGCACTGGAACAAACCATCCCGATGTGCAGAAAGAATAGCAAATATGGCAGGCGACCAGCTTGGCTTAACAGTGAAATCTGCAGTGAGCTTAAACTCAAAAAGGAAGCTTACAAGAAGTGGAAATTTGGGCAGATGACCAGGGAGGAGTATAAAAATATTGCTAGAGCATGCAGGGGTGTAATCAGAAAGGCCAAATCACAATTGGAGTTGCAGCTAGCAAGGGATGTGAAGGGTAACAAGAAGGGTTTCTACAGGTATGTTAGCAACAAGAAGAAGGTCAGGGAAAGTGGGACCCTTACTGAATGGGGGAGGCAACCTAGTGACAGATGATGTGGAAAAAGCTGAAGTACTCAATGCTTTTTTTGCCTCAGTCTTCACAGACAAGGTCAGCTCCCAGACTGCTGCACTGGGCTACACAGCATGGGGAGGAGGTGAGCAGCCCTCAGTGGTGAAAGAACAGGTTAAGGACTATTTAGAAAAGCTGGCCGTGCACAAGTCCATGTGTCCAGATTTAAAGCATCCAAGAGTGCTGAGGGAGTTGGCTGATGTGATTGCAGAGCCATTGGCCATTATCTTTGAAAATTCCTGGCGATCGGGGGAGATCCCGGATGACTGGAAAAAGGCAAATATAGTGCCCATATTTAAAAAAGCGAAAAAAGAGAACCCGGGGAACTACAGACCAGTCAGCCTTACTTCAGTCCCCGGCAAAATCATGGAGCAGGTCCTCAAGGAATCCATTTTGAAGCACTTGGAGGAGAGGAAGGTGATCAGGAACAGTCAACATGGATTCACCAAGGGCAAGTCATGCCTGAACAACCTGATTGCCTTGTATGATGAGATAACTGGCTCTGTGGATATGGGGAAAGCGGTGGATGTGATATATCTTGACTTTAGCAAAGCTTTTGATTCGGTCTCCCACAGTATTCTTGCCAGCAAGTTAAAAAAGTATGGATTGGATGAATGGACTATAAGGTGGATAGAAAGCTGGCTATATTGTCAGGCTCAGTGGGTAGGGATCAACTTCTCGATGTCTAGTTGGCAGCCGGTATCAAGAAGAGTGCCCCAGGGGTCAGTCCTGGGGCCCGTTTTTTTAAACATCTTTATTAATGATATGGATGGTGGGATTAATTGCACCCTCAGCAAATTCGCAGATGAGACCAAGCTGGGGGGAGAGGTAGATACGATGGAGGGTAGGGATAGGGTCCAGAGTGACCTAGAGAAATTGGAGGATTGGGCCAAAAGAAATCTGATGAGGTTCAACAAGAACAAGTGTAGAGTTCTGCACTTAGGAAGGAAGAATCCCATGCACCACTACAGGCTGAGGACCCACTGGCTAAGCAGCAGTTCTGCAGAAAAGGACCTGGGGATTACAGTGGACGAGAAGCTGGATATGAGTCTGCATTTGTGCCCTTGTTGCCAAGAACGCCGCGGCCAATGGCATATTGGGCTGTATTAATAGGAGCATTGCCAGCAGATCGAGGGAAGTGATTATTCCCCTCTATTTGTCATTGGTGCGGCCTCAACTGGAGTATTGCATCCAGTTTTGTTCCCCCCACTATAGAAGGGATGTGGACAAATTGGAGAGAGTCTAGCGGAGGCAACGAAAATGATTAGGGGCCTGGGGCACGACTTACGAGGAAAGGCTGAGGGAAATAGAGTTATTTAGTCTGCCGAAGAGAAGAGTGAGGGGGGATTTGATAGCAGCATTCTATTACATGAAGGGGGGTTCCAAAGAGGATGAAGCTAGGCTGTTCTCAGTGGTGGCAGATGACAGAACAAGAAGCAATGGTCTCAAGTTGCAGTGGCGTAGGTCTAGGTTGGATATTAGGAAACACTATTTCACTAGGAGGGTGGTGAAGCACTGGAATGGGTTACCTAGGGAGGTGATGGAATCTCCATCCTTAGAGGTTTTTAAGGCCTGGCTTAACAAAGTTTTGGCTGGGATGATTTAGTTGGGAATTGGTCCTGCTTTGAGCAGGGGCTTGGACTAGATGACCTCCTGAGGCCTCTTCCAACCCTAATATGCTATGATTCTATGATTCTAGGAGTGTTGCTCTTTTAAGACTTCTGGAAGCATGCTCCACACCTCATCCCTCTCAGATTTTGGAAGGCACTTCAGATTCTTAAAACTTGGGTCAAGTGCTGTATCTAGCCTTAGAAATCTCACATTGATACCGTCTTTGCGTTTTGTCAAATCTACTGTGAAAGTGTTCTTAAAACGAACATGTGCTAGGTCATCATCCGAGACTGCTATAACATGACATATATGGCAGAATGTGGGTAAAACAGAACTGGAGACATACAATTCTCCTCCAAGGCGGTCAGTCACAAATTTAATTAATGCATTATTTTTTTAACGAGCATCATCAGCATGGAAGCATGTCCTCTGGAATGGTGGCTGAAGCATGAAGGGGCATATGAATGTTTAGTATATCTGGCATGTAAATACCTTGCAACGCTGGCTACAAAAGTGCCTTGCAAACGCCTGTTCTCACGTTCAGGTGACATCGTAAATAAGAAGCAGGCAGCAGTATCTCCTGTTAATGTAAACAAACTTGTTTGTCTTAGCACTGTCTGAACAAGAAGTAGGACTGAGTGGACTTGTAGGCTCTAAAGTTTTACATTGTTTTGTTTTTAAGTGCAGTTATGGAACAAAAAAAAATCTACATTTGTAAGTTACACTTTCACGATAAAGAGATTGCACTACAGTACTTGTATGAGGTGAATTGAAAAATACTATTTCTTTTGTTTATCATTTTTACAGTGCAAATATTTGTAATAAAAAAATAATAATATAAAGTGAGCACTGTACACTTTGTGTATTCTGTGTTGTAATAGAAATCAATATATTTGAAAATGTAGAAAAACATCCAAAAGTATTTAATACATTGCCATTGGTATTCTATTGTTTAACAGTGCGATTAATTTGTTTAATCACAGTTAATTTTTTTGAGTTAATCGCGTGAATTAACTGCAATTAATCGACAGCACTACTTAGTATACTTAATAGTATACTTAGATTGCAATAGTATACTTTAGATTTAATAGTTGACTTAGATGGTAAGCTCTATAGGCCAGGGTCAGTCTTTTTGTTCTCTCTGTGTACAGCACTTATCACAGTGGTTGATACATGACTGCAGCTCCTAGATGATACTCCAGTATAAATAATTAATATTAAATAATATCCCCTGTGAGTATAGGACACAATTTTTAGGGGCTGACCCAAAGCCCATGAAAGTCACTGGAAAGGCTCCATTAGGCCCTTTATATTTTTAATACATAAATAAATAAATCACTGAAATAAGTAAATGTAAAGGTGACATGCCCTGGTGGATGCTTTGGTTCGGGCCAGTTGCCGAAGGAGTAAACACCAGTAATTGGGATGCCTCGCTTGTGTCTGTTGCATGAGCCAAAGCCCAGCACCCTGTATGGGACTTTGTTTGAAAAGACAGTTCCAGCTGCGTGCGCTGAGCACTTGAAAATCTGCTCCTGACTGCTTCTGAAAACCTGGCCCCGTGTATCTCTTGTTATCGCTGTCCCAGGAGTTCATACGGATGCTGACGTTAATGTTTTTAAGTGTGATTTTTTTTTGGTCTCCAGGGTGGCTTTTGACATTTGGGGATGGGTAGGTGGATGTGATAGTTAACAGCTCTGCTATTTGCCATTTTTCACCCAGAACCTAGGGAGCTGCCAAGTTAAAACCTGGGCTATATCATCAGTGTGATGAGAGAGAGAGGGAGGGAGGGAGAGGGAGAGCCTGCAGAAACTGCCATAAATTTAGGTTAGTGGTTTGTCACTGGGTCACTCAGGGGTCATGCATTCCAAGGGTTGGGGCAGAGTCACTGGTGCTCATGCGGGGCTGGGACCACAGCACTGGTAACTGGCTTTAAACTGGTATTTTAAAGTTACAAATGGCTTGAATAGTTTTTATTGCAGAACAAAGGACAATTTAATAAAACAAATGGAAGTCTGGCTTTTCTAATTGGACATCATGACTTTTTCCCCAGGACCAGATCATGCCCGTTTAATATAATCTGGCAAGGTAAACTGCTCGTTCAAATAATCTGTATTGCCCAATTTCGTTTAATCCACTTTGGGTTTATGGCGAAGAAGGATTTAAATGGAAGTAAGTGAACTGTGTGTAGCTTAGGGCAGTGGTTTTCAAACTGCGGGCACTGGTCTGAAAAGGGAAGCAGAGACCGAGCCATTAAAGTCCCCTTGGCGGTGCTGCCCGGCTAAGGCAGGCTAATCCCTACCTGTTCTGACACCACGCTGTGCCCCAGAAGTATCCAGCAGGTCCAGCTCCTAGGCCGGGGGGGGCACTATGAGGCTCCACATGCTGCCCCTGCCCCGAGCACCGGCTCCGCATTCCCATTGGCCGGGAACCGGGGGGGTGCCTGTGGGCGAGAGCTGCATGGTTCCACTTGTGCGCCTCCACCTAGAAGCCCAACCTGCTGCTGGCCACTTCCGGAGCACAGCGCGATCTCTGGTGCCAGGACAAGTGAGAAGCCTGCCTCTGCACCTCAGCTATGCCGCTGACCGGGAGCCGCCACAGGTAAGCCCCTGCCCCAGCCCTGAGCCCCCCCCGAAGCCCCTCCTCAAATCTCCCCTCAAACCCTTCTTGCACCCCAAACCCCTCATCCCTGGCCCCAGCCCAGAGCCTGCACCCCCAGCCCAAAGCCCTGACTCCCTCCCACACCCCAACTCCCTGCCCCAGCCCAGAACCCCCTCCCACACCGTGAACCCCTCATTCCCGGCCCCACCCCGCAGCCCTCACCCCCGCACCCCAAGCCTCAACCCCAGCCCTGAGCCCCTCCCACATCCCAAACCCCTCATCCCTAGCTCCGTTGGGTCGCAGGCATGAACAATTTTCTTCAACTGGGTCACCAGAAAAAATGTTTGAAAACCACTGGCTTAGGGCTTGCCTACAGCAGTACAGCTGTGCCACTACAGCGCTTCAGCCACTACCTATGCCGATGGTAATCCATCTCCCCGAGACGCGGTAGCTAGGTCAATGGCAGAATTCTTCTGGCGATCTAGTGTCTACAGGGGGACTTAGGTCAGCTTAACTACGCTGCTCAGAGGTGTGGATTTTTCACACCCCTGAGAGACGTAATTATGCCAACCTAATTTAGAGGTAATTATCCGTAGAACAAGGTCCTAGGAATATCCTAAACTCAGCCCTTCCACTGTCTTTTGTCTGGTCACTTCCGGCTCAATTTTCGGAAAGTTTTAGTTTTAGCTGCTTCTAGTTTTGGGTGCCCAACCGAGGTTCAGGTTTCCAATTTGAGCCACAAACTCTCTGTGCCTCGTTATACCTATCTGTGCAATGAGGCTAACAACAGCTAACAATAGTGCAATAAATCTTATGTGGATATACGCCTTTTTTCCTTGAAGGATCCCAAAGCCTCTTTTAAAATTAACAAACAGTTCACAGAGGTCACTTTATCTACCACTGAAGTGCAGCCAGCTTTGGGGTGATCTGTGGCAAATATTTAACATTCCATAGCAGCAGGAAGTGAAGAAGAGTCCCTTATCCAACTGAAACTAAAGGGTAGTTTTAAATGGGCAGGATGTAGATAGCTATATTGGGATTTTGTTAATACTTGGCTACCTCACAGGGCTGTTGTGTAGCTTAGTTACCTATTTATAAGCCCTGCAATCCTCAGAGGAATGGCACTATAGAAAGGGAATTTCCGAATCTGCTCTTGCAAACTTGAATGAGTTAAACATTATCTGATAAGAAGTCACTGTTTTGGGGTTTATTTTCAAAACACCCCATGTGCAAATGAATAATGCAACATTCAACCTGTTGAGCAAGTGGCCATGTACATAAGATGCTGTTTACTCAAGATACTTCCATCAAACACAAGCAGGTTGCTTAACTTAAGTTTGCAAGCAAACGTTACAAGACCACCATTGCAACAGGTACTGACCTAAAAGGCGGCAGGCGAAAGGTTAGGCATGAATTAAAACAAAATGTGACGCAGGTCGATCAGAAACATAGGGGCCCCTACAAAAATGCTGTCGTTGAGGGGGAGAGGAGGGATCTAGGTGCTGCTGGAAATAAAACTCCACAAGCAGCGGTGGAACACTGCTAGGGACTAGCTGCAGGCAAGGGGCAAAGCTGAGGGAGAGTTAAATGTTGATGAGAAATCAAATTTTAAGTGTCCTTTCTGGGGCGGGGGGGGGGGGGGGGAGAGAGAAGAGGAGCACAGGGCCTGAAGGTTCATTTGATCATTGCTTAAACCAGTCTGTCCTGAAAGGTCACACACACTTTTACCAGGCTGCATAAAATCTGGATCTGACAAATGAAGCTTTTTATAAGGCCTATGATACAAGATATCAGTTTCCTCTCGACAAGAAAGCCATAAACCTGAGAGGTAATCAGCCGACGCGTCATAAGGAAATACTGCTAGGGGGCATAGATTATTGTGAAAGTGCTGGTCCTGGAAAGCTAAGATGTAAAGCTAATAAAATACTTGCTCCACACAAGAGTCATCAATCTGTCAGGGCTGGACCATTCCCACAAGGACTGGCTGTGGAAGGTAACGTTCAAAGTTATGGTGCTAGCAGAGGAGGCAGCGCAAAGCCCTGTGTCCTGTGCAGTACATCACACCTGAATTATACTTCAGAGGCCCTGAATTAGATGGCAAGAAACCCAGAATTATACACTGCTGCCCGACCCCAGCCCTTAAGCTCTCTCCCCGTGTCATACCAGGAGCCCTAGGGTAATATTAAGTTCAAGGTATTTTACTTTACCTGCAAGATTTTTGTATTGAAAATGCATCAGTGTATCAGGGGAAGCTGGAGGTTTTGACACCTGTAGGCAGCCAGGAAGGCATAGCAGTTTTCCCCCCCTGACAGCCAGGATGCCCTTGAGGCTCTTGGGACCTGAGGAAGGATTAAGCTCCTCTTTCCTTACCCCCTGCCCCTTTGGGTGGAGACTGAGAGAACCTGAAATTTGCGAAAGAGGACTGAATTCCTCATTCACAGCTCTGCCAAGCCTTGACATGGCCGTCCCACTGCTCTCTGTCCAGTGTCTGTCCTGGCATGCAGTGCTGAGGAAGTGCATTTGCTTCAAGTCTGTGCTCAAATGGATCAGCAAGGAATGTTAACCAAGCGTCCTCATGGGGCTTCAGCATTCTGGCTAGAGAGCCCTCCTGCTAACCTGCTCCAGAAGCCTCAGGCTGAACCTGGGCCAACCGTGTAACCATGGGGGACAGTACACACAGAACCGGTGGGAGAGGGGCAAAAATATGACTTGTTTTGAGAGGGGGCTGGGAGCAGGGAGGAACAGGAGATGGCGAGGGACTGAGTGAGGGGAAAATGCTGGAGAGGGATGTGAGAAAAGGGAAAGAAAGACTTGCTGGTTGGATGGCTAGGGCAGTGAGATTCAGGTTCTATTCCCATCTTTGTCACTGACCTGCTGTGACCTCTGGCAAGTCACATCATCTCTCTGGGCCACTGCCTCCCCTACCACCCATGGTCTGCCTTGCCTGATTAGAGTGTAGGCACTTCAGGTGCATCAAGTGTTTCCTCCTCTTTGGGTTACAGAGCCTAGCACAATAGGGCCGTGATCTCAGTCCCGATTCCTGTGCTGGCAGCAGAGCCTGGCTATCGGTTTCAGTCAGTAGCGGTGCATTTCAGATTGGCATTTGGTTTCCCCATGGTGTGACTCAACCTCGGTGTGACCCACCGGCTTTTCCTTCCTGCCTTGAAGAGAGTGGGGCTGTTTGGGAGGCTGGGGAGCAGTGGTGGTGGAGGTGGAGGTGGAGGCGCAGGGGGACTCTGTTAGGGAATGTCAGAAATAAAAGTTTGGCTTCAGTTTTGCGATTGCCAGGAAACTGCTGCATTTGTTTCCTTTGAGCAGCTGAGGGAGGTTGTTTTTCTGTCCGTGGAACTTTGTATGTTACCTGATTGTCAAGGGAGCCTAGAGTTTGGGGTAGCTGCTCTCAGTTGAGGTCAGATACATCAAAATAAATGACAGATACACTTCGCCCTCCAGCCGAATAAATGGTGGGGGCGGAGGGGAAGAGGGGACTTTCACTGGTCATATTAAAAATGCACAGCACAGAGAGGGGCTGTATGGTGCACTCGCACAAATTAGAGTTCTTGTTTGCCACTGTAATCAAGTGAGCACTACAAAATCAGTGTTATCCAATATGATTATGACCCACAAAACATCATTACAAATGGAGTCAAATGAGTCCAAGCCAAAATAGCTTTCACTTGTTGAAGGACATGCGCAGTGCATTAAGGAGCAACCACAGCACACAAGGTAAAGCAGGCGATGGTTCCCTGAGGGAATCTTTCCATTGACTACAGAGGGCTTTGGATCAGGGTGGGAGGTGTGGATTGGGCCCATTGGCAGATGAATGACATTGAAGTCAATGGGAGTCTTGAAACTGACTGCAATGGTAGCAGGATTGGGGCTACACCGCAGAGGAGTTTATACACGGGGATTACGTGTATTGCAGCAGTTTGCACTGGTTCCAGCATGTGAATAAACAAAAGAAACAAGTTTCCATGCAATGAGCAATGGACAAGTATTTACCACGCCAAAAGTCAATATTTTACTAGCAGTAGGACTGGGAGAGCTTACGAAACCAATGTATTTTGTTTGTAAACAAGCTTCAAAGCTTTTTTTTATGTGACATGTTGTCAGCTACTAGTATTTACATTTATTTTTAATGGCGAAACATTTCCCAGAAGGATGAATATGGTGAGTTTATGACCCTAACAAAGAGGCAGAGTCACGCCAACCCCTGAGTGGTAAGCACCATGGAGCAGGCCCCAGTTGGCTGGCATACTGGGCCAAGATGCTGAAAGATGGTGCCTACTGTTACGCTGCTGAGTCTGTTCTTAGACACCGAAGTAAGTGGCCTGATTTTCAAAAGGGCCCAGCAGTTCCCATGGAGGTCAGTGGGAGGAGCTGTTTGGGGCTCGCCACTTTTTTGCAAGTCATGCATTGGAATGTGGATCCAAGCTTTAGGCACCCATGTTTGTAAAGCTTAGCCCAGGTAAACAACACTGTGCGCTCCTCTAAGGACCTCAAAGTGCTCTCAGAGACTTTAACTGTTTAAAGCTTCACAGCACCTCTGTCCAGTAAATAGGAATTAGACCCATTTTACTGAGGGATAAACCTGGGCAGGGAGGGGTTAATGCCATGATCCTCAGAGATATGCAGAGATAAATATTGAAATCAATGGGCATTAGGTGCCTAAATACCTTTGAAGATGTGGGACTATGTGACTTGCCCAGGCCACACAGCAAACTGGTAGCTGAATTTGGAAGACAATTCAAGGGTCCTGTCTCCCAGCGTTTCTCCGGGCTCCTCTTGTTAACACTCCCTGCTTATCAGCAGAAAACTAGCAAGGTACTCTAAGCTCACACTCCAGCCTCCATAACACCTCATTCTAATTTTCAAATGCTAAAATAAAATGGATACAGACGTGTGCTTTATACTCAACCCTCCTGCCTAGCTAGGCACTGAAATACAAAAGATAAGGTACAAAACTGAAAGGTCACGGAAAGATCACCAACCACATGTAACTCTAGAGTCAGCAGTTTTTATCTTACCCGGCAAATTATTTGTTTCCTGCTTGACAACTTTGAATGGGCTGCTTATTAGCACTGCCCTCCTGGGCCAGGGCATCCACAAAGATTCACCTGCCCCACATACGACAGTTTCTGTGAAACAAATTCTGTGCCTTGACCTTTTTATATTTTTGCTTTCTTACTATTTCTCATAAGTAGGACATCACTGCAGCACAGCTCAAGGCAGCATGACCTTAGAGTAGTAGCTCTGTGTAAGCAAATCTCCGCTGTTTGGCTGCTGCTGAACGCTGCCCTGCGGTTGGTTAATGTGACAAGGCCTGCACTTTCCAGCTCATTCCTAGAAAAGCAGTGTGGTTCAGTAGATAGGGCATGAGGCCGCGACTCAGGCATACAAGAGTCTAGTCCTGGCTCTACCAGTGGCCTGTTGTAGGACCTTGATCAGCTCACATTTTGATCATGGTAATGATATTTGCCTCTCTTTGTAGAGCTCTTTGAAATAACTGGCTGAAAAGTGCTATATAAGAGCTCAGTGTCATTCCCTGCAATTTTGCTACACAGCAATTTTGTGATGCCAATGGCAAAGGTTTACACTGATAACACCAAACTTATTTCATTCGGGAATTCTGGTAGCCCTTGAACCCCAGTGGCACAGCTGAGCAACTTTGTGCTGACTCCATGAGTCCTCTAGCCCCTGCCTCCACCCCACTGAGTTGTCATCTCCCGTGCTAACGTGTTATAAACTCACACTAATTTTAAAGAAAGGCTTATCTGTACGGCAGGGGAAAGGGTAGTACAATAGAGAGCATGCCACCCTGGAGGAATGGCATGCAATGAAGAAAAGGGAATATGAGGCTGGATTTCAGAGGAAAACTTCCTGACAGTGAGATGTCTCTCTGGAATGGCTCTCAGACAGCCAGAGCCCAAACCATATAGCAACATATGCCCTGATCCTGAGAGGTGTTGGAATCAGTGGGAGTTGTGTGGAGCCAAGCATTGCTCAGGATCAGGCCTTAGTAAATCAGAGCCAGCACCATGACTGTCGCCAGAAGTGACTAAGAAGCCAGTGCAGTGGGTGCTTCACTCAGTATATCCTCAGCTAAACTGC
This sequence comes from Terrapene triunguis, assembly GCF_002925995.2. Lineage (NCBI taxonomy): Eukaryota > Metazoa > Chordata > Testudines > Emydidae > Terrapene > Terrapene triunguis. The sequence continues at coordinate 94,907,007 of NW_020664409.1, forward strand.
GCTGGAATTGGAACCTACCCAACCCTCCTCCACAGTCTGGGGCATGGCTCAGATGATGTTATTGGCCTTTTCCGTCTCTAGTGATTATGATTCTATGAGTCATCTGGAAAGGGGAGATCTCCGCTATGCTGTTTCATTGGTTTTAATTGCTTGTTTGCTAAAATGGAATCTGGTAGGACACAAATATGGTCTCTCCTCCTCTGTCAGTTTGTCTCACGTATGGCTGTGTTTTTACACCCTCTCTTCAGAGAGGGACTTCTGGCTCTTTGTTTCTCCCTTACATCCTGCCCATTTCTCTTGCTTCTCTCTCTTTTTCTCCATGGTCCCAAGGTTTTCTAAGGCACATCTTCTTTGGATCTCCTCCAAGAGGGGGATTGCTTGCAGCAGGAGTTTGGTTATGGGATAGGAGAACCATTACCTCTGTACTGCTACTTTCCTCAAGCCCAGGTTGGTTATAGAAGTTACCATCTGAGGGCTGTTCAGTGGCCTAAGTGAAAGGACAATTTCCCAGAGGACAAGTGTCCACATCATACAAATCACTCAGAGCAGAGGCCAAAGACTGAATGGGCATGTAGCTGACCATGGTCATCCCTCCATTTCATTATCAAGAGACATGAGCAGTTGAATGTGAAGAAGTTTGCGCTACCGCTGCCTGTCTTGTATGTGTTCTGTGGATAAATAGCAAAATTGATTGTCCAAGGTTAGCTCCTTCCAGCACCCTTAACAAGCACCAAATTCCAATAAAAGGGCAAACAAATTGACCAGAGAAGGTCTCTTTTCTCCCTAGCCTACACTCCTTGTATGCTGGCTCCCTCTGCCATTACTCATTATTTTAACTCCGTAGGCTAATTTCTCAGCTCTTGTAAATTGATGTAACTTCAGTGAAGTCAATGGCGCTATGTTGAATTATACCTGCTGATTACACTTGGCCCTGTAATTCTGTTCTCTCATGCTGACAGTTGTTTTAAGATGTGTGAGCGGTGAAGTTGTAATATATTGTGCTGGTTGGGCTTGTTCCCTGCGTTTCTTTTTCTGCATTCCCATCTTGATGTTTGTTAATATTGCTCCTAATTTGACTGATTTAGGCCTGATTTTCTAAAGCAGCCTCTAATTTTGTCTCTATTTTAGAGTGACCAATTTTGTGCCCACTAATTTCTCAAATTGGGTACCCAACCCTAGTTCATGGGAAATTTGGAACACTTTAGCTCAAGGGCCTATTTTTCAGATGTGCTGAGCATGCAGCGATCCTGTTGGTGGTTTCATCACAATTCCAGATGACTTGAAAAAGAAGTCGGGGAAGAAGGGGACCTAGCTTTACGGCTGTGTGTTCACTTTTGCACCAGTAGACAGTGTAAAACTGGAGTAATACAATGGTGACTCAGGCTAGGTCTACACTACGGGGGGGTGTTGACCTAAGATACGCAACTTCAGCTACGCGAATAGCGTAGCTGAAGTTGCGTATTTTAGGTCGACTTACCTGGCTGTGAGGATGGCGGCAAGTCGACCGCTGCCGCTCCCCCGTCGACTCCGCTTCCGCCTCTCGCTGCGGTGGCGTTCCGGAGTTGACGGCAGAGCGATTGGGGATCGATTTTTATCGCGTCTACACTAGATGCGATAAATTGATCCCCGATAGATCGATCGCTACCCGCCGATCCGGCAGGTAGTGAAGATGTGCCCTCAGACCCAATAAGGTTCAAGAGACGAATATGCTGTTGTCTTGATTATGTAAGAGTATCCTACAGGCGATTTTGTGAGCACCTTACATTGGGGAGCAGTTACTCTCACAAATAAGCCCATTGGTGTCAATGGGGACTATTCATGGGAGGAACTGTTCACCAATATGAACCAGGGGTTCACTCTGACCATAAAGCACTTTTTTTTAAATCTAGTCACCTTTCAAGGATGCTGTAGTTAAAGCCCAATGCATTAATCAAAACCTCCACCCTTATACATAGGCTTGAAGGATTAGATTTTTACTGGTAAATGTTGGAAAATGTCAATTTCACTGTACGTACAAAAAACATATCTATCGCTAATAATCAAAATTCACAGCTAGGCCAGGTAAGAAAAAAGCTGCTTGAGAACTTATTAGAGTTTGATTTAAGGATATTGACTTTGCATATTATGACATGCGATGTTGACTATGTTTTAACAATTATGAAGCTTCAACTTTTTGAATCTCAAGTTCTATCATTAAATAATTATTGTCTGACATCCTGATTGTCTGACCTTTCCCCCATAACTTCTTGTAACTGTGAAAATTTAAATCAATACGTTTTGAAAAAAAAAGCTTAAAATATACATAGAAAATTATTGGTCAAAATTATAAAAAATAAATAAATAAAAAAAATCCTGCCAAGCCTATTTATATACAAAGGGCCAGATTCTGCTGCCCTTACACACAGAGACAACTCACTCACCTGACTAGTTCTATTGAAGTAAATGGGGTTACTAGAGTGACAAGTGCTAGTTTCCAGAGTATAAAATTGAACTGGGCCCAAAAGGAGCAAATGAGGGATCAAATAGCATTGATATAACATTGGAGGAAATGCTTTTTAATCGGATCACATGCTTCACTGTGCCTGACAGCCATTTACCTGTCTGGTGAAAAAGAAAAGAGAAATATCAGCTCCCCCGCAAAAAAAGAAAACACTCTCCACAGATTTTGTCTCCCTTTTTTTGTTGAGTTTGCATATTTCACTTCTACAGGGGGAATAACAGCTGCGATCTTGCCTCATCACAATTGCAAAGAAACGATGATCCCCTTTTGCTGCATTTCCTAATTCCCCCAGTTCCTCTTTCAGGTTTATGCCTTTCAGTATGAAGCTGTCTTGGTAGCATGGAAATTAATTGAAACGAGTATGACTAAGAGGGGAAGACCCGAGAATGTCAGGATTTCAGTAGTAGCTCCTGAATTGCGTAAGTGCTATTTTTAAAGTGATGGCAGACAATGTTATGAATCATGGCAAATGTATTCAGCTAAAGACAGGCCATTTCTTCTCAAAGGCTGAGCCTGACCGTTTAGCATCTGACTTTAGTCTGACTGTGACAAAGCTTGCAAATTGATACTGCATGGGTCCTAATAATAACCACCACAGTTAGATGGTGCTGTTAATTTGATGCATTACAAACGTGGGGCCCGATCCAGAGAGGTGCCATGTAACCACAACTCCCATTGGAGCAAAGCTCAAGTGATTACTGATTATTATAGTCTCCTCTTTTATGGCCTTCTTGATAACCACAACACTCCTTCAGTCCACTAAAAATCCCACAGCCAGGAGATCACACTCCATAGCCATCAATCTGACCAAAGCCTCATCTCTTTATATCATTCCACTTGCTCTCCCTGCGCCAAGACACCAAATATGAGTTTCTTGTCCTCACCTTCAGGTCCCTCCATATCTCTTCCCCTCCCTACTTATCCAACCTTGTTTCTTCTGGTGTCCATCCCTGCCTCTGCCTGCCCACCAACAACACCAGGTTTGATGCCCACTTTTCCTGCCAACAACTTTGGACTTTCTACATGTGGGATACCCTCCTGAGCTGTTCAGAAGGAGTCTTTTTCTCCTCCTGCAAACTTGCTCCAAAATGAACCGTCTAAGATATTTCTTCAGTTCAAAAAAAAAAAAAAAAATAGGAAAAGGAAACAAAGAAAGAGGAAAAGAAAAGTCATCCTCTTTATTCCATCATGCCATGCAGTCACCTTCACTAAGTAATCACATAATCTTATTGGCGAGTTCCGTCCCCTCTCCTCTCCTCTCCTCCCTTCCTTCTTCAAGCTAGAGTTGGTCAGGAATTTTCTATTGGAATACTTTTCCTAATGGAAAATCAAAATGAAATATTTTGTTTTGGACTGGGTCAACATTAATATGTGTGCACCTGAGCTGCTGCAGTGCCTCATGGGAGTTTTAGTTCAAGTGCCTCATACACCCATTTTCCTGTGTGGGCCAAGTTCTCTAATTGGACTATATCCCCCACTATGCACTGTGGTTTCCACTTTGGCTGAACTACCATGGTGCTTCGTGCGATCCAGTGACTGCAGTGTATCATGGAAGATGTAGTTTGGCCTAGGACCCAAGCCTGTAAGGAAGAATGATGGCATGGGGCACCCAAATAACATCTCCCTTGAGGTGCTGCAACAGCTCAGGCAGATGCAGTTTAACGTCAAACCTATCCAAACCAAAACATGTTTTGACATTTCTGAGCAATTTTTTCCCCTGAACTTTCCATTCCATGAAAAATGTCAATAGTTTGATTTTTTGGGTCATGATTTGAGATGAAAACAAATGTTGAAATATCAGTATTGCCAGCTCCAGATAGTCAAAAATCATGAGCAGGTCCCAGAAGTCATGAGACTGGCTTAGGGTATGTCTACACTACGGGATTAATCCGAATTTAGATAATTCGAATTTGGGAAACAGGTTGTATAAATTCGATTGTGCGCGGCCACACTAAGCACATTAATTCGGTTTTTAACCACATTAATTCGGTGGTGTGCGGCCACACTACCCCATTAATTTTAACCACATTAATTCGGTGGTGGCGGCCACACTAACCCTAATTCGAATTAACAAAATCGATTTTGGCTCTACTCCGCTCGTCGAGGTGGAGTACAGAAATCGATTTAAAGCGCCCTTTAATTCGAACTAAATGGCTCTGTTGTGTGGACGGGTGAAGGGTTAATTCGAATTAACGCTGCTAAATCCGAATTAATCCCGTAGTGTAGACCAGGCCTTAGAAATCATGAGATTTTAAGACTTTTTTTTTTTAATAGGTTTTTTATAATTACCTTCTGTTTTTTGGGCCTTTGCATGTTCAAGCATTTTTCAGCAACCATGGAGGCTAGAACTGAATTAAAAAAAAAAATCAATGGAAGTCAGGTGCCTAAACACCTCTGAGGGCCTGAGAGCTATGATCTGTCGAGCACTTTCATCACTCATTGATTTCCCATTGTAGTCAATGAAGCGGAAGGCACTTGCTATTTTGCATTCCGCACCTTTCAGGATCAGGCCCCTTGACTAGCAGTCTGGAACATGCCAGCCTTCTAAGGTTTAAACCCAGCCCTGAAAGTGCAAAACAGACTCCTCAAGTTTGAGTAATAGTCAGTTATTGCACTTAAAACTAGACTGGGTTTCCTGTTTCCTAGCTGACAGTCCTGGTTTCGAATGGCCTAGTCTGCCTGAGGTTAGCCCATCAGTATTGCAACTTGTTGCTGTCTTGTTTACTGTCTGCATTGGTGCTGGAGAGCAACGGAAGGAGCATATGGAAATCCCTTAAATCCAAAAGATTGAACTAGGCTGAAAATTGTCTCTTCTAACCCTATTATTAGGCTTAGTAGAGTGACAGTTAGCCATAAAGGATGACAGATTGCTTTTCCAAAAGAAGATAAGATGTGTAGCTCTATTTGTGAAAATCGGAGACGTTTTGATGGCATTGCAACCAGGCAGCACAACCAGATCCAGAGGCTGGGATTGGATTTGAAATGGAGTGAGATATGTCATGTCTAATAATAACATTTATAGTTCTGCCAGCTACTGCAAGATAAGGCTAATCAAATCTCATGTTTCAAGATGCAAATTAATAGCAGCAGGATACAGGAAGGATTTTAAAGAAAGCTCAAGATAAAGACTGTACAATTAACATGATGGGGAATTTTGCCTTCCTCTGAAGCATCAGGCAGTCTGGTTCAGTGGATAGAACATGGGCATGTGGTTTAGGTGATTTGGTCCTAGTACCAGCTCTGCAACGAATGCACGGGGTGACTTTACACAAATCACCTAACTTCTCTGTTAGGGATGATAGAAATTTTTGGGGAAAACTCAAATTGAAACACAAATTTTCCTCCTTTTTTCACCGATGGTAGACCTCATCTCAATTTTCTGAATTTTGACGCAATTTCAAAATTTTGAATTGCAAATAACAGGGGGAGGGGAAGGAGGCAAAACTTTTCCTGACCAAGTCTGTCCTCTGTAGCTCAGTTTCTTCATCTTTAACATGTGGACAGTGCCGTGATCCTGCAGTGGTTGTGGATGGAAGAGGACCAAGGGGGAGATCCAAGATTTGGTCCATGGACCGTATCTCAGTGTATCGCAGAGAGACCAATCTACAGGACAGCCTGGCATCCGATCACAATCATGAGTTCTGAAAGAAGGCTATACAAAGTGCCAACCCTGAATAGGGAAGTAGCAAGAAAGAAAAAGGAGAAGAAGAGATATTTTATACAGAGATAATTGAGATCTATAGATGACAAGCATGATGTAAAGGCTAAGTGTTATTGCTATGATGCTTTTACAGAGGCCCATGAGATCATAGTGTATCTGGTGACATGTCACACAGGCACAAAGCTTTATACAGGTTTCAATAAAAGTATTTTCATTCCGTTCTATGCTTGGCTGCTGACAGTTGATTTTCTTTGCTGTATAATGAAATCCCAAACTATTAAAGATAATGAAGACATAATGAATAACAAGCTTTAAATAAACCGTATTTTAACGTTTGAGATACATTCCTTCCAGGATCTCTGAGAAATTCTCCATTGAACAACTCATAGTAACACAATTTTATCAGTCTCCTATAATATTAGCATCCAGAAGCCCCAGCAGAGGCAGGGGCCCCTTTGTGCTCGACAGTATCCAAACACATTACAATAGAAAGTCTTTGCTCCAAAGAGCTAACAGTGTAAGTGAAGGAAGCAGGACATGCTCTGGGATGGGGTATGAATCTATGTCTCCAAGGGAGACTATCTGATCATCCTGAACTGCCCACTGCGCAACATTTTAGGACAGGAAGTAAAGAAGAATTCCATATTCAAATGAAACTGCAAGAGGATTGAGCTAGCTGGAATATAGGCCCATTGGAATTTGGCCAGTTCACTGGGATTAACACCCATTAACATCATTAATGAGCCCAGGCAATCAGGGTTTCAGGTTTACATGTCAGGAAGATAGAATAGTGCTCATCTAAGACCGGCGTTGGTCATTAGTCTTGAAGAGAAGAGCGCCTGGTACCACCTGTTGAATCACCACAACTTGTGCTTTGTTGTTCCTTGGAAGTCTCCCAACCAAAGACCAATCCATTTTCTTTTACGGGACCTGCCAAAATCACAGCTCAAGCAGGGCCAAGGGCCTGATCCTTTTCCTACTGAAGGCAACCATCCATCAGTGCTGTGCCCTGTGAAAACAGCAGCTGATGTCCAGTTACATGTATGTATTTCAGAAATGTAAACAAAAGGAGAGTTTCAGGGTTTCATACAATCTGTTATTCACAATCTTGCTAGAACCAAGAATCATAGAACTGTAGGACTGGAAGAGACCTCGAGAGGTCACCAAGTCCAGCCCCTTGCGCCGAGGCAGGAGCAAATAAACCTAGACTATCACTGACAAGGGTTTGTCCAACGTGTTCTTAAAAATCAAGGGCCACATGGCTTTGAGTCTAGTGCTGAATCCTGCAGCCCTGGTTCAGTCCTTACTCAGACAAAAAACCCATTGAAATTTCAGCCCTTGGGGCATTTTGCTTTCACAATCTCACTGCTTCCCTATGTGCGGTGACTCCTGAGTTTCCCTAAGCCTGTACGGATAGGGACGTTGGCACTCACAGCAGAAGGTGGGAGGCGTAGTCACCTGTCCTTGGAAATGTATATCCTTAGGCATGTTTTACACCCTCTCCCTGAAGGAAAATGCAAAAAGTGTAACATGTGCAGCAATCTGATCTGCTGTGCTCATAGAGAGAGGGGCACAGTCCTGCTTTTACAAGTCATGCTGCCTCCCAAGCCTCCCCAGCACACGGAGTAAAATTCTACGCTCCTCACGCCAGTCCTGTCCCTTGGCACGGATGTCACACTGGGCCCAATCATGCGAGAGACAAAATGTCTCCTCTGGTGCCTGAGCACCCTCAATGCCTGAGGAAATCAATGGGGCATAGCTCCTTTTGTGCTGCTCCAGTTGCTCTCACATGTGCCAGTGCTGTGCAGAGAATCTGGCAGCCACCGCCAGCTCTGTCTTAGAATCATAGAATCATAGAAGATTAGGGTTGGAAGAGACCTCAGGAGGTCATCTAGTTGAACCTCCTGCTCAAAGCAGGACCAACCCTTTGCTTTATGAAGCACAGAATCTAGCCTGGTGGGAACCCTGCAGGACCAAGACCACTATCCACAGTGCAGATTGGAGAGGGGAATTTGACCTGCAGTTGAGATCTCTCTCCCCAAGACTAGGAATGCTTAAATACATGAATAATTGGGTCTTCTACTGTGGGTTTGCTACCCTGCCAGCTTCTCCTGCATTCATGCATTACACAATGAACACAACTATGCCTGTGAAGTGCAGCCCTAAATGCGAGGTGGTGCAGACTTGCGCTACTCCTGGGGGAGCTCTGGGTGGGCTTGTGCATCGAGGCTGCTCCCTCCTGGATGGGAAAGAGAAGTATGCCTCTGTTAGCCCCCCACCTTGCACACTCATGCAGGGTTCAAGCACGGCCTCGCCTTCTCTTTCTTCGGTGTCCTTCTAATGTTCTAGGGCAGGAATCTCCTTTCCCTGACACTAACCCAGCTCCGCAGGATGTTGTGGGCAGTAGTATCTTTTATATGACTGGGCCGGGCAGCGGAATTCTTTTCTGGATGAAGTCCAGGCCTATTTTAAGGGAGCATAGGCCTTTGGCTGGCGTTCAGCACAGGGGTGAATTACATCCTCTGTCAGTGCAGGAATTGTTTTTCTGAAATGCCGTGCGACGGTGTCCATTTCTCTGAATTTCAGGCAGCTCTGTGCTGTTAAACATGAGAGTGGAAATGACATGTCTGGTAGTCCACAGATTATGACAGAGAAAGATGGTCATTTCGTTTAATGTGTGGCATGACAGGAAATGTTTCACTATCTGTGGACACAATCCCTACAGATAAGAAATTCCCTAGGAACAGTGGAGAGCTGGAAAGGGCCGGTTTAAATGGGATTTGCTGGGATCATCTGCAGAATGAAGAGACAGGAGGTTCTGGGCCTTTGCAATGGGAAGGCAAATGTAAAGTCTGCAGATACCATCTGAACAGTTTCCTGGTAACACTATGAAAGAGGCAGGTGGGATTTCCCTGCTACCTTGACGTCCAGTTTCAGCAATAGATAGAGCTGAAAAGTTCTGATTCCAGTGCTGGAAGTGTAATCTTCCTTCATTGATCTGTTGCTGATGGGAGCCCCTGATGTGTACTCGCTCTCACCACATCTTACTTGTATGTGAAATGTTAGGTTTCAACAGGCAGCCTTCTTTCTTAATATGGACGTTACTCCATTTCAGTTGCTTTATATCACCATGTACTGTGGAACTTCTGAAATGCTTCAGGACCAACCGACTGTTGCTTAGATTTGCTCAAAGATCAGGGCATGAAGATACACTGACTGGTTCTTTCAGGGCCACTTGCTTTTTATTTTCTGGGAGGGAAAAATATCATGATTCTCACCTTTTTTTTTCCAAAGTTTCTAAACCAACCACATTAAAAACAAAGGGCAGAGATGATTTCCCACGTCTACCCTGATGTGACACATTGAGGCAGGTTACAACAGTGCTGGTCGGTTATGTCACACAATATGATGTGGTAATGCAATGTGACAGCAAGACAAAACGCAAGACCCTGGGTCAAAAAAGGGTTGCTTTCAAAACTTTGCCTGTTTCTACCCTTCCCATGGTGCAAGAAACATTTCACCCAGAGTTAATGTCACAGATGCCAAACCAGCCCTCTAGCCCCAATCGCTGTTTGTAGCTCTTTTCTGTAGCTTTGGTTGGCATTGCTGATTTCGATCTTTCCTGGGCAGCCAAGGAAAATCGAGGGGAGAAAGGCAGACAGGAGATGCTACTTTTGTGCCTTTACCTCCCACTCACATCCCTTTCTTTTTTAATACTCAGTGAAGTATTGAGAGGGAGAGATAGCTCAGTGGTTTGAGTATTGGCCTCTTAAACCCAGGGTTGTGAGCTCAATCCTTGAGGAGGCCATTTAGGGATCGGGGCAAAAATCAGCCTGGGGGTGAGTCCTGCTTTGAGCAGGGGTTTGGACTAGATGACCTGAGGTCCCTTCCAACCCTAATATTCCCTCTATGGGGAAGCCAGCTATGATCAGCTTCATTTCTAAGAATTATAATGTTGCTTACCCATAGTTCCACCTGCTGAGTTACATTGCTTTAGTTGGAATTTATTTATGTTCTGAATGAAAGGAACGTCTGTAGGAATTGTGCAGGATATGCCCTGCAGGGACTGGGTCCTCCTGAGTTTACAGGTCGTGGACTTTGGGTTGGTAACAAAATCCAGGTTTAATAGAAAAGCGTTTGTTTTCCAGACCAAGGGTGTGTGTCTCTCTCTGTGGTAATTGAAGGGGTGATTACAAGTTGAATTGTCATATCCGTGCTAGCTGTAATCTAGCTAGCATGGCTAAAGATGGTAGTGAAGATGTGGTAGCACAGATTACAAGGTATGCATTTGTATTATTAGCCTGTGTGGATGGTTTTACTTCTGCATCTTTGTGGCTGTTTTTAGCCATGTTAGCTAGATTAAAGCTAGCCTAGGTAGGCCTTCCTGAGCTTCAGTTACACTTTTGATTGCTATTCTGTTATATCTTTAATTGCAGGGGACTGGACTAGATGACCTCTCGAGGTCCCTTCCAGTTCTATGATTCTGAGGAGCAGGTACTCTCAGGGTCCTGGTTTGCTCTGGGATCCTTCTCTGGAGTTTCTGTACTCTGTGTGGAGAGAATTGGCATGCCTTGAGCAGGTCAAACCAGCAGCGGCCCTAGTTCAGAGCTGATTTTGTAACACTGCCTGACCAGAGCAGTGGTGCAGAGCTGACTTTGCAATGTGGCCTGAGTGGACTGGCAGACACAAAGAACTGACTGCTCAGTGACTTGACACATGGTGGCAGTGCTGAGCTGACTTCATAACACCCCAAAATACCAGGCCAGCAGAAGTAGGGCTGAAATCACAGAACTGGACTAGGCAACTGCCCACTGGAGTGGGACCTGGCAATATCATGTCTCTCAGGGCTGGAGCAGATCAGCAGAGAAATGCCACCCCATGATATTCTTTGACTACCACTGAGACTAATTTGACCCACGAGTGGGATCTGCAGTGGGACTAAGAGTTCTGGATCTCTATAAGATGGACATTCGTTACTTTGAACTGTGGTGTTGACCAAACTCCTGATGCACTGATTTGGGTGGCTTGTTTTCTTTTATGTAGGTAGGGCTTGTTTTGTTTCTTTGGTTGTTTTACCCCTTTCCCCTCCAAATAAAAAATATATTTGTGGTTTCATGTTCACCAAAGCGCCTTCCTGTGATTGGGGGAAAACTGCCTGCAAAGGTTGACCGGGGAGGTTTTATTTTCATTTCCTGGAGCCAGAAATGAGTATGGGGACTCAAGCTACAGTTTTATTTATTTTAGAACAAAATCAATAGAATTCTAGACAGACCGAACCCAGCCCTTATTGGCCCCTGGCAGAAGGGTTACAGCTACATAGAGGTTGCCTGTTAATTTCTATGGTGGAAGTTGTTTTTTTGATGTGGACTATAAGTGAGCATGCTGGCTCCTCTAAGAGCTACCAGGCTGCCTGTAACTGGGGTTTGGTACTTTAAAGCAAGGGAACTCTGGGAGATGTAGTCACCAGAGACACACTGGGAATTGTAGGCTGCTGCAAGGTATGCTGGGAAGGAGTGAGTAAGACTATATAAGGAGCTGCCACTTGTTCAAAACAGATGAAAGAGTTGCAAGGAGGAAAAAAAAACCACCTTGGGAAGGGGGTGAAGGAAAGAGGCCTGAGGTAATATACTACTGATGATGGTTAGAAGCTCAGTGTGAGTTATTGTTTACAGGCTCCAGGTTGTTCAAAGGTGTGAGGGTGGCCCCTTCAATCCCTGCACCAAAATGGGAAGGGTCAGTGTGGATCCCGGAGAAGGACTCTGGAACTGCAGAGCCAGGGGTGGGTGTAGGAGCTGTTTAGTCCTGTGTTATCAAGGTAAGAGACTGCTTAGCAGTGCTTAATTTGTGCCAGGGCTTGCCAGAGCCAAGACCTGGCACCTCTGGGCTGGCTGCATCAGTTATGAAAGTAAAAAAATGGCTTGAGCCCCAGTACCTCTTTCATTACAAATTAAACACTGCTGTGTAGCCTGAGGAGGATGAAGACCCATTGTGTGTTAAGACTTCTGGTTTCCTCTTGAAAGGGGAAACTTTCACAGCTTTGCAGGAGGTCCTAGCTACTCAACCAGGGGTGGACACTGAGGCAGTGAACTGCTGGCCACGGGGTAAGAGTCTGCAGGGCCGGCTTTAAGCCGATTCACTTGATTCCCTGGAATCAGGCCCCGTGCCTAAGAGGACCCCGCTCCGGGGGTCTTCGGCATTTTGGCGGTGGGGGGTCCGCTCCGGGGGTCTTCGGCGGCATTTTGGCGGCGGGGGGTCCTTCGGCGCCGCGGAAGACCCGGAGCGGACCCCCCCGCCATGAAGTGCCGCTGAAGCCCTGGACTGCCGCCGGGTATTGGAATTGGGCCCCGCAGGTCATAAAGCCGGCTCTGAGAGTCTGCTATGTGGATGTTTGTGGAAATGGACTGGGATCAGCATCCTGCATTGCCACCTATCTGGAAAATTGCTCAACAGTCCTGGAGCTGTTGAACATCGATTCGGTTTCCTTCCTGTAAAATGGCTGTGCCAATAGCTGATCTTTCAGGGAGGGGAAAACCATATAAACTGCTCTGGTTGCATCTTCAATAAAAACAGAGATAGGCAAACCATGGTGTGGTTCAGATGCAGATCCCATTTAATCCAAACCCCCAAAGCTGAAGAGATGGGAGGCTTTGCCCAACTGGTTCCCATTTCTGCTCATTGCTATTTGAAACAGAGATCTCCAAAAAAAAAAAAACCACTTTTGGTTTTGCAAAGTCTGTTGGGTTTCTTGTGAAATTAAATCCTAACAGAGTAACTGGGATTGAGCATCAACTCTGTAAAGTGTAGGAGTGGTTGAGAGAAATACAGGTCATCTTGGGCCAGAGCTAATCTAAATCCCTGATGTCTACAGGGAAATAACAAGTTCCTTGCTAGCCCCTCTTCCCCACAGTCCTTCTAAATCTTTGTGTAATAGGTAGTTCTCACATGGTAGCCTTCTGCAAAAGCTGGCAATTCTACCACCATCTCATTTCACATAGATCACTGAACAGTTATCTGATGGTAACAGCCTATGACTTGGGCTGCTTTCAATTCAAGAAACAGGGTGCAATTCTTCACCCATCCCCTAAATCATCCACCCCCCTCTTCTTTGCAGTTTCTAAGGAGTAAAAGCCCATTATAGTAAAAACTAGTTTTAAACACTTTGGCAGGTTTTCCTACCAGTCTTATAATTCTCTGGTTACCCAGTTTATAGTGGGGGTAAATTTCACCCTGTGAAAAGGTCCAGCATGATATCTATGCATCACCTGAGTCTCACTTAAAGCCTTGCACAAGGACTTTGGTAGCATATAGACCTGGCACTTCGCGCAGGGGTGAATTTCACTCTGCACGATTTTATAACTACTTTGACTCTAGCAATCAAGGACACTTGTGCAGAGGACACATTCTGAAGAGCTTATTACTTAGTACTCGTCATTCGCTTAAGCCCTTGAATCCTTTGTAGGTACCTATAGAAGGAGCATTTTCATGAGCTTGAAGACTTTTATGCTGCATGCTATTCATTTCCAAGGGAACAAACAGGAATGACTTTGAAAAGCTGAATAGCCTGTGAGCTAACTTATGGATTTTTCAAAGTCTGTGGGTTTTTTTTAACCACTTGTTTAGAACTCATCTATGTTTGGAGAGATTCCAGACTTCAATCAATAGGGGATAGGATTTTCAAAATTGCTCAGCATTGGCCTAAATGTTCCCATTGATGTTCAAGGGGAACTTTACCATCGATTCGAATGCGAGAAGAGTTAGGCCAATGCTGAGTGTTTTTGAAAATCCCAACCTGCCTCTTCTGTGAGCCCTGAAACTTGACATGGGAGTCTTACTTAGGACAGGTCTACACTTAAAACGCTGCCGTGGGAAGACACTACTACACTGAGGGGAGAGCTTCTCCCCTCAGCGTAGTTAATCCACTTCTGAGAGAGGTGGTAGCTATGTTATCAGGAGAAGTCCTTCCATTGATGGAGTGCTGTCTACACCAGCAGGTAGATCGGTATAACTTTGTCACTCAGGGGTGTGGATTTTTGACACCCCTGAGTGACATCGTTATCCCAAGGTAAGTTGATAGTGTAGACCTGGCCTTAGTGTTTTATAGAAAAGAAAGGACCAAACTCTACCATCGGTGGGTTGGCACAGGTGGATTTGATTGGAGAATCTAGCCCAGTAGATTCAGACGAAGTTCATTGTATCAAATTAGGTGTAGGAATGTGCTAAAGAAGTCAGAAGAAAATCGGTATTGGAAAACCCTGGAAACACAGCTTGTCTTATGATCTGACATGAAAAGAATGTTGCTGTCGGTCGGTGTTTCTGGAGGGAGCTTTTCTGGAGTACTGTGTAACCTAACTGGAGTCCTACTAAGGTACTATTGTACTGTGTTTAGACTGGGGTGTAACCTTTCCCATTCCACTCTGGTGTGTCATTGTTCCACTGGCCGATAGTATTATGCAATGAAGATTGTTTTGTCATCCTGAATCGTCAGGTACTGGCCAATGCCAGGAGCATGGTACTATTAATTGCTACACATTTAAAATTAGATTCTGCCAAGTGCTGATCTTTGTCCCCAGTCTAGCAAAATAATTAGAAAAGAATACAAGTTTAGAATGTGCTCAGCTGAAGGCATTGGGATTAGTGTATAAAATTAAGTATGTATCTAGAACTGAACCTTGTAGACAGGGAAGACTAATGCAGACAAGAAAAAAATATGTGCAAAGGGAGAGTATTGGAAGATAACTGGTGAAGAGATCAGTGTTGGGAAGGTTCATGGGTGGGGGGAAAGGGGTTTTTAAGAATTCATATAAAGAAGGCTAGTAAGTATTGACCCTGTTTGGAACAGGCTGCTGTTGTACCATTGGGACGTGTGTTCTTACTGTGCAGACAGTAAAATAAAAGACAGGGTAATATGAATGTCAGTCTGTCTTGTAATGTTAAGGTTGATGAACAGATGTTTCTGGGTTTATCTGAAGCAGTAATTCAACCACTAGGGCTTCAGTACTGGTCTTGCTGCAAAAGTACTTAGGGGTCATTATGTCTTTGTTGTTTGATTTTTGCATTTAGCTGTGTCTCTATTGGGTGCTATTGAGGAATATGGCAGCACAATAACCAAAAGAGATTTAACAGACAGATATCTGGAGAGTGACTGTGTTGTTCTTTCCTTTTTGTCATTCTTGGGATCTATACAACTTTTGTTTTGGGAGCTGTACATTGAACATGATGTTCTGGAGGAATGGCTCAGAAGGCCCTGAGTTCTAATCCTGGTTTTGACACTGGGTAGCCTTGAACATATCTGTTTCCATTTTCTTATCTGTGAAGTAGGGACAATAATACTAACTCGCCAAATTGATAGGGGTGTTGCAAAGTTAATATCCGTACAGTGCTTTGTTCACACAAAGGATATATATCACTATTCAAGAAGACACAAAACATGGAAAAATAGCATTTTCTGAAATGCTTCATGGTCTTCCTGGGGCATTGGAAGTAAAAGGCATAATACTTACAATGAGGCTATGTCAGCCAAATAGCCAATCTGATGTCTCGAATCCAGAACAAGCAGTACTTGATTGCCTTTTACAATCTAACTGTTGGGGCTTTCTCCATTTATGACTGAACAATTGCATTATCATATAGGAAATCACTTCCTATTCATGCCATTCTTAATAGATTTTAAATGCAGGGCTACTTTAGGAAAGTGGATTATAATAGAACAGATTATGCATTTTTCTCCAGCTATTTAGGTGTACTCGTAACGACAGCTATTATTGTTGATGAGAGCATTGCAGAGCAGTCGTGTAGCAACCACCTCTGAATAGCTCAGTGTCGAAAGCTTTAATTCTCCATTTAATAATAGTGAAACTAGTTAATACTAATTCTATACAATCATTTCCAAAGCTGCTTAGAAAGCGTGCATTCATGGATTTAGTCTACGACATGGAGGAATGGCATGCGACATAATTACAAGGCCAAGAAAAGAGGAATTATAATAGTGATTAGAATTGTATGGAATTAGGTGCATCAAGCCTTGGCCCCACACAAAGCCAGTCCGGGTTCAGGTCTGTGAACATGTTCTGAGGTTCCTAAATATTTTCAAACAGCCTCTCCTCCCAATCTGACTTCCCTCCCTGCGCCAGAAGCCATGAGACCCCATTACTTGCCCCTGATTTGTCTGAGAGGCAGCAGAGTCTGTATTCAGGCCAGCCTGATCCCTTCTGGGGCTGAGTGACCCCCACAGATTTAAGAAGGTAGGATATAGCCATTCCTCCTATCAGGCTCATGGGTTGGGAACACACAGGATGGGATGACAACCCCACAACCTGCTAGTCTTTTGGCGGGGGGGGGGGGGGGAGGAATGCTCAGTGGGGATGAAATTCATTCTGTGCAGGGGGCTCTTCATACATGTTGCTTAACCCACTTTTTGAGGTTTGTGTGGTATCTTCTTCGAAAGCAAATTTCAAATTGCAATATTTGGCTGTAGATTTCACAATTCGCTCTTCACACTGAGTTGGTTAGTTACCTAAGACACTCAGTCAAGGAACAGAAGCAATACCACATAACTTGTGTAACTAGCCAAGGCTTATGAGGGACTTGGTGTTGAATAGGTGTTGTGCCAGCCCTCTACAGAAGGGTAAATTTCATCCACAGTGACTAACTTCCTGATGCCATGCGGCTCCAATTTGGAAATCCCGGAACACCAAATAACAAGTCAATGGGCATGCTCATGTGCTTCTAGAAAAGCACATATTTAAGTGCTTTGCTGGATCAGCATTAGGGTGCCCTGCACCTTACAAGATCAAGGCGCAAGTAGAGTCCTTTCTGGGACTTTTGTCCACACCATTATAAACTTCTATAACTCTAGCCAAAAAAATCATCTAAGGAAAAATGTAATCAACAAGCTCTGGCTGGAAACCCTTTTTCCAATAATAAATAATAGTAACCAATAATAACTTTCAATCTTCAAAGTACTTTATAAAACACTATCTAAGGAATCCTCACTACATCCTTGTGCTGGTAGCAAGCACTGTTTCTTTAGCTGCTGTAGCTGAGGTCCATGGTTGTAATTACACCCCCAGAATTCAGGCCCGGATCAGCCAATGTGCGCTCAATGCACTTGAATGGAGCTCCCATCTCAAATTTGGCCTGTCCCCAGCCAAGTCTGGCTAAGTGGCGTTGCGACCTGGCACACAGGATCATAGTGCTTCTCAGGTTTGGCATCTGCCATCAGTAGGGTTGGGAGCAACTCGCCAACCTCAGCTGGGCCCAGATTCCACTGTCACCACTACCATCATTGCACCAGGTCTGAGGCCAACCACCAGACTGAGAGCTCAGAGGTAAGAGCGTGTTTGGGGTTGGGATATTGGCAGTGGGGCTGGAGCTCAGGGAAAGGCAGCTCCCTGGGGAGAGCAGCAACCCCACAGTGGACTCATTGATTTGGAAGGCTATATCCACCCCCGCATTTGCTACTCCTGGGGGAATTCTGCGCCACTGCACAATGCAGAATTTTGCAGAAATTAATGTTGTGTGCACAGAATTTTCTTTCCCCCACATAAATGGGCTGTAGTGTTGCGGGCTGCCACTAGGGGGGCACTGAACCCAGCAGAACCCAGCTCGCACATAGAAGACACTGCTGGGGGGAGTGGGAGGGAGCTAGAGGGTTCCTGACAGCTGCAGTTCCCAGCATGCCCTGAGGGAAGGAGATGGTGGTGCACAGGAAACTCCATGCGAGCCTAGGACCGAGCATCAGGCTGTTTCTTGCTCTGGATCCCTGGGCTCTGGGGGTCAGAGAGGGTGTGAGTATATGGGCGAGGGGGGGGGGGGGCCCTGCAACTGGACTCTGGGGGGAAGGGTGTTGGGTGTATTGGCTGGGGGGCACCGTGGCTGGGCTCTGGGGAGGAGGAGTTGTAGTTGTCTGGCCCCCTAGCTGTGCTCTGGGACAGGGGGCGGGGGAGAGAGCAGAGAAACAGGAACTGGGTTTTCATAGGAGTTTCTTTAGCTCTTTACACCTAGGGGAATTTTTGTTTGTCTGTATTGTTACAGACATATTTGCTGACAGGTATTTTGAAATAAATTACCAAAATAATTGAAACTGGTGTGATTATGTAGTGTTATTTTGACAAATAAAATTTGCAGAATTTTAAAATATTGTGTGCAGAATTTTTAATTTTTTGGCACAGCATGTCCCCAGGAGTAATTTGTAATAAGGGAGTTGTAGGCAAGTCCCATGCGGAAGAGTTCAAAATCTAGCAGCCTACCTCCAGTTTGGAGTGCTGACTCTGGTGTCACACTGCTCAAGGTCCCTCCTGACCCTTTCTCCAGTTCCGCTCATAGCAAAGACACTTCGGGAGCAGATTAATTGAGGAAGATGTCATTGTTGTACAAGAGAGACAAGGTGGGTGAGGTAATATCTTTTATTGGACCAATTTCTGTTGGCAAGAGAGACCAGCTTTTGAGCAACACAGAGCTCTTCCGCAGCATCTCTCTCACCAACAGAAGTTGGTCCAGTAAAAGATATTACCTCACCTACCTTGTCTCTCTCCTATCCTGGGGCCCACACAGTGACACACCAACACGTCAGTTTTATACAGTCACTCTTTAGACAATTGTTACTCTTTAAATTGTTCTGTAAACTTCAACATTTATTAATCTGTTGCAGAGGTGGGCAAACTACGGCCCATGGGCCGTCCTTCCCGGCCCTTGAGCTCACAGCTGGGGAGGCTAGCCCCTGACCCCTCCCCTGTTGTCCCCCCTCCCCCGCAGCCTTAGCTCGCCGTGCTGCCAGCGCTCTGGGCGGCGGGGCTGCGAGCTCCTGCCGGGCAACATGGTGGCGTGGCTGGCTCCTGCCGGGTGGCACGGCTGCCAGTCCTGGTGCTCTGAGCGGCATGGTAAGGGGGTGGGGAGTGGAAGGGTTGGATAAGGGGCAGAGAGTCCCGGGGGGCAGTCAGGGGACAGAGAGCAGGGGGTGGTTAGATAGGTGTGGGAGTCCTGGGGGGCCTGTCAGGGGGTGGGGATGTGGATAGGGGACAGGGAGCAGGGGGGGTTGGATGGGGAGTGGGATTCCAGGGGGGTGGTTAGGGGTGGGGGGTCCCCGGAGGGGGCGGTCAGGGGACAAGGAGGTGGGGGTTGGATGGGTTGGAGGTTCTGAGGGGGTGGATAGGAGGCGGGGGCAGGCTGTTTGGGGAGGCACAGTCTTCCCTACCTGGCCCTCCATACAGTTTCGGAACCCCTATGTGGCCCTTGAGCCAAAAAGTTTGCCCACCCCAATCTGTTGACTCTACAGACTCTGGCACCATTTCTTCAAAGCATCACACCCATTGAACAAAAGGCCTGAAAATAAGGACATGCACTATAAACTGACCCTCAGCTCAATTGGAACTGCTTATCCTGTTTGAAGTCACTTCCGTGATATAGGTACCACAATGGAAGAAGAGTCATGAATGTGTTTTATTGCTACATTAGGTTGCTTCCGTCAGGATTCGTGACTGTAAAACAATGCTAACCTTGAGAATGGGGGTGCTGTGTGTGTGTTTAAGTCTTTAGCTAGCTAGGATGTAAAAATTATTCATGGGTTTAGCAAGACCTACCATTGTCTTGCTTCATGAAAGGAAAGCATGCAGTGTTGCACTCTGAGGTTTTCAGTGACAACACTTATTTGTTGTGCTGCCCTGAGTGGTAGTAACTACAGCAATACATAACAAGCATGGGAGGACCCTATACATTGAATCTGAGGCTCATTATACAAGAGGGACGCTGACTCTAAACTGCTTTTTGCTGAGGAAATCAGAACTTATTCCACTCATTAAGAGAAATCTACAGCAGGCATTTCTAAGTCAAAGTTGTCCTTGTTAATATAAATATCGTGTACGTGCAGAGTCCCCTCAACTCATTGAAATCAATGGGAGTTAAAAGTATGCTCAGAAACACCATTAACTTGGCTTGAATTCTGTAAGGTGATGAGCATCTCCTGTAAGTGGAATGATAAGTCTCTCAAAATCACCTGTCCTTTGAATTGTATCTGCAAATTTCTTCTGAAATTTAACAAAGCAAGATTTTGGCTGCATTCAAGCCAGAACTGGAAAACTGAGTCTTGCAAACAACATGGTAGCAGCAAGTTCAGATCTTGAGATTCCTCCAGAATTCAAAGAGGTTCCAGTCTGAGCATCCTGCTCCGGCCAATCACTAATATTTGATCCCTTTAAACTCTGTCGATTAGGCAACCACATCATTATTAACTATTTTTATTACACTAGCACCAAAACTTCCCAACTGTGATCAGGGTTCCACTGTGCTACGTTCTAGACATTCACCTAGTGAGAGACACTTTCTGCCCTGAAAGACCTACACTCGAAATAGACAAGATGCACAAAAGGTGGGAAAAGAAATGGAGGTGAAGTGACTTGCCTGAGGTGTTACAGCAGATCAGAGACAGGAATAGGTCCCCGTGTCCTACCCACTACACCATCTTGCCTTCAGCCTCTACAGGTCATTTCTTATTATTTTGAAACGAGCCAGCAGACAGTCATCTGCTTTGCTGATTTTACCTGATGATTACAGGGGTTTATCTATGAGAGAGCTGTATGTGATGAGCAAGGCCGTTTCCTCCCCATGATAGGATAATTAACAGCGTTTACAGTAAAATCTTCAGTCTATAGATGAAAATGTTGCTGTCTCAAGATGGATGTCATTAGAGTGCCCACGCTGCCGGTGCTTAGGTTCACCAGTAGTGTTTCCCTCTCAGAACCAGCAGTCTCTGCAGCTTGTATTGGCATATGTTGCAGTGGTTAGAGAGTTTGTTCCCTTTGTTTGTGAAATACCGCTGAGGCACTTTTTGCCTTGAACCTTCCTTCTCCTCCCAGTCCAGTTTTGCCATGGTTCTTGCTACCTTAGTTCACTCTGCAGACAATAAATAAAACTTTGATGTGATACCAGAAAACTCCCAAGGATGGAAGCATTAATACCACAATCTGGGCAGAAGTAACCTCTTCCCCTGAAATTTATGTAACTCCTTTGGGGTTTAGAGAGCATGGCCCTTTAAATCTTTTTCCTGAGGGGGAGAGTAAGAAAAAAGGAGGGAAACTCCAGGGGGCAGCTGGAGCTCCAAGGAGAGGCCGAGGCAGCCTGCAGGCTCTGGAAAAGTGAAGCGGCAGAGAACCTGCCCGAGGCCTGGGACGGACAGGGCCGATCGGGGACACCCCAGGACAGGAGCCAGGAGGAGCACTGTGCCAGGGAGGAATTGCCGAGAAGGACAGGCCGGAGCTGGACCCAGTATCACTGCTGCCCAGAGCTGCATGGGGCTGTGAGTACGGGGGCTTGGGACTCTGCATTGGGGACAAGGAGGGAGGCTGTAGCTAGTTAAGTGGGGAGGTGGTCGCTCTGTGTGGCTTTGCAGAGAGCGGCAGAAGAGGGCAGCGGAGGGGTCTGTTGGGGGGAAGTTCACTGGCGCCGAAGACGACCAGGAGCACCCAAGACTCACCACTGGACTGGAACTTTGCTCAGGACTCCTGAACTCTGTGTGCAGACACATGGCTCGGTGTCTGCCCTTCCAGACTGTGCTACCACTGGGCCTGTGGGGCCTCGGCTTGGATGCAGCCCTGTCTTACTGCTCCCCCTATACTTCCCCTTGTTGTTTTTCTCCTCTCATCCCTCTGTAAATAAATATTTCCCTTGTTATATCCACTGTACTTTTCCTGTGGGGGTGTGTGTTCTCTCTGGGGGGTTTGGAACAGGTGCCCCTGGGGTGGAAGGGATTTCTCCTGCTGCATTCCTGCACGCGCCTTCTCTTGGCCAGAGCTGCCTGCAGAGCAGACTCCATCTTGGCCACGAGGGCGCTAAAGTTATATTTAAAAGCACTCTAATTTTTAGAGAGAGTTTATAGCTCAAGCTAAAGGCCAAACCACTGTTTTAAAGTTGAACTAGGTGGTTATAAAATGATGCGCCGTTCATATGTAAGCTACACACCTCCTGGGTGTGATGTTCTGCTCTATCTAATGACACTGAGACCACTTAAAGAGAGAGATTAATGAGTCTGCTCTAAAGCAGTGTTTCCCAAACTTGGGACGCTGCTTGTGTAGGGAAAGCCCCTGGCGGGCCGGGCCGGTTTGTTTACCTGCCGCGTCCGCAGGTCCGGCCGATCGCGGCTCCCACTGGCCGCGCTTCGCTGTTCCAGGCCAATGGGAGCTGCTGGTATATCTAATAAGGAAATGAAATATAACAGACTGGCAAATTTATTTGCAAAACCCCTTATGGACTGAGTAATTACCCTAGCAGGTGTAATGACAAAGTGGAATAAGAAAAACCCAGACTCTCTGGCAGATTGTGCAAGAACATCACTGATACAGACACGTTCTGATATAGTACACAGATCACGTCTCAAAGTTTGCCAACTCAGTTTAGACTAGTCCTCATTGTTAACCCAACCTGGTAACTGCTTCAGCTCCCCATGGCTAGCTCCAAACTATTACTTACCCCCAACCAAGTCGGCTTCAGCCTAATCCACTAATGCCAGCTTCTTTAGGATGCTAGAATCACTTCCCCAGAAGGCTCCTACCCACAGCCTTAGACTGTATCATTATGAATCAATATTGTCAGATAAGAATCTTTGTCCACGGTGGGCTTGACTTCCCAAGCTGAGCCCACCAACTTGACCATTAGAGTATCCCATAGAGAATGTCAGGCACCATTTCACACACTTGTCCACCCTTCTGCACAGATAGCCACTTAGCCAATTTAAAGCACGTTCCTGTCAAGAACACAAAGAAACTGCAAGTACTTTGAGACTACACTGGAGCATGGGACAAATGTGCAAATTGAACTGGTCCATCCACATGTAACAGCACCTTCAGTTTCCCTTTCTACCTATAGAGGGAGCCAGAGAGCTTGTGTTTCCTGCAAGACCACTAGTTCTGTGGCTTTCAACTGATGATAATAAATATTATGCAGCTACTTCTGATTTACAGTAGTGTGAGTGAAGAAGCGGGCCTAGATCAAGGCTCAAATATCATAATTTTGCAGCACTGTGCTACAAGAGTCCTTTTTGCCCTGGCCCTAATCCTGGATTGCAGGGAGGAGTAGGAGTTTGGGGAAACTTGTGGCCAGAAGCAGTGTGTTTCTGTATTCAAACAGCCCCTAATTATTGCGTTCATTAAAAATATTAATAAAACGTAAATAACTCACATCTGATAATGCTGGAAATGCAAAGAGCAGCAACAAAGGGCCTGGGGATTGAGGGTGAGTGTTTTTTGTTTTGTTTTAAATCAGCTGTGTGTTTGTTGAACTGTTCCTCAAACATTATTTCTGGTTCTGCTTTTTTATCCTCTGTTAAAGGAATTGTAATGTCCTTTGATTGTGTTAACAGAAATGTATTGAACGGGCAGGAGAGAGGGGGAGGGAAAAGCAAAGCAGGGCAGTGTGATGGAGATGGAAATGAAGAATTCCCACCCACGCACTCAGCATGTACTACAATAATGGAATAATCATGTACGGTTTCTTTATAGCTGTCTTTCCATAACATTTACCCCCTCTGGCTAGAGATGAAGCAGGGTGGGTACTGCAGTCAGTTTTTACAGTCATGTTTGCATCATGATTTACATTTTATTATCCCCATTAGAAAGCTGAGATGCATAAGGAGAGCTAATGCAGTAGCTTCAGCTCACAGGGGTTCTGTTGATTCATTTCAGTTAGCATGGGCTTGCACCCTTTGATTTTTTTCAGAGTCCTTCAACCCCCAAAATCTTGAAACAAAACACAGTTATTTCCCCTGGTTTTACATTGATGTTGCCTCAAATTGAGCCTTACATGGTTTTGACTCAACTCTCTATATCTGTCCAGATTTTCTCAAAACGAGATCAATACTGGCCCAAAAGAATTGCCAACCTTTCAAGCAATGTGTGCTGGGTTTTGGATGAAAACCATAGCCAGATGGCTTCATATGATGGATGTAACTGCTACTAGAATGAGTAATACGGTAGAGTTCCCTTGCTGGTGTTTCTGTATTTATAGGCGGTTACAGGATGTTCTTGTGTATTCTCCATGCTTGTTGCTAATAAAGTTGAAGACTGGTTTTATGTGTCTCATCCTGCACTCCTGAAGGAAGCCTAAATGTGCTTGTTATGATTTTCCGTGTGCTGCACCTTTAAATTATTAGTATACCGCCGCTTCCTGAAATCAGTCACCAGTTTGGTTCAGTTGCAGTGTGTCAGATACACTGCCCCTCTCACGTTTGTTCTTGTTTTTGCTCTCTTAATCTAAACTAAATGACACTTAGACTGAAAGTCTCTGGCTGCTCTTGGTGTATAGGAAACAAAATATTTCATTTCCCATGGTGCTTGGGAAAACATTTCCCACTGCTCTGTGTAAAATAACAGCTTCCACCTGATGATCATTATCTCTATTGCGATGGATGTCATACTGTGGTCCACATAGCTGAGAAGAGAAATGGGAAGTACTTGCAGATTAAGAGCAAGAAGATCAATAAATAGAAATATAATGGGAAATAGATGCAAAAATTACCAAAATAATACTTGACTCTATAGCTACATCTTTTGCACCTTGTCTCTCATATAGGTTGTGAGCTCTTTGTGGCAGATGTTGTCTTTGTTACATGTCTGTACAGTGCTTAGCACCACAGGGGCCTTGAGTGAGGTTTCTAGGCATGATTGTAATATCAATTAATCAGATTAAAGCTCCTTTCATCTTAGGCCTCAAAGCACTTTGCAGATATTAACCATGAAATCTCATAATATACCTGCCAAATAGGAAAGGTGTGTATGCAAACATCCATCAAGGAACAAAGAGTCCTGTGGCACCTTATAGACTAACAGATGTATTGGAGCATAAGCTTTCGTGGGTGAATACCCACTTCGTCAGACGCAGGCTGGCTCCTTCTCCTCTGAAATTCAGCCGTCTTTTGGAGTAGAACAGAGCATACAACAACTTGGATGAGTTTAGGAAGAGAAATATTATCTACTAGATAGCACCTAAGTGTGCTAGAAATTTTACAAATAAGGAAATAAGGCCTCTCTCGTGAGGATATTGCAAGCTAACAATATTACTATTGTTATCCTAGCCAAGTAAAACTTTAAGGGGAATCTAGAGAGGCATGATGTAGTTATTAGAGCTGGACAAGACCCCAAGTTACTGAATCGGAAAGAAAAGTCAGATATGTGAATTTTTCCACGGGAGGCACATTATATTTAAATAAAAATTCTGTTTCAGACGCACCAAAATGGAATTAAAAAACAAAACAAAACAAAACTGGTCTGGGCTTTATGGCTCCCCAGGCACCCAGCAGCGAGCTAGGTTGGCAGCTGCAGAGCTGGGGAGCCTGGAAGCCCTGGCTCCCAAGTAACTTGCCAGGGGAGTTTCTGAGGAGCCTGAAGAGGCGGGTGCAGGGAACCGGGCTGCCTGGGCAGCCTGCCTGTTCTCCTTCAAAAGTTTCAACAGATTCAACAGGTTCCCATGAAACATTTAGATTCCATCAAATCATCATTTTCTGATGGAAAAAGTCTTCCACTGGAAAAATATGTCTAGTTCTCCTAGTTATCTAACGTGGATGACATGATGAACAATTGCACAAGGACTTTAACACTGCCTCCCCCAACGTAAAAAGACAAAGAAAAGTGGATGGACCTAGATTAGACATCATGGTCTAATGGACTGACCATAGGTTTGGGAACCAGGAACTCCTATTTTTTTTAAATCTCAGCTCTGTCTAATTTACTGTGCAACCCTGGGCAAGTCAATTCTCTGTAATTCTGTTTCCCTTCACTATAAAAATAGTGGTAGTACTTGATTGCCTGCTTCACTAGGGTGATTTAAGGTTTAATTTAGTTTCATTTTAAAGTGCTTTGAAGATTTAAACCACTAAGTACTATGGGAAACACATGGAGTAATAATAAAAAAAAGAGGCTACAGAAGACATCAGAGCCAGTGTTGCAACAGGCAGTACACAGTCATGAAGCCTAAAGTAAGAGGCTTAGGCCTTGGTTCAACAAAGCACTGGGGCACATATTACAGTCCTTCACTGAATCAGGGCCTAATACTGGGAGCTCCTTGGGACAGGGACTGTCTGCAGTTATCTCTGCCCAGTGCCTAGCACAATGGGGCTATAACGTGGTTGAGGCCTGTAAGCACTAGCATAATAAGTAAATTATCAAGAGAAATGTAAGACTGAAGATGATACCAATTGCCATAATACTACAAGTCCCTTACGGACCAGAGAAGAGAGATGCAATCTAAAGTTTCATATTATCTGCAAACCTATATACCTTACTGCTTGCGCTGTTCTCTAGGACCAGGTCATTAAAGCACAATCTTGTTCACTATAAATAAAGACTGCAAAAGGATAGGGTATACGTATGCACACTAGCTAGGCAGCTGAATGGGAATGAAAGGACTTGGTTTCCTTCCAACTCAAAATCTTGTTGTGTTACTATGTAATCAAATAAATGAGTTCTTAATCGGAGTGATGTCAGCCTAGGATTTACCCTAAAAAAAAAAAATAATCCTGTTGCAATCAAACTGTATAATTAAGCAATGAGGCACAACAGGGCATGAATTATGGTGTGACAACTTACACCTCGGAGTGTTACTGATGTGGTTGTGGCTTTATGCCACGACACTACCTAACTGTCGTTTGCTATACAACAATCCAAGCACTGACAGGGATTCCACAATTAAAAGTTCTCAAGACTAACACTGAAGGTGCAGTGTAGGTTTACGGGCTGGTTGCAGGGAAAAGCTTCCATTTTCAAGGTGCCCTGAGAGGTGAGGGTTCCTAATGCTGGGAGTTCTGATTCCCCACACGCCCCTCCCTTTCTACACTGCAGCTGAGACATGTTGATACAGATGTGCCACGTGTCACTCTGATTGAGAACTCATTTTTTTAACATACCCTTCCATAATGAAATACTAATGGCAGAAGGAGGAAAAACAAAATATAACTTTGGCTCGGGTTGTGGAGCTAAACGTCGTTGTGTAGATTTCTAGGCTCAGGCTGGAGCATGAGCTCTGGGACCTTCCATCCCTGCAGGGTCCCAGAGCTGAGGCTCTATCCCGAGCTCAAATGTCTAAACAGCAATTTTTTTTTCCAGCCCCGGAGCCCAAACCCCATGATCCTGAGCCAGCTGACCTGGGCCTACCATGGGATTTTTCTCCCTGTGTAGACGTAGTCTTAGTTTGTCTCCAACTAGAGGCTTTATTGTTCAAACATACATTTCATTTAAAATGTATTTAGCGTGATAGTAAGCTGCAGGTCCTGCAAGAAGTAGGGTTGCCATGTGTCCAGTTTTCGACCGGAACGCCCAGTCGAAAAGGGACCCTGGCGGCTCTGGTCAGCACCGCCGACCGGGCTAAGGCAGGCTAGTCCCTACCTGTCCTGGCACCGTGCTGCATCCCGGAAGCGGCCAGCAAGTCCGGCTCCTAGGCAGTGGGGGCACAGGGCTCCACGCACTGCCCCCGCCCCGAGCACTGGCTTTGCACTCTCATTGGCTGGGAACTGCAGCCAATGGGAGCGGAGGGGGCGGTGCCTGCGGGCAAGAGCAGCGCGTGGAGCCTCCTGGACCCCCACCCTAGGAGCCAGACCTGCTGGCCTCTTCTGGGACGCAGCGCGGTGCCAAGACAGGCAGGGAGCCTGTCTTAGCCCTGCTGCACCATTGACTGGGAGCCACCCAAGGTGAGCCTGCGCTCCAACCCTGAACCCCAACCCCCTGCCCCAGCCCTGAGCCCCCCCAAACCAAGAGCCCCTTCCTGCATCCCAAACCCCTCATCCCAGGTTCCACCCCAGAGCCCGTGTCCCCTCCTGCACCCCAACCCCCTGCCTCAACCCACAGCCCCCTCCCACACTCCAAATCCCTCGACCCCAGCCCCCATCCTGGAGCCCCTTCCTGCACCCCAAACCCCTCATCCCTGGCCCCACCCCAGAGCCCACACCCCCAGACAGAGCCCTCACCCCCTCCCGCACTCCAACCCCCTGACCCAGCCCAGTGAAAGTGAGTGAGAGAGAAAGTGGGGGAGAGCGAGCCATTGATGGAGAGGGAATGTAGTGAGTGGTGGGCCGGGCCTTGGGCAGGAGCAGGGCCTCGGGGAAGGGGTGGGGTTAGCTTGTTTGTTTTTGTGCAATTAGAAAGTTGGCAACCCTAGTAAGAGGGTAATGACTTTAAGCCATTGTTACTAATTAAGCTCCAACTATGGGCTTAGGCTGAGATTCTCATAGGTATTTAGGTGCCTAACTTCCATTGATTTGAGAATCTGGGCCTAAGTGTTGTAGGAGACACCCATAAAGACAGTTTCTGCTCACAGATGCATACAAAAACATACATGAGACCCGAGGAACAGTTAATGGCCTAACATTACATTTTTCTCCTCCTCCCTTCCCCATGCTTGGAGTAGACCGAGTATTGATGGAGTTAGGGTATAGCTACACTGGGAGCTTGGGGTGTGACCAGGAGCAGCGCCAGGGTTTTTGGCGCCCTAGGCGGCGGTCCTTCCACGCTCCCAGTCGTTGTCGGCAATTCTGCGACGGGGGGGTCCTTCCGCCCCCGCATTGCTGCCGAGGGCGGCAAAATGCCGCCCCCCAAATCCTGGTGCCCTAGGCAACCGCCTAGGTCGCCTAAATGGAAGCGCCAGCCCTGGGTGTGACTCCCATCTCAAGGAGACAGACTTGCGTTAGCTCTCATTGAGGTAGCATGCTAAGAACAGCATTGTAGCTGCACTTCCATGGGCAGTGACGAGCGGATGGTAGCTGTCCTGAATATAAACCTTCCTGGATCCTGTCGGTACATACTCAGGTGGCTATAGGGTGACCAGACAGCAAGTGTGAAAAATTGGGACAGTGGGTGGGGGGTAATAGGAACCTATATAAGAAAAAGACCCAAAAAACGGGACTGTCCCTATAAAATCGGGACATCTGGTCACCCTAGGTGGCTATCCTAAGCTGCTGCCCCGTGGCTATTCTACTATTTTTTAGCATGCTAGCTCAAGCTGGGACTAACACCCCTTGCGCCAAGGGTTGACATTCCCTTAGGAGAGTGGTGGTGAGCCTGCCAGGGGCAGAGTGCTTGGGAAGGAATTGAAAAGGGTGGGCTTTGGTGGCACATTCCATGCACAGGGAAGAATATAGCCTGTCAATTAAAGGGACTTTTCAAAGACTTAATTTCCTTTGTCATCTGAGGCTGATGCTGACTGCAGAACATGGTCTTTTGGTACTCAGGCAAAGCCCCCACTGAAATCAATGGGAGTTTGCCTGAGTAGGGACCTCAGACTTTGTTTAGCAAAACTTGGTTTTGAAGCGAAACCAAAAAACACTGTGGTTGAAAATCTTCCCTTTCAAAGGAAAAACAGGTCTTTGGAAAAACCAAACATTGCCCCTTTCTTTCTTTCTTTCTTTCTTTCTTTTTCTTCTCCTCCCTCCCTCCCTCCCTGAACATTGGCTCTGAAGAGGGATATTAAGTAATTGCCTCCGCCCCCACCCAAACTTTCCAATGGCAGCATGTCCTGGCTGCTTCCTGCATGGGAGTAGCAGTGGCAAAGTGCGTGCTGTGTTCTCTTGCCTTTCCAACACACCTGCACTGGTTAGTTTGGCGCTAAACATACCGTGGGACAGCGACAGCAACAGCATTTTCAAGTCCCATTGGGGAAAGGGAACACATTGTCATGCAAACTTCTCCAGTGTATAAACAAAAACCTCTCTTGGCAATGCTAACAGGCAACAAAATGCCCCAGAAGCTAAATGTGTAACAAAGCTTCACCACTGACATACCCGCCCCTCCAATCCTGGATGCAGTGCCAAAGTGTTCCAGGCCTGTAAAATTAAGTTGCTAGCAGAAATGATTCTGTGTCTGTTGGTGGATCAGTAAGTCAGTTCAGACGAGCAGCTCTTTGAAACCCATTTCAGCTGACGTATATGCTCCTGAGAATGAATGAACTTCCGAGTTGTTAATGCCGCTGTACTTCATAAGTCAAATTTCTTCACAGGATAGTCGAGTCCTCGGGTGATAGTAAAAACAGGAGCTGACAAGATGCACGAGAATCAATTCCTTGAGAGCTTTCACCTTGAAAGACCAGCGGTGTCCTTGGTTTTTAAATACTGTCAAATTAAAGTGCTCACAACTGGAATCCATGGAGAGAGGGATTTAAATTAATTTGCTCTTTTCTTGCCCTTCAGGTGAATTTGTGGCTGGTGGGAGGAGCTGGCTTGACAGTTGGATTCCGATGTCCTCCATCCATCAAAAGAATGGGTACAGTATTAGCAGCAGCAGTGCACACTTCTCTAAACTGTCTGTAGAGTTAAATTTATTCTGGAGGGGACATCTCTCAAGGTGAAAGGTGTCCCTGGAGCTTGCTATTTATCTTTCCTCATCTCTGAAGAACAAGGAGACATCCAATGAAAATTAAAGGCAACCAATTTGAAATTGATGAAAAGGACTCGCTCTTATTGTTAACATAATGTATGCTTAATCTGTGGAACTCCCTGCCACAAGATGTTATAAAGACCAAGAACATAGTAGGATTCAGAAAAGGGTTAACACTTCTTGATAATAAGAACATCTGAATTAAAAATATACAACCCTCATGCTTCAGAATATAAATCAACCAGTAACTAGGTGGGGTTAAGAGCAAGAAAGCTTCCCTGTAAATATGTTGTTGAAATCTTGTTAATTCTGGGGCTTTTTGCTGCTCTAAAGCACCTGGTACTGGCCTCTGTTGGGGACAGGATAGTGGGCTAGAGGGCTCATGGGTCTGATCCAAAATAGCAATTCATATGCATTACTTGGCCCTCATGTTGCCCAGTCTGTCACCTGACTGGATGGTACTGTCCTCCTGTCCACTGCCTGGTTCTGTCCTAGTGCTGGCCAGTCTACCTGCTGATGGGATGTTGCCATCCTACTAATGGTGTTTCAAGAGATTTTAAGGGGCAAATCTTATCCCCTCATCAACCGCCATGCATGTAGAGATCTATTATGGTTCTACTGTGCAAGAGCTAGGAGTCAGGATGCCTGGGGGCTACGTAGGGGATTGACAATCCTTGTAAGCCATAGAGTTTGCTATATGGATTCATCTCCATTGCTGTGCAGGGAGGCTTGGGACCTCTTGCCTGTGGAGGAGGAGGAGGAGAAGGAGAATGGCCAACCACCCTGACCAAAGGCAAAGGCTCTGTTACACTGCCACAGCTTGGGAAGAGATTCTGACTCTCCTATCCATTTTCTACCAAAACTTTGTATTGTGGTTTGATGCTAAGATCGGGATTTGCCATTAAAGGATGGGAGAGATGAGATCTCTCTCCACGAAATGTCTTGAAGGGCAAATTCTACCCTTCCCTTCTTCTGACATCCAGATATTTTGCTTCAGGAGTCTGGTTCTGAGGACACTGGGCAATTTGTTCTTTTTCCACTTCGTTCTCAGCTATAGATTAAACACTGCGACTATTTAATTAAGTAAACAACAAATCCTATGTGACATGAGATTCTGTCTTTAAGCACAGGCTATCTGCCCCTGTGAGAATAGAAAGCTGCCCCAGGAGTGATTTGGAAACTGTTCTATATTAGATCTGTCATCTTTGTAATTAAATCTTTACTCCTAATAAACCACCCTGAACTTCTTCTATAATGTACCCTGTGTCTCTTTAAGGCCACCTGTTCCTAAGATCAAGCTCTATGATCTCACTTTGCACTGTTGTAACTCCATTGATTTCAGTGGTGTTGCTCCTGATTTACACCGCGGTAAGTAAGATCAGAATTAGGCCCTATAAGTAAGAAGGAATTTTACTAGACCACGTCTTACAACTTGAATGGAGCGTGGTTTAGTTATGCCTGAGTGTAATGAATCAGGCCTTTAATCTAAAGGTGTTTGAAAGGTAAATAGCCAGTGCTCCTTGGGAGACAAGGTTTTCATTATAGTAAAACCACTTTAGCTAAAGTTTCCAAATAAACTAAACAACCCCATTGCCAAATTTAATGTACAGTGGGTAGGAACATAGGATATCCCTTCCGTCAGGATCACATTCCCTCCTTGGGACACATATGAACCAAATCAGGAAAACACTTAAGCACACGCTTAAGCCCCATTGAAGTCAAAACAAGTCCCTTTAACTTTGCGCGCATGGTTAAGAGGTTCCTGAGTAGGGACGGACTTAAGCCAAGCTTTCCTAAATCCAGGCCTATGTGACTCATAGAATTCAATGAGATGCATCCAGACTTGAATACCAGTGGACATATGTTACCCTCAGTTCACAGCATCACAGGCTGCAATGTTGCTGGCATAAGAAAATACTATGTAGTGTGAAGACTTCTTGCGTGCCATATGCAAACGAAGAGATACATACTAAATGCTGGGGTTGCAGAGTGTGTCTAATGTATTTACATATAGAAGTGTAAAAGGGAAGTAAAGATGGTAAAAAATCTAAGCCCCAAGAGGAAATGAGACCCGGAATTTTATTTCTGTTCAATTTCCTAAAGGAAAGGAATTAAACACTTGAATGAAATGAATGAACACAGGGCCTCATCTTGCATTTCTTTTACAGCCAGAACTTTCACTGACTACAAGGAACGCAGGATCAGGCCTGGAGTCCTCTGTGTCTAATTTAGGAATGTTACTGTGACAGGGTAATGATCCCTATGGTTTAACACTGATACTCAGATAAGATTACTAATTAACTTAGAATTCAGTCAAAGTGGGCAAAATTCATTTTTGTTTTCAAATTTAGCAGTGCCATCTGCAGGAAACTCTGTGCATGTAATCTATGCACCCAGAGGGCAAACCTCTGCTCTCGGCGCCGCAAAACAGATTTCACTGTCAATACTTTGGTCTCCAGGGATAAGCAGAATTCTCACTGATGATGGTGGGAGATCTGTGCATGCAGCTAATAAAGAATATTGGAGTAGAGAGCCCTTGAGTACAGAATTTTGCCCAGAAATCCCATGTCTGGTAACTACTATCTATTCTGACAAGCTTTTCCAGCACTCTGCATTGCATTTAAGGCTGGGTCCAACTCCCAGTGAAGTCAATGGAGTCTTTCCACTGAGTTGGATCCAGCTCTTAATGCTCTGGTGTATCCCGTGGAAAGCTCTTTACATCTGTGCACTAGGGCTCTTTAAAGGCACTCAAGTAGATAGACAGATTACATTATTTAGCCCCAAACAATGCTGCATAAGAAGTGGTGCTGGTGAGTCATTACATGGCATTCTTCCCTCTGACTCAGTATCGAGTCAATGCCCCAGCGTGTTGCTAAGGGGCCCTGTGTTGCTGGTGGTGCTCTCTTTCAGATGAGAAGTGAAAACCAACGTCCTGGCCCCCTTCTTTATTATTATTTATTGACAAAGACCATTTGCTTATGAGCCACTTGGTTGTACTTTGTAGAATTCTAGCCCTAGAACAAATTATCTTTAGTTTCCAGTAGAGAACTGGAGATTTCAGTGCCAAGAGGGATCAGTGTTTTTGAATGATCTGGAACAAAATGTTTTATTAAAAAACCCCAGCAACACAACACAGCTATTGCACATTCACTGCAGGGTGTGAGTCCTTAATACGTGAACATTTACTGTGCATAAATGTCACGCTCTCTCCACTTCAATGACTGCTTTCAATTACTGTTGCCTGCATGCAACCAGTTTACTTATGCCTACTGCATATGCAGTAGAGCTAAATGGAGAATGACAATTCTGTTTCATGGCAACTTTTGAGGTTTTATGAATTTGTTGTCATTCTGCATTGGAATGAAAACAAAATTGTGTGTGTGTGTGTGTGTGTGTGAGGGGACTGGTCTGGGAAATGGGAGACCCGGGTTAAAGTCCCCGCTCTGTCTGATCAATGCCATTCATCCCAGATCATTTTGAGTTAGGCAGAGAAGGGGCTTCAGCCTGGGTCTCTCACATCCCAGAGCAGTACTCTAACTACCCAACTCTAAAACCTTCCAGGTGAAAACGTCATCAAAATTGATATGTCTCCGCAAAACATTTTGGATTCAACAATTTCATTCAGTAAAAAATGTTCTGACCAGCTCTAATACGCAGCTGTGTTTACTTGACAAGATAAATAAATGGCGTCTTTAAAATCCCATAATGTTTCTTGGAAGTGAAGAGTTACCCTGTCAAAATTCCGGTTACTCCATTCTGCCCACAGTACCCCAGACTCCTCCCCTGGTTTCAGTTAGATAAGTTAGTCTCCTCTTTTCTTCTTAAAAAAAAAAATCCCCTCGTCCCCCCCAACATTGCATGAGGCTGGTGGTGCAGAATGGCTGCCATTCAAGAGATGGCTTCATTTGGATGGTTGGTCAGTGAAGCCTACGTGTGACTTTTTTTTGGACTAGATTCTAAGCTCAGTGAAAATGTTGTACATCCAGCGTAACTGAGATCACAAGTCCATGGAGTTACCCTGGATTTACATTGGTGTAAGTGAGATCATAATTGGCCCCTGTTCTGTAAAGTATGATGGCACCCTGCAGGCTGAAAAGGCTACAGAAATGTAAAGTGGTTCATAGTGGAATAACGGCATCTGTGCCACAAAAACCCAAGGAGAAAGAGGCAGAGAGAATTCAGAATTGCCTGGCTTTATCATTCGATATTATTTGTATTATTGTAACACCAAGGAGCCTGGGCACTGCATAAACAAGCTTGGGTTCTCACATGTGCAAATCTTTACATCTGTATAAAGGAGACTAGATAAAAAAGCCATATTAAAATAACACCTCATCTGCGACTCCAGTATTTTTATCTGTAACTCCCCTTAGCATCAATGAGTGGGAGTTATGGGCAATGAAGTCCAGAATACTCAGAAATCCAGATTTTGTAAATTAAGATGCTTTAATTAAAGCATGTAAAAAAGCTAGTGAAAGACTTCAGGTTCCGCAGCTGCACATCTTCTTGAGAGAGAGTAGTTTTCACATGAGTTCAGAGGAACAGAGATAACTAAGTTATTTTAATTGCCTAGGAAGGCATCCAGGGCTCCAAATGTGAGTTTTATTGCAGAAAGGTCACAAACCCCATAATTCTCACCCATAAATGTACTCTTGACAGCTTCCACGTATAAATTAGGCTGACTAAGCTGAGAATAGCAGAGAGATCAGATTAATTTTTTTAATGCCACAGTCATGTCATGTAAGGGACTCATACTGTCAGTTTATGGCACATTTTTATGGCCAGCTGCCAACCTGATGCCATTCCATCCTCCTCTTTCAACTGGACTTGGGACCATCTATGGCAGAGAAACTAGATGGGCAGACAATACCAAAAACACAATTCAAGTATCTGGGTTCCAGAATCCGGGGAAATGGAGGATGAAATGAGAGCTGGGATAATAAACGCCTGGCTCAAATGTAGAGAGATAAATGGTATGTGAGAAGAGGATACCAGTAAGATTAAAAGGGAAAGCCTACAAACGGTGGCCTGTCCAGTTGTATTGTAAGGCACTGAGTGTTGGGTCACAAGGAAGAAACATGAGCAAATGATCTGTTCCACAGGAATATGAATATTGAGATGGATAAGTGGTATAAGCAGGAAAGACCATGTGAGGAATGTATATGTTAGAGAACATGCTCAGAGTAACACTTATAAACAAAAAAATGAGGAGTGCAGGCTCTGATGATTTGCTCATGTAAAATGCAGTGCTGAAAACTGTGTGGGTAAAAGGGCCCAGCAGATCAAGATTGAAGGGCAAAGATAGCGAGGCCGACCCAATAGGAAGTGGTGGGAAATCATAGAAGAAGGCTTGTTAGCATGTGGTATGATAGAGGATATGGCAGTGAACAGAGCACTTTGGAGGGAGAGGACTTGTAGAGTGGACTCCTTTTGATGGGATTATTGCAAGGAAGAAGTCATATGCAAGGATTAGCATGGATGTACTGCATATGAATGCATATAAATCACTTAATTTTTCACTCTGGTCCATGATTTACCAATGGAGAGAACATACAATGGCATTGAAATGCTTCTTAAAAACTTATTTTACAGTTTTAATTAGTGTCTGGTTATCTCCACTGCTTCTTGGTGGTATTATGTTTCATCTCATGACATGTTGCAAAGGGATGTTGATAAATTGAAATTGTTTGATGTGAGTGATGTTACTTACCTCAGGATTAAAACTACATGGTACATTTTGATAGTTATGGCAAGTAAATGAAATTAGATTACAAATTAGTCATTTAAGATTACTTAGATTTCTTAATTACTGTTTTTATTACAGTAGCACCTCAAGGTCCTAAGACACCAGAGCCCCATTGTGCTAGGTTCTGTACAAACATATAGAAAGAGACAATCCCTGTCCTGAAGAGCTTACAGGAGATGGAAAGGGTGAATGAAAGGGAAATATCTCTCTTACAGAACTGAGCCACTGAGATCAAAAGAGTTGCAGAACAGGGACAGAATCTATGGCACAGCCAGGAATCAAAGGCAAATGTCGAGTCCAGTCCTAAACAAAAGATCATCCTTCTTCCTTAGATTCATTGATCTTTGTGCTGTGTTTGTTAAAACACATGTATTGGGCCACCTTCTGCTCTCACTTACCTGGGGTGTCAATCTGGAGTAATTTAGCTGAAAACATTAGAGTTCCTCCAGATGTACACAATTGTGACTGAGAGCAGAATCTGGCCTGTAATGCCTGAAGGTGAACTTCCCCCCCAGGTTCCAAATGATCAGGCCCAAAATGTCATGCACTCCATTTTTCAGTGCCAGTTTTCTAACACTATACATTCCCTGTAAAATGTTCTGGGAGGCCTGGCATACAGGGTGATAAAATAGAAGCTTGTTTATCAGATCAAAGTTTGTTTACCCCTGCCTTCATTCGGAAAGAAAGGTGAGTGTGAGGTGATTCCGTGCATGTAAGCTCAACATAATAGATTAATTGCTTTGGAAGTGAATTGCAAATAATAGTTTCTAGAAACTAGATACCACAAGAGCAAATTCTACTCTCCATGCCCAAACACCTCCCGATGACCTCAGTGGGAGTCACATGCAGGCATTTGAAGGCAGAGTTTGAACCACAGGGCATTACAAGAACTGGTAGTTGTACAAGCAAAAATGGAATGCATTCTGTGCTTTGAACATGAGTGGTCATGTCAATATCAGTGGAACTACTCGTGTGCTTTCATGATGGCTGCCATCTTCATGGACATTGAGTATTGAACTGGAGAATCTCCAGAGCGGAAAGGATGCATCTCTACTGCTTTAATTAAAGAGCAACTCTGCCAAACTAAGAGCTGACACAAATTCCCCTCCTCTGTGTATTGGGCACAGATGAGGATATGTAACACAACTGATGTGTGAGTTACCCTTAAAGTTAGGCACATGCTTCAGTACCTTGCTGAATCGGGGGCATGGTGACTAATTGGTCCCTATTAACTCAGTTTAGGACTCAACATTGGTTTTAGGAAGTAGGCACAAACCTGGGAATGAATGTAAAATTCCAGGATAAACTGGGGGTGCGTTGGGTGGGGGAGAATAACAACCTACTTTGTATACAGGACTGGGTTTCTACTTTTTTTTAAAGAGATCAGAAGCAATTACGCTACGCTAGCAGAAATGAGAGCAACTTTTTGGACAAACTTTTCCACAATTGCTTGTGGCCTTGTTTATGAGTAATGTTTCCAGTTACTTGGCATGTGCAGTACACAATGAAATATAAATACCATGTGGAATGCTCTTTGTCACAGAAAAATATTTATTAAGAGCAGATTTGCGTTCATCATCCTGACTTTAATTCAAGCAGGATTTTTTTTTCTCAGATAAGGTGCTTTTAGTCTGCTCAGCAGTGACTGATGTGTGTGTGTTTATTTCAGTTGAGTCATCAATGTCATTAGTATTATCTTATTTACCAATGTTTGTCATTTTTATAGCTTTTGCCTGTGCAGGGTGACTCACCTTGCACAGAAACCGAGAACGAGAACATAAGAGATTTTTTTTTCTTCTACTTCTTCCTTTTTGGCTTGGGATAGGAATTGAGAATGACCTTTGAGGCATAGTCTGAGTCATGCAGTTATCATATTTACCTCTGCTTTTGTGAAACTAATATAACTACAAACATTCACTCCCTCCCCCCAGCATACACCCCACAAGGAAAAAGTTTGAGGTTCAGGGCACACTGGCTAGGCCCAGAGATGGACGCTCATAATCAACTGCCTACCGCTTCTCAAATGGAAGGAGAGGTTCTAACCACAGCTCACTAGGCGGAGGAGATGCTCAACACCTTTTTATTATTGCCCTCTGCACTATGATAGGGGACGTTGGGAGAGAAAAGACAGAATAAAGCAAAGGAGGAACACTCCCAGAATTGCCATTCTATTGGCCATCATTGAACTAAGAGAAATAGCTTAGGGCTGCGTAAAATGTTTGCAGCTAAACCCAGCAACATGCAATCGCTTTTCATTTTGAATGTGGGAACAAACCTAGAAGAACTTGATCCAAACCTGTTTGTTCAAACCTGGAAACAACCTTTTCCCTCCCCATACCGGTGTATTAATTACTGCTGTGCATCATTTGCATTACACTGGCACCCTAACCAAAAACAAAAATACATACATGGGTCCATTTCAGATTTAGATTATATTATGTAAACGTCTGCTGTGCTGCTTTAATAAGGTGATAATCTGAGCAAGACTATGCCTTTACAATCACACAGTAGATAGAATCTCATACACTAGAATTCACAGGTCATAACTCATGGGCTATCTCTATGAAATCACAGGACTGTGACTGTGCTGTTCTACTAGATTTATGTAATGACGTAGGGAGACCTTTTGCTCTGTGCACTTTCAGTTGCTAGAAGTTGGGGTGCTCAGTGGCTACAATGGGGCTAGAGTGCCAAGGAGTTTTGACTGAATCAAATTCTCCCTGGGGTCTCCCAAGGCAGGGGATTGGGGCGTTCTGTTCCCCGCCTGACCATATTTATTGGCCGTTGTTAAGGATGGACTATGAGCCAACCCTGCCCACCTCTCTCAAGCAATAGTACTTATGCATGTTGGGGGTGCTTAGTTAAATACCTAACTTCCAAAGCTTGAGTGCCTAAAACATTGGCCTTCCAATCTCATCCAGAAAGGATATGTTTGCACTGGGGTCTTTCACCAGCTGTTAATAGTTGCTAGTTAACTCAAGTAAATTGAGGTTTGTAGAGGCTGATCCAAGATCTGTGGTTTGCCCTAGGGCTGAGGCCTGGATGTAATTGTCCTCACTATGCAACTCCCAGGCAGGGTTCTCTCTTTTATTGTATTTCACCTGGAGTATTCAGCAGCATCCTAGGTAATCCCTCACAGGATTATGCTAATTATCTTAATTTTGCTGACCTATTAAAGGTTCATTAGCCTACAGCAATGCAGAGGCTGTAGATAATTGAGAAAACCAGGGGAAAGAGCAGTCTGTAATGAACTGCAAAAAATGCAAATCTAGAAGAAACCAAATACCCTGGTAGTTTTCGGGAAATTTGGACACAACTCTCCCTTAAAGGAGGAGGCAGCCTCCTGGCCCCCAGGCCAGGCCAAGCCAGGCCAGGCCAGGCACAGCTGGGGGAAATGTGACTAAAAGCTGGTGCAGTCTGCACAGGCCTCTGTGTGCAGCAAGGGTCTTGGAGAGGATTTGAGCTCCCTTACTCTGGCATGGTGCAGCTCCCGCATTGCATTGCTCCCTAGTCAGACTGGTGCCTGACAGGCAGATCTGTCCCACAATAATATTTGTAAGCAACAAACGCCGAGCTTTTAGGCCACTGAGGGCTGATTACTGCACGAGCCCTTCCTCCAGTGTCCTCAATTCCCATTGCACTCAGCACATTTCAGGATTGTGGGTCCCTATTAAAGCACTGGGGACGCATTCAACATCTGTATGAGTAGGCACAACTCCACCCTTCAGCTATTAAACGATAGCTTCTGATATAATTTAGGGCTTGTCTACATGGTGAGTTAGTGTGTGGCAAGCCAGGTGTGATTCTAGCTTGCCATGCACTACTTGGCCATGTGGTCCCGCCTACCGCAAATTAAAATTCCATAGTGCGCTTTGATGTAGTCCTGTTTCAAATAGCAATAAATGAAAGTGTACTCTGGAACTTTTAGTGTGCATTAGCAGGGTCCACATGGCCAGTTAGTGCACGGCAAGCTAATGCGCTGTAGAGTCACACTGTGGCTTGCCCCAGACTAACTCTGCATATAGACAAGTCCTTCCAGAATAATTCCTCTGTGTGAACAGTCTGTTCTGGAATAAAAGGGATTTTATTTTGGAATCATTACTCTGCGTTTGAGTGGAGTAATTATTCTGGAATAACTATGCTGGCCAATTTCTCCATGCAGACAAGTCCTAAGTTTTAGGCCTAGTGTACAGTCTCCTGATTTGAAAGAACAACCGTGTGACTCTTTTCCACTGTTACAGACTATGTGGTAGATCTCAGAGTAAAACTCAGACATCCTGGCTCCTAGTCCGCTGCTCTTACCTCTAAACATCATTCCCATTCATTCGTTTGCTCTGCTAAACGAACCAGGAAACCTGCCAAATGTAGCCCCGTCTTTCAAACGTGCTAGACAAAACCACAGAAACTAATTAACCAGGGAGATGTACTTAATCCCATGTCAGCTGTTCCAACCTAAAAGCAGAAACCTACACACTTTAGTGCTAGGAAAATGGCTAAAGGTTCGCCATTGGGGCTCTGTATTAGAGGAACCTTAACTGGTTTTTTTTTTAAAGCATCTAAGTGACTTAGGCTCCTAAGGTCCCATTTTCAAAAATGACTTAGGATCCTACATCCCATTGCAAAGATAGTCAAAAGCATCTGATGATTTTAGGTGCCCAACTTGAGATGCTTTAATAGGGGCCTGATTCTCAGAGAGTGGGTGCTCAGCACTTTCTGGGAATCCCCTTTCAGGAGTGTCTAACTGGGTACCTTGTTGGGGTGCCCCAAATCACTAGTTGCTCCTGAAAATCTTGGCCTAGACCATTATCATCTTAGTGCAGTTTGGGATGAGTCAATGCCTTCTCTCTTCCCAGCCATAGTTCAGTCTACTACTTCACAGAATAAACCAATCATTCCATTAGCCTACTTAACAGTTTTGTGCACTAAAATATAACCCGAGTACCAGCATGTGACACTTCTGATTTCTGCCGTTGGCCTATGCATGCAGTCACTGACACTGCCTGCTAAAAATGGACAGTGTTGTGCCCTTGCTCCACAGATGGGCCCATTGAAACAAAAATCAAGACTAGAACATGGCTTCATATTAGGAACTTTTTTGAATAGCTTCACAAGTCTACACTTCAGACTCAAAACCAAACCTTTTCTTATTCATATTTAGCTACCTAAAAAAAAAGAAAAATCCTTTCTAAGCTGATGATTTGCTAAATGTTGCCTTTCCCCCTAGTACTTATGGGCACCCAAAGGTGGTGTGTGTCTGTCCATCCCAGGTAGGATTTTCTGGTTATAAATCCATTCAGGCCAGAGGTGGAATAAGACAGATAGGATCCTTGGGATCTAAGCTGTTGCAGGGGAACCTGTGCTTTAGGTATTCCACTAGAGCAGTGTTTCCCAAACTTGGGACGCCGCTTGTGTAGGGAAAGCCCCTGGCAGGCCGGGCCGGTTTGTTTACCTGCCGCGTCCACAGGTTCGGCTGATCATGGCTCCCACTGGCCACGGTTCGCTGCTCCTGGCCAATGGGAGGTGCTGGAAGCGGCGCGGGCCAAGGGACGTACTGGCTGCCACTTCCAGCAGCTCCCACTGGACTGGAGCGGTGAACCACGGCCAGTGGGAGCCACCATTGGCCGAACCTGCGGACGCAGCAGGTAAACAAACCGGCCCGGCCCGCCAGGGGCTTTCCCTACACAAGCGGCGTCCCAAGTTTGGGAAACACTGCACTAGAGAATGAGTGGCCCAATTTTATCCTTGGATATACACAGGTGACTCTAGTTGAAACCCAGGGGAGTTGTGGTACAAGTCTGAGGTCAGAACTGGGTCCATGAGTTTGTGGGGTGTGGGAAGGGGAAGTCAAAACCCAGCACTAGGGGGTGCCATGACAACCGGGAGGACTCACCTATTCAGGTGAAAGAGGTTAAGCATAAGAGTCAGTTTGTGAGACAGGGATTAGAAAATCAAGCTGTCCACGGAAATGGAATTTTTGGTGGCTCTAGACCCCTGACCACTGTTAGACCATTTAATGGAAAAGGCCTTTTCAACACTGTTCCTCAGGTCCTAACCACCCTGTTTATACAGTGGTGGGACTTTTATATATAATTAAATTGATTTTATTTGCAGACAGCAGGGGGAGCTCAAGTTCTGCCAAAGAAGAACTCAACAGGCGATTTGTTACAACTCTTTTCTTTTTTAACCAGAAAGAATTTAGATGGAGGGTTTTGTTTTTGTTTAAAAAGACTCTTATATATGCCATAGGGAGACCGTGTAAAACAGCTGATATATTAATTAATTTGAACAGGAACACTGCCTGAATGGCTCTTAAGAGTTACACTGAAACACTATAAATATAATCTTAAAGGAAATATTTCTACAGACCTGGAGGAAGGTCAAAAGCAGTTTTATTTCCCGTTTCACAGAAGGGGCAGAGGGCAGTGAGCAGACCTGGTGGGTCTGTATGGGAAGAGTGAGATGTTCCTGCCCTCCACTAGTCTTGGGGTCACCTTGATTAAGTGTGAATAACCCCTAAGCCTTCCTGCTAGGGTCAGGACGAAGTCTTCGTCGGCAGACAATGCAGAAGAACACACTTGTGTCAACAAAAGGGATGGCGATGAAGCATATGCCTTGTGATGGCAAGGGCAACCTGCATTATATACGCAGTTATTGGCCATTCACTACACGCATGGGTAGATGAGGCTCTTTAGCTCAGGTCAGCCGCTCATCTAGGAGAAAGACAACTCTGAACACGAGTCCTGAACCCAGGCCAGCTGCTGTGCTTGCGGCATCTATTGCACCAGCATGGCAACAGCCGCTTGGGCAAGAGAGCGGGAAAAGCTCCGCACAAATCTCTCTCACTTAAATCCATTCATAGTGCAGGACATTCTGCTAACTCAGCTAACTCACCCAATGCACCAGAGTCTTGTGGCAATGCAGAAGTAGTGACAGGGACAGGCAGAGGATGCTGTTGGCAGTCCTTAGTCACAACTTCTGCACATAGACGGCCTTAGGGTGACGGTTGTTCTCCACAGATCAGTGACGTTAAGGAGCTTGTATCCTCATAAGGTGATGGAGCACAGCACTGATCTCCCCAGTCTGGGGAAGCGGGGCTGAAAAGAAACCCAACACCGCCTGCCCTTTCTGTGTCTCTCAGGCTGCTGCTCCTGGCCGGTCATCCAATTCAGCAGTCAAAATAAAACAAAGATTCTTAGACTGACTTTTGGGTTGTGGAATGTCAGAACTCTTCTTGGCAATGACCAAAGACTGGAATGAAGGACCGCTCTTATTGCTAAAATACTGAAGGGGTACAACATAGACATTGCTGCCCCAAAGGAAACCAGACTCGCTGATGAGTCCCCTCCTGAGGAGGTGGGAGTAGGCTATACCTACTAGTGGAGTGGCAAGGGCAAGGATGACCCGAGACAGTCAGAGTTAGGGTTCATCAGACAGTCTGACATTGCCTGCAAACTTGACTTGCTCCACAAGAGAATCAATAGCTAAGTTTACGGTACGCTGCATAAACTTGTCCAGCAATCAGTACACCATCATTATCATTGCCTATGCACCACTAGTGACGCATACAGATGAGATCAAGAAGATGTTTCATGAAGATATCAGCAGGGTCATCAGAGGAGTGCCACACCAGGACAAACTCATTGTCCTTGGAGACTTTAATGCTCATTTGAGAGCTGACGCTGACACTGACCTGTGGAGCAGCGTGCCAGGCCATCATGGCATTGGAAGATCAAACTCTAACAGTCAACTACTTCTCTCCAAGTGTGCAGGGTTCAATCTCACTATTCCCAATACAGTCTTCCAACACGGCAACAAATATAAGACACCATGGGTGCATTCCAGGTCAAAACAGTGCCACCTGCTGGACTATGTAATTGTCTGTTCTAAAGATATTAAAGATCTGCACATCACTCACTCTTTGAGAGGCACCGAATTCTGGTCAGACCATTGGCTTGTGAGAAGCATCATGGCACTACACTTCTCACCAAACTGCCGCCAAAGAAGATCAATGTGGCTGCCATGAAAGACCGCAGCAAACAAGCAAAGCTATAACAGGCATTGGAGACTGCGTTAGCTGAGGTCCTAGAGAACTCCACAGACATTGAGACAACCTGGCAGAAGCTCAGACATGTCGCATATAATACGGCATCCAAGGTTCTTGGATTTGTGAGG
This sequence comes from Terrapene triunguis, assembly GCF_002925995.2. Lineage (NCBI taxonomy): Eukaryota > Metazoa > Chordata > Testudines > Emydidae > Terrapene > Terrapene triunguis. The sequence continues at coordinate 94,951,427 of NW_020664409.1, forward strand.
TGGAAACACCAAGACCGGCTACTGCAGACCATGCACACCACACACAAGTCCTACCTCTTGGACGAGAAATCAGCAATGAAGAAGGCCAGGTACCATCAGGCCAAACATACACTACAAACCCGTTTAAGGCTAATGAAGAACTATTGGTGAGCGCAGAAGGCTGTATAACTGCAGGAAGTGGCTGACCAGCATGACATGAAGGCTTTCTATGAATGTCTCTGTGCTGTGTGTGTCCTGAAATCCAGTGGTACAGCCCCTGTAGGGTGACCAGATAGCAAGTGTGAAAAATCAGGACAGGGGATGGGGGGTAATTGGTGACTATATAAGAAAAAGCCCCAAATATCAGGACTGTCCCTATAAAATCAGGACATCTGGTCATCCTATCTGTCCTCACAGCAGATAGTAACTGGCTGCTCACAGATAAAGGTGATATTCTCTCTTGCTGGGAGGAGAACTTTGGTAGTCTCCTGAACTGTCAATCCACTATGTCTGATGAAGCCATTGACTCACTCCTGCTGTGTCCTGTCCTGGAGGAACTGTCTGTGGCCCCTTCTCTCGATGAGGTTACTGAGGCCATCAAGTACTGTCCACACACAAGTCTCCATGCCCTGATGACATTCCGCCTGACATATACAAATGTGGATGTGCCCACTTGGTCAGGAAACTCACTAGCTGTTTCAAGACTATATGGGAACAGGGTACTGTGCCCCAGGACTGTAAGGATGATTTCATAGTTCATCTATACAAAAGGAAGGGAAGCATATCTAGCTGTGACAACCATTGCAGGATCTTACTGTTCTCTATAGTGTGGAAGATCCTTGCACTAGTCATCTCTCACCTAGTTGACTCGATCTATCCAGAGTCACAGTGTGGCTTTCGTGCTGGCCGTGGCACCATGGACATGATTTTTGCAGCCCAACAAATACAAGAGAAGGCTGGTGAACAGAACAAGGACCTGTACACGGTGCTTGTTGGCCTAACCAAGGCCGTTGACACTTTGAATTGTGAGGGCCTATGGAAAACCCTTCATAAATGTGGTTGCCCAGAGAAGATAATTGCTGTCATCCACTCATTTCACGATAGCATGATGACCAGGGTGATGAAGTGCGGTGACTCATCAGAAGCCTTCCCTGTCACCAACAGCACCAAACAAGGATGCGTAATGGCTCTAGTCCTCTTTGCCATTGTCTTTTCGGCCATGCTCTTGTTTGCATTCCAGGACTTTGACAGAGAAGTACACATCTGGCTTAGATTGGATGGGGGTCTATTCAGTCTACAGTGACTCAGGGTCCACACCAAGGTACTCAAACAGCTATGAAGAGAGCTCCTGTTTGCTGACAATTGTGCCCTCACTGCACACACACTCGAGGACATTCAGCTTATTGTGGACCACTTTGCCTATGTCTCAAAAGGCTTCAGTTTCACAATCAGCCTGAAAAATACAGAGGTCTTGTAACAGCCAGCACCAGTCCACCAGCATCACATGCACCATGATCACAACTGACAACCCCACCCTGAACTCGATCAGGAAATTCTGTTCTCTGGGTAGCATGCTTTCTAGCAATGCCATGTTGGATGATGAGATCATTCAGCATCTGGCAGAGGCCAGTTTGGCATTTGGCAGGCTCACCCACAGGCTCTGGAGGGAGCATGGAGTCTGCCTCAGACCTAAGATAAAAATCTACTGCGCTTGTTTTATACTCATCTCACTCCTGTACATCTGTGAGACATGGATGCTCTACCAACGGCACATCAAAAAGCTGGAGAGCTTCCACCTTCTCTTGCTAAGATCCATGTACAACATCAAGTGTCAGGACAGATCCCCAACATTAGAGTCCTTGAGGGGTGCCAAATCTTGGTTATCGAGAGCATGCTCATCAGGGCTCAACTTCGCTGGGTCAGACATGTGGTCCGTATGGAGGTTTCCCACATACCGAAAGCAGTGCTCTACAGACAACTGAGCAGTGGAACCCACTCTATGGATCGACCCATCCTGAGATATAAAGACACCTTGAAAGTCAACCTCAAAGCATGCAAGATAGATATTAAAACCTTCATTGCACTGGGCAGATCCAGATGGATTGGTCTGTGCCATGAGATGGTGTCCACTTTTGAGGAGTGGCATTTGAGGTCTCTGCAGAAGAGAGCATGTTGTAAGGCCAATGTCTCAAACTCTCCCCACAGCAATGACTGCACTTGCAAGATATGCAACTGCATTTTCAAATCCAAGATTGGACTCCTCATGTGAGAAGCCCAAACAAATAAACCCAGAATTCAAGTCAAGCTGAACACTGTATCTGTCAAAGCGACAGGAGAATCCATCCACGGAATGGTCGCACAATACATTCAGCATATGGAACTACTAAGAAACCATTGCCATAGTCGTAGTGTATGCCGCAAGTAATATTGCTTAGATATAATGGGCCAAATTCATCCCGGTTATAGCTTCATTGAACTCAGTGGTGTTACATCAGGGATGGCTTTGGATCAAATATGCTTAGTACTATAATAGTGCTTTACATTGTCAAAGTGGTGTACAAATGCTAATTAACCCTTGCCACCACCCCATAAAATAGTGTAGGTAAGTGAGTATTGTCATCCTCATTATGGAGCTGGGGAAACTGAGACACAGAGGGATCACTGCAAGATCACAGTGTGGCAGAGCCAGGGTAGAGCTCAGTACTTCCCACTTCCTAGCCCTGCCCTCTCAATGACTAGAGCGATAATTCTCAATCTCTTTTTCACCCGGCACCAAAATCCATCTGTAATTGCTTGCCAGGACTCTCGCAGATCCCACAATCCTTTGTATCTCAGCATGAAACAATAGGCAGATTTGCATGGGGACTGATGAATAATGGCAGGGAATGAGTGGGGCCCTGGTGGATACTGGTTTGGAGGATGCAGGAAGCATGTTGGTCCTTCTCTCCTCTACTTTTGCTCCTGTGGTGTCCAAGTGTCTATGGATTCATGTTGCTTTTCCTCCATGTAAAGCAGTGCCCAGTGAGCGTTCCCCAATGTCCCGCCTGTGGGTCATGCTCTGTGTGTGTTGCGAAGTGCTCAACTCACTTAAGAGGCTTCCTGTGCTGTCTTCAGTTACCTACAACTGTGGGTGTTCAGAATCTCTCTGGCAAAGCGGGTGTCTAGCATCTCCTGTACCCTCCTTGAGCAGCAGCGTGAAGAGCCTGAAATCCCACAGCCACAGAATTTTACCCAGCCAGAAAAAGGAACGAAGAAACATCATGCTAGCTGTCAAGTCCTTTCATAGCCCCTTCTTAACTGGGCAAGATCATGCTTCCATTGTCTTCACTGTGACTTTTTCCTTGGGAAGCGAATGCTGGATAGGGTCATAAGGGTTGCTTACCGCTAATCACTAGTAGAAGTGGCTAGCATAGAACTATGGGGATATGAATGACAATAGCTTGTATCTGCCATTATAGCCAACATGAGTAAAACAAAACTGGCCCATCCTGGGTTTGGGCACCAAGATATTTTGCAAAAAGAACAGGAGTACTTGTGGCACCTTAGAGACTAACAAATTTAGAGCATAAGCTTTCGTGGGCTACAACCCACTTCTTCGGATGCATATAGAGTGAAACATTGAGGAGATATATATACACACATACAGAGAGCATGAACAGGTGGGAGTTGTCTTACCAACTCTGAGAGGCCAATTAAGTAAGAGAAAAAAAACTTTTGAAGTGATAATCAAGATAGCCCAGTACAGACAGTTTGATAAGAAGCAAGTGTGAGAGTACTTACAAGGGGAGATAGATTCAATGTTTGTAATGGCTCAGCCATTCCCAATCCCTGTTTAACCCTGAGTTGATTGTGTCTAGTTTGCATATCAATTCCAGCTCAGCAGTCTCTCGTTGGAGTCTGTTTTTGAAGTTTTTCTGTTTTAAGATAGCCACCCGCAGATATTTTGGTTATGTATTTAATTACCACAGTAACCGAGGAGTTAAAAAATGATGATAATACTTCAGCCCTATTTAATCTCTTCTAGCTTTGTCTTGTATCTGTTGTTTCACTATAGTGAAGTAAGTAAAGCAATATCGGGGTATACAAGCCAAAATAATGATTCTATTATTACTAGTTTGTATTACTCTAATGCCTAGAAGCCAGGACCAAGGTAAGGGCCCCATTGTGCTAGGCACTTACAAACACAGAGAACCAATATCAAGAATCAAGTAATCTTGAAATCAAGAAAGACAAAAGGTAAGGGAAGAGGATATAACACACAAGTAGATTGAGCATTGAAAGGTTGCAAATGTCATCTAAGTGACACTTTTTAAATGGAGGAATTGGTGGTGATTTTCTTTCCTCTCTTGAGGGGCAGGAGAGGTGGGGTTCAGGAAGGGATTAACTAAATGGAAAGATAAAGGAAGGGAGGGGAACCATTGAATGGGGAGTTGAGAAGGCAGGAGAGGAGCATGGAGGCAGAGTGAAACGAGTTGCGGAGGTAATGTGTGGGTTGGTGGGGGAATTGGAGCAAACACTCAATCAGCATTGGGAGAGAGTGTCCGCCATCAAAACTGTAGAAAGCAGCTGCTTCTGAGTTTGGTGCCTATTGAGTCTTTTTGGCTGGTTCTGCCCATGCTCTCTCCCTCAAACATAGTTTTGATGCCCCCAGTGAAGAGAGGTTTCCTTGCACAGCACTGGCTCCAAGGAGTGCAGTGTGGGAGGGGTAACCTTGGCTAAGACTCATCTTTCCTCACCCAAGGTGATGCTTTACCTGTTGCAACTGCTGCTGTATCTGCTTCTGGCACAGTAGTCTCCTATGTGCCCTGTTGTGTCCACCCCACTAGAGTGCTTCTAGTGGCCTGGCACAACATAGCAGTTCTCTCCCCTTTTGGTACCCCTTGCAGACAGCCGCTCTGGTACTTCAGTGGTCTGCCGATTCCCCTTGACGGCTGTCTGGCCAGGTCATGATTTAAGTCCACACCTTCCTGGTTAATAGGAAGTCCAACAAAATAAGTCTAGTGTCCTTATATCAGGTCTCTGGCCCCAACTCTGGGCCCAGTGGTCCTTCCTCCACTTCTCAGGCATCCTTGTCCCTTTCTCTAGCCTCATGCCTCCATAACCGTGGCTGATAGGGGAACCTGGGCTTGCCCACTACATAGGGTTGCCAACTTTCTACTTGCACAAAACCGAACACCCTTGCCCTACCCCTGCCATGCCCCTGCCCCACCCCTTCTCTGAAGCCCCATCCCCTGCTCACTCCATCCCCCCTTCCTCTCTAGATCGCTCTCCCCACCCTCACTCCCTTGCTCATTTTCACCGGGCTGGCTCGGGCTGGGGTGTATGAGGGGGTGAGGGCTCCAGCTGGGGGTGCGGGCTCCGGGATGGGGTCAGAAATTAAGAGTTCAGGGTGTGGGATGGGGCTCCAGGCTGAGGTAGTGGGTTGGGATGTGGGAGGGGGTGAGGGCTCTGGCTGGGGATGTGGGCTCTGGGGTGGGGCCAGGGATGAGGTGTTTGGGGTGCAGGAGGGGGCTCTGGGCTGGGGGGTGGAGCCAAAGGGTTTGGAGTATGGGAGGGGGCTCTGGGCTGAGACAGGTGGTTGGGGTGTGGGAGGGGGCATGGGCTCTGGGCTGGGGGTGTGGGTTCCAGGGTGGGGCCAGAAATGAGAGGTTCAGGGTGCAGGAGGGGGCTCTGGGCTGGGGCTGGGATGCAGGGGGCTGAGGGCTCTGGCTGGGGGTGCAGGCTCTGGTGTGGGGCCAGGCATGAAGGGTTTGGGGTGTAGGAAGGGGTGCCAGGCTGGGACCGAGGGGTTCGGAGGGCGGGAGGGGGATCAGGGCTGGGGCAGGTGGTTGGGATGCAGGAGGGGGTCGGGGTGCAGGCTCCGGGCAGCGTTTACCTCAAGCAGCTCCCGGAAGCAGTGGCATGTCTCCCCTCTGGCTCCTAAGTGAAGGAGTGTCCAGGCGTCTCTGCACCCTGCCCTGTCTGCAGGCGCTGCCCCTGCAGCTCCCATTGGCCACAGTTCCTGGCCAATGGGAGCTGTGGGGGTGGTTCTTGGGGAGGGAGCAGCGTGCAGAGCCCCTTGGCTGCTCCTAAGCCTAGGAGCCAGAGTGGGGACATGCCGCTGCTTCTGGGAGCCACGCAAAGCCACTGCAGGCAGGGATCTTGCCTTAGCCCCACTGTGCCACCGACCGGACTTTTAACCAGGGCCGGCTCCAGGCACCAGCTTAACAAGCAGGTGCTTGGGGCGGCCAAGGGAGAGGGGCAGCGCCTGCGGCAATTCGGGGGCGGCAGGTCCCTCACTCCCTCTAGGAGCGAAGGAGCTGCCGCTGAACTGCCGCCGCCAATCGCGGCTTTTTTTCTTTTTTTTTTTTCCAATTGCCGCCGCCGGTCGCGATTGCGATCGCAGCTTTTTTTTTTTTTTTTTTCTTTGGGGGGGCAGAATGCTGGAGCTGGCCCTGCTTTTAACAGGTCCCTTTTCAACCAGGGCCCCTTTTCAACCGGGTGTTCCTGGCAACCCTACCACTATACTGGGTTCCAGTCCAGGGACCCTATAACTAGCAGCCAAGGACTGTCCAACTCCTTGCTGCTGCCTACTTCCTACTTCTAGTGTAGACACGATAAAATCGATCCCCGATCGCTCTGCTGTTGGCTACGGAACTCCACCGCCGCGAGAGGCGGAAGCGGAGTTGACGGGGGAGCAGCAGCGGTTGTCTCGCCGCCGTCCTCACGGCCAGGTAAATCGACTTAAGATACGCCAACTTCAGCTACGCTATTTGCGTAGCTGAAGTTGCGTATCTTAGGTCGACACCCCCACCCCCAGTGTAGACCAGGGCTGAGACTACACCCTCCCCCCAGATGAAGGATCCATCTTTCTCAGCTTGCAAGACCTCTGGTCTCTTGTGTCTGTCTAGTGATGGAGGCAAAGATGTTTTCTCTTTGCTTATATCTTCCAGAGTTCATTCATTTTGTTTCAAGAGGTAGGATGACCTCATGCTGTTTCTCTCTTCCTCTGGGCTTCCCAACCCCCATACGAAAATGGGGCTTCCATTGTTTTGATTCCACCATGATACATTTATATAGGAGACAGCTAGATAGCTGCCTTCTTTCCTGTCTGGGAAGGAAACTGTTTCTCCTTGTTTGGTCACAGGCTTTAAATCATAATATCATTAAGTATCCATATTTCCTCATGTTGTGTTAATACATACTTTTCACAATGACATTAATCACCAGTGTCATTACCTTTTAGAAAAGTCCTCATGCTATGTACTTTTTAATACAGTAATATTGTTACAATCAGTTGATTCAATTGCTTATCTTCAGTCCCCTCTGTTTTTATAGCCCAGTAAACTTTTGAAATGGATTCTTCTGAAGGTTACCCCTCAAAGTAAAGTTTATTCAAGCTGTGAGGAAGGTGACATGGAGTTTGGTGGCAAAAGAAGGTGCACACTCTTTCTACCCCTGCTGGTGTTTGCTAAAATGCAAATTGCTCTGTTTCCTGCAATTTTCCCCCTGCCCCTTGTTAACTTGATGGCTCTGTTCATTGCTTATATGTAAATTGAGGTAAATCCACATTCCTTTTTCTAATGCAGATTGTGCTTATGCATTGCTTGCCAAACACATTTTAAGAATATAATTCTAGCACATATTTAGAACTTTTTGTACTCACACAGTGTGTACATCATACAAGAAAATTAATGATCCGTGAGTTATTAGTTTTCCAACGATATCTTACATGCCTGCTTTTATATACAGATCATGTCTACAGTGCGTGAGGTGTAGTGAGCATGTCCAAACTGACAAAAGCAGTTGAGACAGAGTGCTGAATCACAAATGGGCCTCTGTGGCACACAATGACAATCAAAACTATATTGATTACTTCGCCTTCTAAGTACAGTACTGACATTGCTTCAGGTATAATTTAGACTCAAATTCAGCAAGGTATTTACGCAAATGCATAAAATTCAGCATGTGCTTACGTGGTCTGCTGAATGGGAGCCACAGGTAGAATAGATTCCCTTCTAGAATAGCTTTTCAGTTACATGCCCAATGTCTGCCAGTCTCTATGGTATTATAGTGTAACTCATGTTACCAAGTATGCTGTTGCAGAAGAAGTAATGTACTTCCTTTTGATTAACTTCTCCCAACATAAAAGGGCTATTAACTATACCCTCAAGTCATATCAGTATCATTGAAATAGCACTTTAAAATATGTGACCGCACCGCATGGTTCTCCATTAATTTAGGAGATGCCGTATAATTGAAGTCACATTGAAATTGAAATCTAGCTCACTTCTCCATCTATCACTTTGGTTAATACAGCGGTTTGTTATTTGGATAAATTACTCTGGTGTTGCAGTGTCCTAGTTGCACAAGAGTATATATTCTCTGGAGATTTGTTGGAAGACCTGGTTTATTACGTACTTCAGTTCCTGTTCAGTACTAGAAGTTAATACATACTATAGTTATTGCAAACATCAACATTTCAGCAAGACCAGCCGTCTTTTCTATATAAGGAGAACTGGAGTTCTATATAAGGAACTGGAGTGTGACTTTGAACAGATCTGTTGAATTTAATATGAAGTTTTCATAAAAGGGTCATCCCAACCTTTTGTTGAACCAACATAATAATACTCATTGACTTTACTGGATCTATTCATTGAGTGAGGGGCGTGAGTGTGATTATTTCCTCCATTGTATTTTGCTTAACTGAAGCAACAGAGTCTGAGAGATGCTGAGAGCCTGAAGCCCCATTGAAATCAACACTTTATGATTGGGCCCATTATGATTGGGCCCAGTTTCAGGGTGAACTAATGGAAGGCATTTCACTTAAATATGATAATTCTTAACAGGACTATATTTGTTATCATTGTAATAATAATAATTAATTTCCATTTTATATGGTAACATTAATCCTGTGTTTTTCCCCACTTAAAAAGATATAGGGAGCCAAATTCTATCTGCCTTGTGAAAGATTTGGGAAACAGAACTTCAGAATCTTCATTCCAATCCATTGTTCTAACCACTAGACAAAACTCCCTCCTTATGGACTCTAGTACTTTCTTCTCCAGAAGATACTACTCACACGTCTACGCATTGCAAAATGAATGCCAGTTTCACATTTGTAGCTACACAAATCACGTAATATAACATTAACATGTCAAAGAATGCGATGCTGCTAATTATGCCTTGTATACAGGCAATACCAATACTGCTGGTAAATGGGAAACCACATTATTTGAGTAACAGTATACTTGGGAATATACAGGAAATAGATAAAGAGAGGCTGTTCCCCAAGGATCTTGCCAACTAAAAGACAAATAAGACAAGACCCATGGAGAAAACTGGAGGAAGACATTAACGTAAAGATATTTTTTCTTAAGGTAGACATACATTTTATTTAGTTTTGAATAGAGATTGGTGAACTAGCATTCTTTAATGTTGTTAGTAAGCCTACAAGTCTTTTTCACCACACCACTGTATGAGAGGGAGATGAAAAACTAGATTCTACAGCAAATTTGTTGCTGTCAAATTGCAGAGCTGGTGGAGCTCAACTTGTCTTTTGTTGGTCAGATAGGTATAATCCTCTGTGGGCCTACTTTCCATTTGACTCCATTTTTCAGCCATGAGGAGTGCCCATAGAATACAATTTCAGTGGGAGCTACACCCAGCGTCGAAGTTGGCTATAAGTGTCTCATGGACAGTAACATGGCGCCTCATCCTAGAAGCCTTGAACAGTGATAAATAAGCAAGTACATGTAGTAATTTCATCCATTTTCAACGGAGGCAACAGTCTTTTCTTTGAATATTTGGCATTCTGATCACAAGCACTTTAGAGATGGGCAATGAGTCTGTTTACATCAGATGAACTCAGAAAACAAGTTGGTGTGTTTGAATGCCTATGGTTGGAAGAAGTAGGAATCCTAGCATTGTACGCATCATTTAGACTTTAAGTATATATCACTTCAATAGACAAGCCTCTCCAGCATGAAGCAGCAGGTTTGGAGATGGTCACGTTATGGGCTACAGGGCTTTCCTAGACTGTAATAAAAAGGAGGACAAAATTCAGCATCATTTATACCTATGCAGCTTTATTAGAGACAAAAGGGATGGATGTAACCGAGAGGAAAAATCTGGACCATGGAATTGAGCTTCTTTATGAACAGAGGTGACAAATGAAGAGAAAAATAAAAATTGTATTATTTTTCCATGACAAACTCCTTTTCAAATTTTAACTATCCAGTAAATACAAGGGAAGTGATCTAGTCTTGGGGCCCCTTTAATCTAGCAGGCAAAAGGATAGCAAGATCCAATGGCTGGAAGCTGAAGCTAGACAAACTCAGTTTGGGGAAGAAAAAAAAAATCAACTTTTTAACAGAGTGCAACTAACCATTGGGACAGTTTACCAAGGGGAATAGTAAATTCCTCCTCCTCATCATCATGGAGTCCTTAAATTGGGCTTGGATGTCTTTCAAAATGATTTAGTTGAGTTAAATTTCACATTTTGGGGCGTGATAGTGTCCACATGCATAGTAAGGAAGAATAATTGCCTGCATGGGGTGAAATTCTATGGTCTGTGTTATGCAGGAGGTCAGACTAGATGATTTAATGGTCCCTTCTGGCTGTAACGGATGAAACAGTTGGGGTTACATTGTATTTTTTGGCAATCTAAACACCTTTTGAATAACACTGTGATGGTGACGAAGCTAAGTCAGCCAGAGTTCTAAGCTCAGTTTGCTAGCTTTCCAGACAGTATAGCAGGAAATGGATCATTTGCCAGTTACTCAGAATGCACAGCAGATAGAGAAGCTTCATGTTTTATTTTTCCGCACTGCGCTATAATATCGGAAGGGGGTTAGATGACCAGCCTGTCACTCTGACTTTGGTGCCACATGAAGCAGAGGAAGAAGTATAACATTATCTTTAAGCCATACATAAATATTTCACAGCAATGGTTACAGACAGTACCGGGACAGATCCTGCAAGATGTTGTGAGCCTGAAGTCCCATTGAAATTAACACTTTATGATTGGGCCCATTTAGGCCCACATGGCACCTACTCCTTGCTCTCAAGGACCTTCCCCCAACTTGACGAATCCCCCTACGCAGTGGCCAGACATAATCACAGCCCCTGTGTTCTTCTACTGGTATCCCTTGGGGGACGCTCAGCACACAAGAGGCCACGCTGAATGGGATGGCCTATTGTAGGCATACCCAGTACTCCATGAATTAACAATTACACCTTTGTTAACTGCAGTGCACTAGACCACTACCACAAAGCACCATAGTGGTTTTTATGTAGCAATTGATATTGAAGGGTGCAGAAAATATTGTTTGCATTAACACTGGCATATGCATTTTGCCTAATTTTGAACCCACTTGGGAAAGGGACTCGGAACTTTCTGAGGCTTGTGTTGTGTTAGAAACTGGCCCTTTGCCAGCTCCTTTCCAGTGTTTGTAGCAGCAGGCTTTTGCTGCTGGCGACAGAAAGCCTGAGCTGCTTGATGCCTGTATCTCTTGGCACGAGAGGGGTTTCCCCACCATGGATGGAGAAAGGAAGAGAAACTTCTGTAGATCTGAATCTTAAACTTGATTAGTCTGGAGGATGTAGTGATCACAAAGACGAAAGCCAACTTTCCTTCCTTTCCCATGTGCCCCAATCACAGCAATGGGATAACTCAGAATCAGCCCCACTCCATTACACAGTACTTTTGTGAGTGGTACTTTTTTCTGGATGTTGCGTTTCAATGCATTGCTACATTGTTGAGCATTTTCTTGAAGTTAAACTATAGTTTAGAAAGCCCACATGCATGCTTTTAAAAACTGGCTGTATATTGCATTCCAAACAAACCAACATTATTTTATTTTTTATTTTAATTAAAAAGAAAATAGGAGCTATTTTAATTGTCTCCTTTCTGGAACACTATCGCCTCTCACTCTGGAAGCGGAATAACAGCCACCAGCGCATATGGGTGTTGCAAGATAACCACATCTATCTGGCGCTGGAAGCCTTTGGCTTGGACTTCATGGCTCATTATGCACCTGATGTGTTTAGTTATCTGACAACAACTGCATGCTCCTGGGTGTGTGTGCCCTTAATCATTTTGTAAGATGCACCTCCCTTGTACGGGGATGGTTAGCTTTTTTACTGCACATTTCATATATGGTCCAGGGTAATAGTAGCTTTTAGCCAATATTTTCTATGGTGAAGGCATTCATAACCCAGTACAATTTTGGCAAATTCATTGTACTCATTCATTTACCCACGTAGAAATCTCCTATGTGTATTCCAATCTGCTCTCCAATCTCCAATCTAGATAAGAAAAGACACGTGGAATGGCATTGGTCTGGAAAAGGGGCTAGAAATATAGTGGTATCAGCTGCCTAATGAGATTTCCAATGCTTTCCGGTTTGGGTCCTGGCTGAATTGAGCTGCATGGATTTGAGAATATTCTTCTAAATTACAGAAAAGTTTAGGAATGTGGTTAGGGGACTGGAGGGGCTGACTGAATTAAATAGACATAGCTTGTCTTGACTAATGGCTAAAAGCAGGAGTAGGGAGTGAAACATCCACTTACCTTGGCAAAGGGAGCACTGTACAGCATTAGCTTCTGCAGAGCCTAAAAAAGAGTTCAGAACAGGCCAAATCCAGAAGCCCTTAATTAGGATGGGATCATCTCTGTCTCTCCCAGATTCACATGCAAAAGTAATCAGCCATCTCTGCAACACTTTCTCCCCCACTATGGCACTGCACTGATCTGGTGTAGGGCTTGGTGAGAAAGCAGAGACTAGGCAGCCAGGGGCCATGGTGTGTGTGTGTCACATATCTCACTCTGGACCTGCAGGGCAATGGCCTGCAGAATATACCTTCTTACCGCAGGGTGAGAACAGCCAGGTGTTGCCTGAACTTGGTGGATCACCATAGCAGTGCTGAACACTGGCATGCCTACAAGTCTGAGAATAGGGTCATTTCCGGAGAGAAGGTGCAAACCTAGGGTTGCCAGGCGTCCAATTTTCGACCGGAACGCCTGGTCAAAAAGGGACCCTGGTGGCTCTGGTCGGCATTGCCGACTGGGCCGTTAAAAGTCTGGTTGGTGCTGCAGCGGGGGACCGGGGCTAAGACAAGCTCCCTGCCTACCCTAGCTCTGCCCGGCTCCTGGAAGCGGCCACCAGGTCCCTGCAGCCCTTTGATGCATGGGTGGCCAGGGAGGCTCTGCGCACTGTCCCCGCCCCGAGGGCCGGCTTCACAGCTCCCATTGGCTGGGAACCGCGACCAATTGGAACTGTGGTGGTGGCACATGCGGGCAGCGGGCAGAGCCTCCCTGACCCCCCCTACAGCTCCCATTGGTTGCGGTTCCCGGTCAATGGGAGCCGCGGATCTGGCCCTCAGGGCCGGGGCAGCACGCAGCGCCGCCCTGGCCACCCATGCGTCTAGGGACTACAGGGACTTGGCGGCTACTTCCTGGGAGCCGCGGTAAGCACTGCTGGGACCCCGCAGCCTGAATCCTCTCCTGCACCCCAACCCCTGCCCCAGTCCGGAGTCCCCTCCTCCATCCAAACTCCCTCCTGGAGCCCCCTGTACCCCAACCTCCTGCCCTAGCGCGGAGGCCTCTTCTGCACCCTGAACCCCTCATTTCTGGCCTCACCTGGAGTCTGCATCCCCAGCCCAGAGCCCATACTCCTTGCACCCAAACCCCTTGCCCCAGCCTGGTGAAAGTGAGTGAGGGTGGAGGAGAGTGAGTGATGGAGGGAGGGGGGATGGAGTGAGTGGGGGCGGGGCCTTAGAGAAGGGGCAGGACAGGAGGTGGGGAAGGGGTGTTCGGTTTTGTGCGATTAGAAATTTGCCAACCCTATGCAAACCCCATCTTTAATGTTCCTTGAGGAACAAATAGAGATGAACTTTCCATGGGAATCCCAACAGAGGTTTCTTCTTCAAGACCCACTCAACCCTCCTATGGGCTTTCCCACTGGAGGGAAGATTTACTCTGTCCCTACGCGAGAGGATGACTTGTTTTTGAAAGATAAGTTGTCTTGGTCCCCCCGTCTCCAAAATAGCCTTTTTTTAAAAAACTTCATTTGGAAATGTTTGGCTTTTTCAATTGTTTTCATTTCTATAACAGTTTTTATCAAAATATTTCCAGTAAATGAGAAAAAGAGTTCTACAGGACATTAAAAAAAAAACCAGAAAACATTTCTAAAAAAATTAAAATGGCCCATTTCAGACCCCCCGAAACAGAAACCAATTTGAAATTTCAAAAGTTTTTAGAATATTTTTTCCTTAGGCAAAACTCCTATGGCTTCTTGTAAGTAATATGTGAAAACTGAGGAAGGAGTCAAGGATTTGAATCAGTGTTAATGGTAGGCAAAAGCTTTCCTTAAAGCAAGGCTAAGAATAGATCCATCATGATTTCCTATAATGCTGCAACTCAGATTTGAGATGGAGAATGGAATACAGGGGCGGAGAATATATAGAGCAATATAGGAAATTAGTCACCAATACAGCTCTGATCAGACGCTTACAGCTCTCTCTCTCTCTCTCTCTCTCTCTCTCCCCTTAGTTACTGCAGCATTTCTGTTTTAGTCAAATGAAACCAGTGCTTCTATATTCTGGGAAATTTCCCCAAATCCGGGAATTTTTGAGTAAAATGTTTTGAATGAAAATTCCCAATTTCCCAAGTTGAAACATTTTACTCACAAATTCCCAGGTTTTGGGAAATTTCCCAGGATATAGAAGCACTGTAAAACACTTTGGGAATTTTTCACCAGATTTGGAAAATGTTTAGCGCTAGGTTGGGAAAAGTTGGCATCACGATATAGAAGCACTGAATGAAACCATAAGAACTTTGAGTCTGATGCAGGAGAAGATCTGGTACTTGGCTCCCAGAAGGAAAAAGTGAGCAGGAACTCAGCTTTGTTCACGTTCATGTTACATATTGGATGTAAGCTAACTAAAGAACCAACCCTGGTATCTTTCCGCAGGTGAGCTGGTCCATTGATGTCAATAGGATTACTTGCCATAGTAAGAATTTCTCGCATGAGTAAGCATTGAAGGACTGAAGAATAACCATTGAATCCATTCTTGTCCCTCCCCAAAATCTTCTGTCAATAACTGACCCTCCCCATCGCCGCCACCAGTCATATCACTCCCAAATGTGAAAGGCAGTGATGGAATTAACAAACATATTAACATGTACATATCAGTTAGAGCTGGCCAAAAAAATGAGGATTTATCCTATGGAAAATTTTGATTTTTTCCATAAATTTAAATATTGAAAAATAAAAATAATAATTTATTTATTTATCTATCTTTTTCCATAAATTTTATTTTATTTATTATCTTTTTCCATACATTTAAATACTGAAAAATATTGATTTGGAAATGCCACCATGGTGCATCATGTGAGTTTTAGTTTGGGTGCCTCATGCTCTCATTCTCCCCTATAGGACAGGCTCCTTGGTCAGGCTACATCTCCTAAAAATGTGCCACGAACACCTATCTTGGAGAGAGGAGGCAATGGATCATGGGAGCATCTGGCCCTGGTGCATTATGGGAGATGGGAGCACAGAGTACAGAGACAATGGGAACATGAGGCACCACAACAGCATTTCCAGATTGAAATATTTCATTGTTTTCGATGAAAAAATGAGATCTTTTATGGTAAAGCAGACAATTTTCAGAACTCCTCCCCCCATCATTTTGTCAAACAGCCAGTTTTCAGTCGAAAAACAGTTTTGACAGAAAATTTGCGATCAGCTCTACTATGGCTATTATCTATAAAGTAAAGAACAAGTCTGCATCGTGACTCTGATGGAATCTGCAGGTGTGTCGGTGCTACCTTTAAGGTTCTTGCAGCCCTGGACAAACTGGAAAATGTACACCTCTCACCACACACAGCACTCAGAATATCAGCAGTTGATAAATGCTTTGCAGTTCTAGGCAACTGTTTTTTGCCTAGAGCTAGCCCTGTAGAGAGAATTGCATCACACCCTTGTTACTTTTCCCTCCCTCTTCTCCAAAATATAAGTGAGTTTTGCTCATAAATAGTCTGAGGCTAACAGATCTGGAAACTGAAGTTCTGGTTACAGAAAGAAAGGGGCTACTCACTAGATCCCTGTAGTGGAGGTAGCGACCAAGAAGAAGAGTTCTTCTAAAAAGCTTACTCCCCCACTCTAATATTACCTGTGCACAGAGCTGGTCAGAGGAACTCTGGCAACAACTTGTGTCTGTGTTTAATGATTTAAAAGAAAATTATAAAAGTAAATTAATACAAATTAATTGGAGATGCCAGGCTCTTAAGCTTGTAGTGTTTGCAGAGAATGGCAGCTGTAGCCCCAGCGCTGGCGTCTGTTGTGCCAGCCTTGTTGAATTAGTTATGTCTGGGAGCTATTTAAAATTGAACAGATGGATATTTCAACACAGGCATTTTGAAAGAGGTAAAACTCCTGTCTTGCCAAATGTCCCCATGTCACCAAGAACCAAAATCTCTTCCTCCATAGGCGCCTTTTTAAGGTCAGCCCTGGAGCGTGGGCGGTTGTTCTGGGCAGCGTAGTTGACGAATGTGAGAACACAGGATTGTTATTTCAGCTCACGAAGGTGGAATGCCAAAAGGATTGTCTCTCTGCCTTGCTAACGAATGCCAAGTGGTACAGCAGAGCCTGGTGCAGTGTGACAAACGTAAGGACCCTTCCATGTAAATCACACTTACTTGGAAACCCGGTCTGTCCGTTAGATTCACAGGGCTTGATTTTGAACTTGCCCTGGTGTAATTCCATTGGCTTCAGTGAGGAAACTCCAGGTTAACATTGCTGGAAGTGAGATCAGAACATGGCTCAGATTCTGGAGAAAGCAAGCTTTAATATAAAAATGTCTAGCCCTTATGTCCATGAGGACAGTCTTCTGAATGTAACCCTTAGACAACTAATGCACACACAACTTCATTGGGAACCAAATAGGGTTTCTACACACACTAGAGTGTCACCCACTTTGTTGCTTCTCTAGGCCAAGATCATTGCATTTCTCCATTCCACCTTACCCTCCTATTGCCCTCCATTTCAGGGCATACGGAAGAGTGAAGTGTGTATCATTTGTAACTGGTTAAAATATTTCCTTGCTTTCTGTTTGGAGAGAAGTCATTCAGGGTAGCCATCTTTTAAATTCCAGTGGGCAGAGCTGAGAGGGGGGATGTTATTTTGGAAGGTGTTAATGGCAATGACAATTGGAGAGCTGTGGTCAGTGTGCTAATCAGATGTCAGGGGTGTAGTGTGTCCCTCACTTTTCCCCTTCTGGTTTTCTGATTTCCATTAAAATCAATAGGGTTGTTCTCACTGATGCCTAAAACGTGCCCTGAAATTTTGGAGTTGATCAGATGCAGTGTTCAAAAGTTATCGCATTACATTCAGCCAGCCAGAGAGATGCCGTCAAGCTCAGGGTAGGACCTCACTTTGCGCAGCTGACAACATGCCTAACATACACCCCAGAAGAGAAGGAAATACAGATTTTAAGCCCCCTGAGAGTTCATTCCCCAGTTCATTCCACCCACAGCACATCCCTTCCACATGGAATCACAATTACTGTACACCACAGACCATGCACCTCACCTCTGTGACTCCTTTTGCCTTTCTGCACAACACCCCTTCTCCCAGGTTTCTCCAACACTGGTAACTGTGGCTGTTTGGTGTTGTAGGTAGTTATGTTGACTGAGGGTGGTCTGGTGAAGGATTGTGTACACAAGGGTGGTTAAAGGGGCTGATGGAAGCCTGGTGTACTGGTGTTGAGCTGTGGTGCACAATAGTTGTGGTAACAGTAAGGTATATGTTTTGGATGGAGGAGTAGAGGGAATGTACTGCTAGGTGGCTTAACTTTTCACTTCCTTGATTTCTGGGTTTGTATCAGGCATGTTGTGCCTATAGCAATCCTAACTGCTTCACAATGATGCTTTTTGTTTATTCATTTCCAGAGGGGTGGGGACAGGGGCGGCGTTAATGCTTAACTGCAGGGAGTTGTACAAAGGGGTGGAGGATGGACCAGAGGAGGTGGGGTTACTCCAGCTGCTACTGCTGCTGCTGGAGAATATTTTATCTATTAGCAGTTGTGAATGAGCCCTGGGCTGGTGTAAGGTAACATCTGACAGAAAAGTGTAGCTCAAAATGAACAAAGTTTTATGTGGGCAGAGTTCATAAGCCAATCAAGCTTGCATATCCCTAGCCCAGCAGCTACTCAGGGTTGTGTGCACAGGGTGTAAGATTTCAACTAATTTGAATAACGGCTAAAAATGACTCTTAAACCAAACTTTAAAAGAAAAAGGTCCCATTGCACCAGATGTAGTCAGGATCCACCTCCCTACAGAGTCTTCTGTCAGACAGACAATCTTTTTGAGAAATGAATCAATCATGACAAGTAGGATGGTGAAAGACAAATGTCATTTGGAGCGCAAATTCAAAGATTGTCTATTAAAGAAATCTGAAAAGAAACTCAACAAAAACTGCCTAGAATATTAAAAGGGCAGCAACATTAACCCCATGTGAAATTTCACATCAATAGGCCACCTACTTCGGAAAAGCAGGAATTTATGCTCCAGTTTAGAAGGCAGTCTCAAAGCGCGGCCAGGCATCTTTAATATAATAGTAAAAGCACCTTCGTCCTGTTTGCACTAGTGCTTCCACTACCGCTGGCACCAGGAAAGCTGTAGCCATGGTGAATTTATGTGTCTGATGGTTGGTTGTATACAGGGCCGGCGCAACCCGTTAGGCGACCTAGGCGGTCGCCTAGGGCACTACAATTTGGGGGGCGGTATTTCGGCGGCGGGACCTTCCGCCACCTCTGTGGGGGGCGGCATTTCGGGGCGGGACCTTCTGCCGCCTAGGGCGACAGAAAAGTTGGCGGCGCTCCTGGTTGTATAGTTGCACTTGTTAAGTCAGTGGCAGAGTGCAGGGACATGGTAAATGTTAATTTCTTAATGGCCACAGCTATTCAGCTATTTAGAAGCAAACTTTGAAAAGGGGTCACTGCCCTTGGTGCCCAGCTCGTGACCCAGGGGACTGGATTCTCAGATGGCTAATCTGTCCGATGCCCACCACGGTTTCAATTACAGCTGCAGGCGCATGTCTGAAAATTGGGCTTTAGCCTGAGACAGCTAAGCGCATAAAAAAACGGAGGCACCCAAACTAGAGACCATGGAAGGAAAGTTATCATGCTGTGTGATGAGGTGTCTACCCCACACAGGATTAGAAGTGGGTAAGTTGGCCAGGTAGGCCAATTAGCTGCCCTGGCTGCAGCTGGAGGAAGAGCCAGGGAGCAGGGAGTTGATTAAAGGAGGCTCAGCTGGGCAGGAATAGGTGGGGCCTATAAAACTTAGGAGCTGAGGGCAGAAAAGAGGCTGCGGGGAAAAGCTGCAGGGAGGCAGGTAGCAGTCACTCCTTGGGAAGCAGGAGGAGTGTTTGGGGGCTGCAGGGAGGTAGTCTGCGGCCACTCCCTGGAAGAAGGGAGTTGGTTTGGAGCTCGTTCTCCCAGAGGGGGGGTGGGGACCAGAGAGCATAGGAAGCAATCCAGGGAAGGAGCAATGAGGGTTGAGAGGGCAGAGCCCAGAACTGCTAAACTGAGGGTCCCTGAACTGGCACCTGGAGTAGTGGGTGAGCCCAGGGTCCTCTACTGGCCACTGGGGAAGTGGCATCATCAGGGCAGCACAGGAGAAGACAACCTGGGGCTGTTTGCACAGAAGGACGTTAGGGCAAGCCAGGAAGGGGGAAATATGGATGATGACCTGGCCTGAGAGCCAATTCATGAAGAGGGTGCTGCGGTTCCTGCAGTGAAGCAGGTCCACCAGGTGAGAGGAAGATGAGAGAGGCACCACCTGAAGAGGGTGCACCAACTGGTAGAGCTAATCCCCAGGACGGCCAGCGGGAGGTGCCACTGTGGCGAGTGGACCCCGTCATATGCTGAATGAAGAATTAGCTGAGAGCTGCTTTGGCCCAGTTTGTAACTCGGGAGAACTGGTGACTGACTCCACCATTTTGCTGCCGTGTGAAGCACCAGTCCACAGGGCAAATGTACCTTCATTTCCACTCGAGCACGATGCCGAGTACTGCAGTACTGACACTTCAGTTTTCATAGACAGCAGTGGAGATCTGCAGGGAAAGGGTTAAATAAAATATTAGATTAGAACCCACTGTCAGGCAGAGAAGAATTTTTTTTTTTCAAATGTGGTGACCCTTGAATTGCTAAGAGCAGCTTCCTCGCGGGCCGCTATTACAAACTGAAGCTGGTATTACAATGAAAGCAAAGCCCTTCAATGTTATACATGATATCAACAGTCATCAAACACTAAGCAGTGCAAAGTATTGTGTCTGCTTCTGGAGCGTCCTCATTTCTCTTCTTTTATTTAATTAGGGAAATAAATGCATCTCTTAGGTAACCTTGCAAATCACCTGCAAATTCAATATATCAGCTCTCTCTTTGCTTCAGGGCTTTACCCAGCAATCAATATAAGGGTCATACATTTGTACAATAGGTTAGAGATATTTTTGAATAACACTTTGATTGATATACAGCATTAGGTTTTCAATTTAATCATCCTCATGCTCCCCTCCGCAGATGATGTGGCGAGGACTCCAAGTTTGGCAGACATCACAGTGTGGGGGAGTGCCAGCCTCAGGCCATGATTTCCCTTCTCCTGCCGATCTTGTGGATGTCCCTCCATGAATTCACAGTCTAGGGTCTTCTGCCTTCTCCAGACTTTCAAGCAAGCTGGGCACAAGTTACTGTTGACAGAATCTGCAGTAATTTTGCTGATTTCCCCTCCATGCCTTGAGGGGCTGGCTCTAGGGGCATCTGTGGTTGAAGATCAGCATGTGTGCTGCTTGTGGGCCAGAAGGCATGGTGAGGAATGGGAGAGGGAACGGGAGGTTGGGCAGAATGGTGATGTGGAGCCCAGGGTAATTTTACAGGGGCTTGGAGCCTGTGTAGTGGCTTACACACACCCTCCTACAGCCATTCCTGCTGTCATGTAGGGGCTGTGGCAGAGCAAAGGAGGTGTGGCTTACTTACACCCTTTTGGACCCATGGGGCACTGATGACTGGGGTAAGTTAGAGCAGCTTTCAGGCTGTTGTAACTTATTATGGGGAACTCCCTGCAATATGTAGCCAGTGCAGGATCCAATAAGCACAAAGGTGAACTGTGTGCCACATTTTCACCCCTACCCCAAGCTGTGCTACACACTCCCCAGTACCTCTGTTCCAGGGGAGAATCTGGAATGTTGTCAATAACTCAGCAAATATCTGTGAAAATGTGAGGAGACTTACATTTCTTTTGCACCAGAACTTTCCATTTCTTGACAGTTGAGGAACTTTCCCTTCCCGTTTGGTGGATTCCATCAGAACAGCCTATACAGTCTCACCTTTTCCAGCAGGTAAAGAGGTCAGTGTGTATGCCATGCGGCACTCTAATAAGGAGAGCAGGGAGTGAAGGTGCCACAGTACCTTCATTCTTCGCTTACATTTCTAAAGAAGACTGTGGCAAATCTTGGACATTTGCAGGCTGTAACCTACATGTGAAGGCCAGTTTTCTCCATGGGATGCTGCTTATTAAGGTTCTGCTGCTTACCACTGGACTCAGCTTGCTTTAAACAAGTTAGAGTGCTGGGGTAATGACTGTTCTGCCAAATACTTTATTCATTTGTTCATAATCAGTTGGGCTATTGGTGGAGAGCAATAATGGAGATCTACTTGAAGTAACCCATGTCTCATGGCAGATAGCACAGGTATGTACGTGACCTTTAATCCATTCAATGGATTAAAACTGGCTAACTGATAGGTCTCAACATGTAATTGTAAATGGAGAATCGTCATCGAGCAGGTGTATTTCTAGTGGGGTCCCATCGGGATCAGTTCTTGGCCCTAAACTATTTAACATTTTTTATTAATGACTTGGAAGAAAACATAAAATCATCATTGTTCTAGTTTACAGATGACACACAGATAGGGGGAGTGGTAGATAAGAAAGAGGAGAGGTCACTGATACAGAGTAATGTGGGTCTCTTGGTAAACTGTCACAAGAAAACAATATGCCTCTTAGTAAGGCCAACTGTAAAGTCATACATCTAGGAACAAAGAACGTAGGCCATACTTACAGAATGTGGGACTCTATCATGGAAAGCAGCGACTCTAAAAAGGGTTTGGAGGTCATTTTGGATATTCGTCTGAACATGAGGACCTAGTGTGATGCTGTAGTCAAAAGGGATAATGCAATCCTTGGGACGTATGAACAGAGGAATATTGAGTAGGAGTAGGGAGGTTATATAAGCATTTGGCACTGGTGTGATCATTACTGGAATACTATGTACAGTTCTGGTTCCACAGTTCAAGAAGAATGTTGATAAATCGCAGAGGGTTCAGAGAAGAGCCATGAGAATGATTAAAGGATTGGAAAACAGGAAAGACTCAAGGAATTTGATATATTTAGCTTATCAAAGAGAAGATTAAGGGGTGACTTGATCACAGTCTATAAGTACCTACGTGGGGAACAGAAATTTGATAATGGGTTGTTCTATTTAGCAGGCAAAGGTATAACAAGATCCAATGGCTGGAAGTTGAAGCTAAACAAATTCAGATTAGAAATAAGGTGTGCATGTTTTTAACAGTGAGGGTAATTAACCATTAGAACAATTTACCAAGGATTGTGGTAGAGACTTCATCATTGGCAATTTTAAAATCAAGATCAGATGTTTTTCGGAAAGATATGCTCTAGTTGAAACAGGAATTAATTCAGAGAAGTCCTGTGGTCTGTTACACAGAAGGTCAGATGAGATGATTACAGTGGTCCCTTCCAGCCTTCATAATCTATGGATCTATACATCTAGCCTTCTTTACAATTTCATCTGGAACTTTGGAACTCTCTCCAATTCTTGCTGAATCCTGCAGGCTACTCACTCGGATGCCCTTTCCACAATCTCTGATCTCTCTTCTGAGCTGCTAGTTCTCATCATCTGCTTGCTCTTTGGGCAGTTTCCTGGCTACTTGGAGCACTTTCACAGTCTTTCCAACAGCTCCCTGCTACATTCCTGGATCATCTTTCTGATGCTTCTGACTCTCTTCAGTACTCCTTGGTCACTTGTGGATATGATGTCATGATTTTCTCCATTCGCCCAGCTGCCCTTTTGGGCTGTTCCTGGGAAGCCTGTCTCTTGTAGCTTTTTTTGCATGCTGCTCTCTCTCCCCACTTTTCCTCCCTTCCCTAGGTGTAGCCCTCCATCACTGAGATTTCTATGAAAGGATGTAAGGCTTCTTAAAACAAGGGAGGAGAAAAAAGCTTAAACAATTTGTTAGGTTTGCAAACAAAATGAGGGAGAATCCACTTTTTTCCCCAACATACCCCAGGGTCTTTGGAGATTGAACACCACATATTTCTGGTTATTTGTGCTGTTATCCTTTGCAACACCGTTCAAAAATTCAGATGTGTAGTGTTATTCTTTGGCCAACTTGCATTATATAGCAAATCTGTAACATTGCTCATGGTTACAATACTTCTCAACCACCAGGTGGTATCCTTGACCAGCAGATGATGGAGCTCTTTCATTGGGCCTTATGTCAATCCATTGCTGGTTGAGAAATGGAAACATTGCTGCCATTCAAATATATGCTTAATGCTAAATCACAGATGCACTTTGCTTGGCATATTCTGAGAGCCATAGCCTAGATTTATCTTCATGATGAGGGGTTCTATTATTTACTGGCAATTAGTATGGTAAATGCTGTTCTGAAAGTAGCATTGGAATACCAGCTCTTACCAGGAATTTATGTTCTTTAGAGAGACAAGGTGGGTGAGGTAACATCTTTTATTGTACCAACTTCTGTTGGTGAGAGAGACAAGCTTTCGAGCTTACACAGAGGTCTTTTCAGGTCTGGGAAATGTACTCAGAACATATGTCTACACTGCAATTAAAACCCTGAGGCTGGTCTGTGACATCTGACTCAGGCTTCTGGGGCTCGGACAAAGGGGCTATTTAATTGCAATGTAGACATTCAGACTTGGGCTGCAGCTTGAGTTCTGGGACCCTCCCACCTCACAGGGTCCTAGAGCCCGGGCTCCAGCCCAAGCTCGAACATCTACACCACAATTAAACAGCTCCTTAGCCCAAGCCTCGCAAGACTGAGCTAGCTGGCACAGGCCACAGACTGGTTTTTAATGGCAGTGTAGACATACCCAAAGTCACTGCTAAATACAAGGTAGAACAAGTTGTTTAGCATACATAGTTACACATTTCAAGGGACCATTCATGGGAAATGGCCCATTAATACCCCTACAGGGAGGGTTGTCAGTGGGTTATAGATTGTTGTAATAACATAGGAGTTATTGGGTTGGGAGCATCCATGGAAAAAAATAGTGGGTGATCAGCACCCACCAGCCGCCTGCTGATCAGCTGTTCAGTGGCAGGCTGGAGGCGCTTGGGGAAGGGGGTGGAGCAGGGGCAGGAAGAGGCAGAGCAAGAGTGGGGCATGCTTTGGGGAGGGGGCAGAGTAGGGGTGGGAAGAGGCGGCGTGAGGGTGGGGCTTTGGTGAGGGGGCAGAGTAGGGGTGAGACCTCAGGGCGGAGCGGAGGTGGAGCACCCACACAGAAAAATGAAAGTCGGCGTAATAAGTCATAAATTCAGTGTCTCTATTCAGGCCATGATTTTTAATATCTACCAAAATTATGAATTTAAGCTTAAATGCAAGATCCACAGGTCCTACATATGCCGATCCAACATGTGGTGTAACTCATTCAGTGCACTAAATGCCCCAATAACAACTATGTGGGTGAAACCAGATAATCGCTATACTCTTGAATGAATTCACACAGGAAAATGATAAAAGCCCAAAACACCATATCAGCTGTGAGTGAACACTTTTCACAAAGCGATCACTATATCTGACCTCAAAGGAAATCTGCACAACTTCAAAAGATGAGCCTGGGAGCTTACATTCATAACTTTGCTAGACACTAAAAATCATGAACTGAACAGAGACACTGGATTTATGGCTTATTACAGTATATAACCGACTAAGACTCCCTCACTCCCAGCTGACTTTTTTTTTGCCCTCATAGATTGAGACTTTAAGGTCAAAAGGAACCAGAGTGATCATTTAATCTGACCTCCTGCACTTTGCAGGCCACAGAATCTCACTCACCACTCCTGTAATAGACCCATAACCTCTGGCTGAGTTACTGAAGTCCTCAAATCATGATTTAAAGATGTCAAGTTACAGAGAATCCACCATTTACATGTGTTTAAACCCGCAAGTGACCCAGGCCTCATGCTGCACAGGAAGGTGAAAAACCCCCAGGGGCTCTGCCAATCTGACCTGGGGGAATATTCCTTCCCCACCCCAAATATGGTGGTCAGTTAGACCCTGAGCATATGGGAAAGACCCACCAGGGAAATATTTGGGAAAGAATTCTCGTTAGTAACTGAGGCCTGGTCTACACTAATGTGGTAAATCAATCTAAGCTATGCTACTTCAGTTACGTGAATAACGTAACTGAAGTTGACATAGATAGATCCACTTTCTATGGTATCTACACTGCCCTGTGTTGATGGGAGATGCTCTCCTGCCAACGTACCTTATGCTTCTCGGGGAGATGGAGTACAGAAATCGACGGGAGAGTGCTCTCCCATCAATTTAGCATGTCTTCACCAGACCCGCTAAATCAATGCTGCTGTATCGATTGCAGCAGCACCGATTTAGCTCTGTAGTGAAGAAGTGCCCTTAAAGCTCTTCTCTGCCTTCCTTCCCCCCTGTGACTGGAGAGGTGTTAACAGGCCACTTCACCTTGAAAAGTCCCTTGAAATATGTGTAGGCTACCTATGCTAAACAATCTGTTTCACCTTGTATTTAGCTGTGATACTCAGTACCTTTCTCAGACGTGAAGAAGAGCTCTGTGTAAGCTCAAAAGCTTGTCTCTTTCACCAATAGTAATTGGTCCAATAAAAAAATATTACCTCACCCACCTTTTCTCTCAAATGTTGTGGGACCAACACAGCCACAACACCACTACATACACTCTTCTTTAATCTGCCATGATCATGATGACTGATACAAGTGCAATGTCTTCTTGCATCTTGCAGAGACCGACTTTCTCCTCCTGCCCTCAACATGGGCTATACCTGATTTAATATTCCATTACTGCAGAGACTTATGTTTTCTGACCCATTGACATATCAAATGAGTTTTTTTCTTCCATCCGCTACATTACTCTCCACTTAACTGAGACAGTCCTGAGACATATCCCAGGAAATAATTTAAATGTAAATAGTTATGGGTGGAATTTTCAAACACACGTACATGAATTATGAGCACAAATCCCATTGAAAATTGATTAGCCTTGTGCACCTAAATCACTTAAGTACTTCTGGAAATCCAACCCTATATTAATAATGAAAATGAATGGCAATGGCTACATTTTAATTGGGCGATAGGCCACTATTAACATAAATTCAATTTACTAGGCATGCATTGAGTCAATTCCAAGGGTATGTGTGGTGTTTAAATAATAGTTAAATAGGTATGAAATTCTAAGTTCTGTTCTCACAACACTGAGGTTGCCAAATAAGATGTGAAGCAGAAGTGCAGAACATATAATTGCTCTTGGTTTTTATTCAGGATAAGATCTGAGTAGTTTTTAAGCCTTTTCCAAGCTTTCTTTTCAAATGACCTTCCTTCCTAACTGGGGCAGCTGCTTTAACCAGGGTAGGAAGCGCTGATACACAAATGTATAAATCCAGCACCCAGATCAGATAATATATGCCCATAAGTAATCTTAATTATTTTTAGTGTCTCTGCATCTCTACAAGGAAACTGAAAAAAGAAAACTTTTCCTCGGTCAAATGTTGGAGTTATAAAATTAGGGTATTTTATTTTACAAAACAAAACAAAAAACCCTACCTAAGTGTCCCATTGATGGACATTTTGACCTTTCCGAGGATTTTCATTATTGTGACTTTTATAGTTGATACGATTGAAAGGTTTGTTATAAACACCTTGCTGTAGTATTTAAGTACATAAAAGGTTGCGGTGATGTCATTGTTGTGGTACAGAACTTGTTTATGTTCTGCGAGCATCCACTGTGATTGTTTGTTGTGACTCTGGCCCTGATTCTGATTTCACACTAATTTAGTTAATTTGAGTAGAGTTCCTCCTGATTTTGTAGCGAAAGGAGAATCAGGCCCATTGTGTAATGATGGGCTCTATCCCTCGACCTTTTGTGCAAGAGGACAACTTGCATGAGTATCAGACCCTATAGTTCTGTACGCTCTCTAAATTCCTTTGCAACATAAGAATGCCCATACTGGGTCAGACCAATGGTCCACCTAGCTCAGTATCTTGTCTTCTGACAGTGGTCAATGCCAAATGTGTCAGAGGGTGTGAACAGACCAGGACAATTTGTCGAGTGATCCACCTCCTGTCGTTCAATCCTAGCTTCTGGCAGTCAGAGGTTTAGGGACACCAAGAGCATGGGGTTCCATCCCTGAACATTCTGGACCTATCCTTCATGAACTTCGTGATGCTGGCAAACCAGATGCCAGCTCATGCCTAGGCCTCAACACTGACCAGTACATAGCTGGAAACCAATCAGGCTCCCCCGTGTGTTAGTATTATATCCCACAAGAACCAGTGGTCACCCAATGAAATTAATATACAGTAGGTTTAAAATAAACAAAAGGAAGTACTTCTTCTACTACCTTTTGGGACCTAAGCTTGTAACTCATTTGTATGTGTTTATTTACTTACTTTAACCTTGTAAATAACTCTCATTTCTTTTTCTTAGTTAATAAATCTTTAGTAAATTTATTACAGGATTGTCTACAAGCATTGTCTTTGATGTAGGATCTAAAGTGCAATTGACCTAGGGTAAGTGACTGGGAGTAACTATCAACTATCAACATTTATTAACATTGACTTTCATCTGCCATTTTCTTGCACTGTTTTGAGATTCCTTTGTCGTTCTTCACAGTCTGCTTTAGACTTAACTATCTTGAATCATTTTGTATTTTCAAACTTTGCCACCTCACTGTTCACCCCATTTTCTAGATCATTTATGAATATGTTGAGCAGCACTGGTCCCAGTACAGATCCTTGGGGGACCTGGCTATATACCTCTCTCCAATGTGAAAACTGACCATTTATTCCTACCTTTTGTTTCCTATCTTTCAACCAGTTTCTGATCCAGGAGAGGATCTTCCCTCTTATCCCATGACTCCTTATTTGGCTTAAGAATCTTTCGTGAGGGACCTGGTCAAAGGCTGTCTGAAAGTCCAAATACACTATATCCACTGGATCCCCCTTGTCCACATGTTTATTAATACAGTCAAAAATTCTAATAGATTGGTGAAGCACAATTTCCCTTTACAAAAGCTGTGTTCACTCTTCTCTAACATATCGTATTCATCTCTGTCTCTGAGAATTCTGTTCTTTACTATAGTTTCAAACAATTTGCTTGGTACTGAAATTAGACTTACTGGCCTGTAATCGTCAGGATCACCTCGGGAGCCTTTTTTAAAAGTCAGCATCACATTAACTCTGCTCCAGTTATCTGGCACAGAGGCTGATCTAAGCAATAGGTTACATACCACAGTTTGTCGTTCTGAAATTTCATATTTGAGTTCCTTCAGAATATCAAGAATATCAAGAATATCATCTGCTCCTGATGACTTATTACTACTTAATTTCTCAATTTGTTCCAAAACCACCTCTACTGACACCTCATTCTGGGACAGTTCTTAAAGATTTGTCACCTAAAAAGAATGGCTCAGGTGTGGGAAGCTCCCTCACATTCTTTGCAGTGAAGACCGATGCAAAGAATTAATTTAGCTACTCTGCAAAAGCTTTCTCTTCCTTGAGTGTTCCTTTAGCACCTCAATCATCCAGTGGCCCCAGTGATTGTTTGGCAGGCTTCCTGCTTCCGATACTTTCGATGATTTTTTTGCTGCTTGCTTTTGTCTTTTGTTAGTTGCTCTTAACATTCTTTTTTGGTGTGCCTAATTAGGTATACTTTTATTCTTGAGTATTCTATTCCTTTCTATTTCCTTTTTCAATTTTTTTCAGCAGGATTTGACTTCCAATGTTTAAAGGATGCCTTTTTGTCTCTAACTGCCTCTCTTATTCTGTTTAGCCATGGAGGCATTTTTTTTGTCCTCTTGTTGTTTTTTTAATTTTATTTGGGGTACATATATGGCATGAACCTCTATTATGGAGGTTTTAAAAAAGTTTCCATGCTGCTTGCAGGCATCTCACTCTTGTGACAATTCCTTTAGGTTTCCATTACTATTCCTTTAGGTTTCCATTAACTAGCCTCCAAATTTTTGTAAAGTTCCTCTTTTTGAAGTTAAATGCTACTGTGGTGGATTTCTTTAATATTTCCCCCCTACAAGGATGTTAAATTTAATTGCATTATGGGCACTGTTAGTGAGAGATTCAGCTATATTCACCTCTTGGATGAGATCCTGGGTGCCATTTAGGATTAAATCAAGAATTGCCTCTCGCCTTGTGGGTTCCAGGACTAGCTACTCCAAGAAGCAATCATTGTGACTAGACACACCTCCCACTTTACACCAGTTCATCAAGTGAATTTCATTAAAGGACTGATTAACAACTCATCCCCTTTTCAGATCCTTAACGAAGATGTTACATAAGAATAGACCTAACTAAGAAAGAAGGATCATTTGGTTTTCAGAGCCGATGAGGATTGAATCCCCTCCATTCTTCTTGGGCAGAATAACATCTGAAAAGTACAGCGGTCTAGGAAATGGATCGCAGTCCTGATGGCTTTACACTGACAATAACAAGTCTTACAATTCCCTCAAAGTTAGTCTTAATCTGTTCTATTGTTTTTGTCAGTTTCTTCCCTGCTTATCATGGCCCACCTTCTGTCTGCATTGGCCAACAAAGCAGGACCACTGCTGTAGGGAGCACCGATTATGGAAGGCGTACATTTCCCACACTCAAAGCTCCCAAGGCATTCTGGGTGAGTCAGTCAGAATGCTTTGGGGCAGGGGGCGGAGAAGGGGGCTGCACCCCCAGCATGGGGCTGTCTTAAAAGGTCCACGCTGTGAACTGACTTTAAGTAGCTTAGATGTGTGATACAACAGCCTCCTCCTCCCTGGACATAACCCATAATTATTACTGTTGTCTCTGCATGACATGCTACAATTAACATGTGCAGGCTGTATCAGATTGATTCACAATACTAAGAATTGTAATGTTTTTAATCAGACTGACTGAAGTGCTGCCTTTGAATGAAACCCAGTTTTAAATACATGGCCAAATGTTTTCCCTCTGGTGATTAGTGCTAATCTTTGTGATCCAGACAAATAGCATCCCCACTGTCTTGTAACTCAAAGCAGTGTAGCCCTTTAGTGTATGACATTTCTAGATTAACTCCCTGAGCAACAAAGCTACATGAAATAAATAGATGTTAGTTTAAAACATCTTACAGAGGATCAAAGATCCACAAATGACAAAGTAAGTTTCTGCAAATGTGTCAGCTCCTGTAAAATTCCGCTTTGAAGCTACTGTAATGGCCATAGAAAAATGTTAGTGTTTTTATGTAAAAAATTGTTCATTCTAGAAACAATCAGACGGTCTTGGCTATCAAACCTGGAGATAAAAATAGAGGACCAGACTGGCAACTGATGTAAATCAGCATATCTCCATTGTCTTCAATGGAGCTACCCTGACTTGCACCTGCATATATAATTTTGATCATATTAATTTTAATAATAAGAATAATACCTAGCTCCTTCTGTAGCACTTTTCATCTGTAGATCTCAAAGCTCTTTACAAATGAGATTAGTATCATTATCGTTAGTTTAAACACTGGGAGAATGTGGAGAAAACAGAGCGAACTTGAATGGATTCATTTTGTTAAGTTCTCCATGTTCCCCAAGGTAGAAGTAATAAGGTTTAGATGTTGCCTTAACTTGTATGAATTCTTAAGCAGCAAACTAAGGGGGTTTTCATGGCTGTCCTTTGTTAAACTATTGGCAGCACATCAGTAAGTGGAACTATCAGCAGATTCAGCCCTACCAGACTTAATTACTGCAAAAGAGAAACCCTCAAGTAGACTAGTCTGCTATTATTTAAATGTTATATACTGTACAGCAAGACATTGAAGTGCAATCACTGAATAACAGGCTGCTAAGAAAGTTTCTCTCCTCCCAAGACAATTGCCTGACAAGATCTTTCCCCCTTTCTTCCACCCAGATGCCCTTCCCAGATGATGAGATTCCGACCTTACTTTCTGAAACTACCTGTTGCCAGGCAATAGGCTAGCTGTTCCTTTTGTCTATTGCCTTACTGTAGGCAGCTTCTAATTATCTTCTGTGCTTCCTAGAAGTAAGAAATACCTGGGTTAGCACAGTGGGGAAGCACCAGTCTTAATGCTGAACTCCATGAACAACCAGAGTGATAATAAAGTTCCTGTTGATGTTGTGGATGAAGAATGTAAATGAAGCAGGATACGAGATACATGGCTTGTGGCCTGTGAAGCGAGGGTGTTCTGTAAACATGTTATCACTCAGTCCATAACTACCATCCTTGCGCATTTAAAGAAGACCTTCAATCTTTTCCTCTGAGGCTTTCTTCTTGGCTCCCAACTCTTGCTTGGTCACTGATGCTTTTTGGAAGAAGTGGGGGAGAGAGAGAAAACTTGTGAAGTGCTGATCTGCTGCTCAGTACAACTTCCTTTCCTCTTTACCTAGTTGATTACAGACACCAGAAAATGGTTGGTGGGTAAGTAAGTAAAGCTGTGAGAGCAAGGTGTCTGATCCTCCAGTGGACAGCCTCAGCCAGTGGTTTGGAAGGGGATGAGGAGGCAGAGGGGATCATGCTCAGGGCTGAGAGATGATGAAGAACACACGGAGGAACAATTTCAGGACTTTGGAAAACTGGCTACGAAAAAAAAATCAAACCACAAATCAATCAGAGAGGCGACCTTTCCCTAGGGAAGGATGACTAGAAATGGAAAGGGAGGGAGGCTTAGAGCAGGAGTTCCTGAGAAGGAGGAGAAACAGAGCAGTCTTGAGGGAAAGGGGGAGCAGAAAGTTTAGCATGGTAACTGGGGACCAATAGGCAACACTGGGCAAATATGAGCTCATAGCATTGACTCTTAGCATTAAGGAGGAAGTAAATCCTTCAGCAGGGTTTAGTGACATTTCGAGCTCTTGAGGCTGATACCTGGCTCAGCGAGGCGTGCTTGCTTCTGAAGGATGGCTGCAGAGTGTGAGAGGAAGGGATAAGTTGGTTAAGCACAGAAGAGAAGACCAAATTGCACTGGGGAAGGAGGTAAATTCTTCAGAAAAAGAAGAGAAAACAGAGGGATTTTTGCTGATAGTTTGCTAGTTCTGACTCTCATGAGGGTCAGAATAGGAAGAAATCCCATGTCTAGGGAAAGAGAAATTAAAGGCAATGAGTTAGTGGTTACCAACAGTGAGGCCATTGGGCATGTGATAGAATGAAATGCTGATGATGAGGTCAGAGATTCATTATAGAGGTGTCTTAAGCTGGTGATTTCTTGGCTGAAAGAGTCACAGGCAGTATCAGAGGCTATAGGGTCATGGAAATTCACAGTATAGATATTTATATCTGCACTGGTGATTCTGCCTGAAGAGGAAGACTGATGAGTAAGAGGAGATGTAAGACTTCTTGAAGGAAGGCAAGTTTGCCTCTTGTCGTATGATGGAAAAGTTGACAGACATTTGAAGTCTATGAATCACAGAGATTAATCGCAAAAAGTACAGGAGTACTTGTGGCACCTTAGA
Source organism: Terrapene triunguis (assembly GCF_002925995.2). Taxonomy (NCBI): domain Eukaryota; kingdom Metazoa; phylum Chordata; order Testudines; family Emydidae; genus Terrapene; species Terrapene triunguis. The sequence continues at coordinate 94,984,171 of NW_020664409.1, forward strand.
GACTGACAAATTTATTTGAGCATAAGCTTTCATTAGTTTTGTTAGTCTTTAAGGTGCCACAAGTACTCCTGTTCTTTTTGCGGATACAGACTAACACGGCTACTACTCTGAAACCAGAGATTAATCGGTTGCATAAAGGAGACGAACTGGAAAGAGAGGGCTGAGAATTTGAACTCAGATCTACAGATTGTAGTGCCATGTCCCTGGGCACTCCCTGGGAGCTGTAAAGATGGTATCCCAAGGGAGTGATTTCAGTGAATAATTGCCATATTTGAAATAGCAGAAAATACTGTCACAGGACCTCATGGTCTCCTTATTTGTAGATGAATGCTTTCAAGTTTCCACATAGCAAGTTCAAATTATTCCTTCCAGTGTGTGTCACCTTACTCTTGATTACAGTGAATTACAGCTGCTGTTGTTTTGCCCAATTGCTTAGCTTTGCTGTGTCCGCCTAATTCATCACATAACCCTTTCCATTGTTGATGAGATCATTTTGTGTCATCTGCAGATTTTGCCACTGCATTGTGCACTTCCCAAATGGGGAAAGCCACAATCCTTTTAGAGTTGTGTCTCTTGTCCTGCCCCAGGCAGGACAGGAACCTGTTACAATATGTGTGTTTACCTGCTAATAGCTTAGTAAAGTGTTTAACAAAACTTTCTGAAAAAGTCACATTCAGGAAACAAAGATGCAAGGCTAGATTTGATCCTGGCAGTTCTCCCATTCTGTGCTAAGTGACTTCCTAACAAGTCACAGGTGATCACCCCAGGGGCATAGGAAGCACATGATTATCAGGAGGATGCGATGATAGCTCCATGCGGGCTTATTATATATTTCAGTTACTTGGTTTTCCTGGCAATTTTAGAAATGTTTTACACAGCTGATGCTTTTTTTTTTAAAGGAAGAGACTGTGTCCACTAGTTAAAGGATGAGACTGGGAGTCAAGACTCTAGGCTTCTATACCCAGTTCTGCCAAGGATTTGCTTGACTAGAGCAAGTCACATTAGATCAAAATTTCAAAAAGTGTCAACTTATTTGGGGTACCTCCAGATGTGGGTGCCTTACTTGAGTCCCCTAGACCAGGGGTGGGCAAACTTTTTGGGCTGAGGGGCACATCGGGGTGAGAAACCGTATGGAGGGCTGGGTAGGGAAGGCTGTGCCCCCCAAACAGCCTGGCCCCCACCCCCTATCCGCCCCCACCCCCTATCCGCCCCCTCCCACTTCCCGCCCCCTGACTGCCCCACTCAGAACCCCCCACCCATCCAACCCCGCCCCTGCTCCTTGTCCCCTGACCGTCCCTTCCTAGGATCCCCACCCCTAACCGCCCCCCGGAACCCCACCCCCTATCCAACCCCCCTGCTCCCTGTCCCTGACTGTCCTGCCCCCATCCACACCCCCGCCCCCTGACAGGCCCCCCAGGATCCCACCCCCTATCCAATCCCCCCGTTCCCCATCCCCTGCCCCCCCCACCTCTGCCCCATCCAACCACCCCCTGTCCCCTGACTTCCCCCCAGGACCCCCTGCCCCATATCCAACCCCCCGGCCCCCTTACCATGCCACTCAGAGCACCATGTCTGGAGCTGCACCTCCTGGCCGGAGCCAAACACGCTACCGCACTGCCCTGCATGAGCGCGCAGCCCCACCGCCCAGAGCGCTGCCTGCACGGCGGTGTGGCTGCGGGGGAGGAAGGACAGCAGGGGAGGGGCCAGGGGCTAGCTGTCCGGCTAGGAGCTCAGGGGCCGGGAAGGACGGTCCCGCGGACCGATGTGGCCCGTAGTTTACCCACCTCTGCCCTAGACCCTTATGTTAAGAGCGTTGAACACCCATAGCTTCCAGTGACTTGGAGTTGTGGTTGCTCGTCACTTTTGAAAATCAGGCTATAGGTGTCAAGTTGAGCAACAACAATACAAAATGGAGACACCCCAAGTTCCTGGAAGCTTTTGGATATCTTGACCTGAATCTCTCTGTGCTTCAGTTTCCCCCAAAAGAAAATGAGGGTAACATTATCTCAGTGGAGCTTTGTGATGCTTCATTAAATAATCAATGTTAGGAAAGTGCTTTGAGATCCTTGAATGAAAGATGCTGTAGAAGTGCACATGATTATCATTATTATAACAGAAGTCCAAATAAGGGAGGAAAATGAAAGGTGTATGCTGCGTTTGGACAGAGGTTGGAAGTTGTGCTCACAAGTATCATGGCTGAGCCGCCTGTGAAATACAGCATAAAAATGCTTATTGGTAACACATTTCAAAAGGGGTCTCATCTGAATTGCTGTGCAATATAAAGAACTTGATAAGTTGTTAGAGGAATAGAGAGTATTTTACCCAGGCAGCTCTAATTATGCCTAACTGTAAGTTTTAACTGAGCAAGTACCTCCATCTGCTTTTACAATACAATTTATGATACTGTAGCTTGGCATGCTCAGAGTGCCCCTGAACAGTAAGATGCAATAGCATATGTAAATACTTCCTAATTATGCACAGCAACGGGAATTCACAGATGGGCAACACAGCCACCCACCAAAGACCTGCTACCTATAATTCCTCCTTGAAACAGTCTCTTGTTGCAGTAGATTTCGGTAAGTTTTTGGAATGGAATACTAAGATTCCATTATCTAAATTGGGTTTCAAGCAAGTGTGAGCTCTCGCTTGCATTTATAGTAGGACATATTGCAGATGACAGCAGCGCCTAACTACATTGCAAGATACTCACGCTCCTCTACTGCCACAAATGCAGTGTATGCTCTGTAATGATGGAAATAAGGATTACGCAGATGCAGAGTTGCTGTGCTTTAAACATGAAGCCCAGTTCAGTGAATTTGTTTCCTTTATTTTGGAGTCAAATAGTCCATGGTGTGCAAAATTCACTGTTGTCAGATATGTTCAAGATATTGAGGGGTGAATTGTTAAAGCCATCTGCAAGATTTCTGCTAACATCAATGGACCTGCACTGAGAAATACCCCATGCATTGCATGGATAATGCTGATATAGAGGTAAACCCTTTCAGCGTCTTGCCTAAACTTCATAGATGGCTATCATTTAACGGGGTGAAATCTGTTACCTATTCCACCATTACAGCCTAAGTGAAAAATAAGAATTAAAACTGACATTTTCAATGGCACATAAGGAATTCCTGTTCCTTTGACAATCCCAGCCCCAAGCCAAGGTCTTTAGGAGATCAGTTTCTTTTTCCATCTCTGAAAAATAAGAGCCTTTTTATATGGATTATGTCATCAGACCTTTACTGGGCTAATTTCCAAATAGATGCACATGCTGAATGGGTAAAATGGATAAGTGCATGCTGGGTTATTTTTTCCATGGGTGACCTTTAGTACTGTACCCTAATTACTGAGTAAAAAGGAAAGTGAAGTAGTCAAGCCTGGGGCTTAACCATCTGTTAAGTGTGTAAGTGCATTTTTATTTTATAGGAGGTACACATTGCGATCCTAAATGCAGTCAGTGCATATGCACACTTCAAGGAATTTGACACATCAGCATGCAGAGTGGAGTTGCATGCACAAAAACCTAACCAATACTTTATGGTGGCGAGACCCTTCTGTTGCACTTCTGAAGATGATACAAGCTTTTGCTCACATGTATTTACATGCCTAAGCATATATTGATCAAATAGCCCTTGAAAGTAGCTCATCATTAACCATTTGCCTTGATGGAATTGGACACAGATCTACTTAACCCATGTATAAAGGGAGCCTGACCTATAAAGGAATCTGTATTCACACCATAGTCTCATTGAGATGAATCAAGAGAGTAAGTGTTGGCAGGATCAGGGGCTGTAGGTTGGAGGGAGAACACCGTTTGAAAACTGCAGCGAGAGAACTAAATGTCGTGATGATTCTTCTTCCTCTTCATTTCCAGACAGTGACACAAACAGGCAGTGCCCTGACCGTCAACAATTTTTAGTTAACTAAAAGCAGACTTTGGTATGTAGCATAGAACTTTGATACATCTATTAACCATGGAGGAGGATGTGATATAAATATAATGAGCCTTTGCAATGCCAGTGAGCCTTTCTTCCAGGATATCCAATTGCTACAGAAATAGTGATTAATCCTCACAGCATCTGGGAGATTGGTATTATGGTATCTATTTTATTATACTTACTTGTGAGCACCTGTTCAACACAGGTAAACAGAGGAAAAGTGACTTTTCTCAATGCCCTTCAGCAAGTCAGTGACAGAGATAGGAAAAGGTCTATCTTCTCGCTCGGGATAGTCAATAGGCGGACCACGGCCTGCTCCCCAGTGCAGGGCCCCCCTAGCAGGCAGCAGGTGGTTGGGCTAGGCTGCGGGGTGCAATGTGTCCCCGGACAGCTGCTTCTGTAGCCACAGTCCGACCAGCTGTGTCCTCCGCTGGCCGGCAGCAGCGCAGGGATGGGGAGAGTGGGCTATATGGGCGAACGAGCAGGAGATGGCCACGTCACATACCCGCCATCACAACAGGCACATTGTTGGCACAGTTAGCAAAGAGGTCAAAGGCTAATGGGGTGGAGAACAAACTACATTTTTAGCCCTAGAGGTGATCACTTCTGGTCAGGCTTGAAGGATATTGCTGTGAGGGAGCTTGTGAAATGCATATTGATACCAGTGTGGCTCGGTTCTTCTTCAGTAGCCGGACAACACTGAGGTTTAAGTCTGTTACTGCTTATGAGCTAATGGACCTGATCATTTAGCTCAGATTGTAGAGACTCATGTCTTCAGACCCAGAGATTCTGGATTCAAGGCTTGCTGATTACCCCACCCTATGCGTCTTCATTACTCTTGCATTACTTTTTTTTTCTATTCAGCCCCTTTTATGGCTAAGTCGGGGATGACAGTTGCAAAGGCTTGCAGTCCAGCAGCTTCCATGTGTTCTTGGTGCTTCTGAATGACTGGGGCGGGTGTCTGGCAGATATCTTTTGGGCAGCAGAAAATACCTACATGTCTTAAGGTGCCACTGATTTCAATGGAATATCAGCTGAATATGGGTGTGCAGGTTCAATACTGAAGTGTCTAGCAAAGTCACTTGTGAGTTCCATTTGTGAGCAATTTAGGAATTTGATAGTCTATAAAACAAACAAACAAAAATAGGACAATTTCACACTTTGGGGCTATAATTCCACCTGCAGATTCAGTTTAAGTTTTGCTCTGGACACCACAAAAGTTCTGGTCCATGACAGGGACTCCTGGACGCTACTACAACACTACTACTAATAAAAGGAATTCACAGATTTGTATTTCCTTTCTATTTTATACACATAATTGAGGCTAACTTGTGTGGGTCCTACAAAGGTCATCTCTTTCAGAATATTGGTGTTGGAATCCCTCATCCTTATTGTTCTTGCTTGTGAGAATGACACCTCTTTAACATGAAATGTACCTCCTTGCTTTCTATTACCATAGCAGAAGGGAGTGGGTGATCAAACATTTATGACTTTTGTTCTTGGTTATATAAAAGAAAATGAATGTAATTTTCACCTACATGCTTTTATCTTTTTATGAGTATAGCTGCTTATAGGTAAGAAGGCAAACTGAGCAGTATTAAGATGACAAATAGAGAAAAACCACCCTTAATATTTTCAAAGTAATGCGTTAAATTTGAATAAATTTAAAACTCAACGATACATACAATTAGTGCTGGTTTCCGTGGTTACAGCTCCGTTTCTTGTAATCGGAACTCTAAATGAAATAAAAATCAGAGCACATCCAAATGGAAAATACTGCTAGAATATTGTGTCCAATCTGGCAGCCAAACTTAAGCAAGTTAAAACATGTAAAGATTTGTGGCAGTTAAGAAGATTATTTCCTTGGCAAGTCAGAACATACCTAACCAAGATCAAACTTGCACTTTCATCACTGCAGAGAAAACAATATTTGGTTTTTTTGTTTTTTTTAAAGAAACAATTCTTTGTGCCACTGAAATGGCACCTGTATGACATTTTACATCCTTCTGCTTTGTAATTTTGTTGGCTGATGCATTACCACATGCATGTGTGGTATGGAAGGAGTTAAAACATTGAACCACGATTTGGTTGCACTAAATTACATAGTTAACATGCACAGATAGGTTGTTGCTAGCCAAAGCAGGTGTTCAGTGATGTAGTGCAGATGGGTATATGACAGCTGTGCTGCTTGGCTAACACACATGGGATTGAACTGGGGGCTTCTAGAGCTAAAGGCAGGAGCTGCTACAGCTTGAGCTAACGAGCCAATGCTCTGCCGCTGACGGCTGTAACCATTCATATCCTCTGTGGACCGGCCCAGTGCGGTACCTGCAAAACACATTCATCAGTGGGTTACTCACAGTCAACTGGTGAAGTAGACATGATGTGGTGGTTTCCCTTCTGATCCCATATTTTTTGAGTTCTTGGGGGAGTTCCCAGGAGAGCGGAGAAAGGGATGGGGGAGAAAGTGAAGGGAAATGGGGAGAATTGGTGATTTTTTGGGGGGAGCGGAGCACTAGTGTAGTTGGATGCAACTCGACTCAGTTTCAGTACAATGATATTTTATTGGCATATTACCAAAGAGATAGACCCATCAGGTCTGTGTGAGAGTAGGGCTAAACATTGTGTTTGGGATTTTGTCATTACTGTCCATTCCTGATCTGGTGGCACTCAAATCACTGGAGCTTCACCCACTTACACCAGGTCCTTTTGTCTTCTCTCTGTCCTGTCCACTTCCCTCTGTCCTTCTCCCTTCAATATGCCTTTTCTCTTGTTTGTATTCATCTTACAATGCTCCTATATCCTCTCTTCCTTGTATCATTCGTACTTTTAAAGAGTTCAGATGGCAGTTTCCTCTGTCTCTAACTGGCTGGTACCCAGCTTTGCCAGCGGGATTGTTTTGAAGGCATTGCTTCCTGCCTGCAATTGATCAGAGTGGTGCATTTGGCACAGCAAAGGTTACTGCCGAAAGGAGTTTTAGACAGCAGCAGTGGAGGAGTGTTCCTTGTACCAGACATGAGTGGGCAGAAACAACTTCCATTTACCTTCTCTTCAGTGTCTCTCTTCCTTTCTTCCTGCCATGCTCTTATGCTAGACTGGGACTCTGATAAGGCTCTCACACGGGGAAATAAAGGCCTAGCTCAGGAGTCGGCAACCTTTCAGAAGTGGTGTGCCGAGTCTTCATTTATTCACTCTAATTTAAGGTTTTGCATGCCAGTCATACATTTTAACGTTTTTAGAAGGTCTCTTTCTATAAGTCTATAATATATAACTAAACTATTGTTGTATGTAAAGTAAATAAGGTTTTTAAAATGTTTAAGAAGTTTCATTTAAAATTAAATTAAAATGCAGAGCCCCCCAGACCGGTGGCCAGGCCCCGGGCAGTGTGAGTGCCACTGAAAATCAGCTCGCGTGCCGCCTTTGGCACGCGTGCCATAGGTTGCCTACCCCTGGCCTAGCTGGTGAGCTAATCAGCTGCTGCTATAATTCAGAAGCAAATCACTGCCCGCTGGAGACAAGGGGGAAAGCAGGGAGAGAATTGTGCCTCAGAGGGGTGTTTTGGAGGTACAATGCCTCCTGGAGAGGTGCAGCTTCTTCACGTGATGGTCCCTATCTGTATTCCAAACATGGGTGCACATGCACACCATGCGCCTCAGCACCCATGTTTGGAATACAGATAGGGACCACAGATCTCAAAGAACCTCCCGTTACAGGGGAGTAACCTCCCCTTATGCCTCATCCGTTGCTTTGGGCTGCTAGCCCAGGAGATTTTTTTTTCTCTGACTGTACACAATGGGCAACAGTTGAAGAAAAACAGCTTTGAAACGGCATCTTTTCAGGGTTTTATGCATAACATCCTTGGTAATGATCTTGGCCCCAGTAGCAGGGCTTATCATGAACTCTGAGCTAGCATTCAAATTAAAAGTTAAACCCTGATTTTCATATTTTCATAGCTGAATGCTTAATTTTCTTTCGTATGAATTGTTGGCCAAATCACTCCCTTTCGCTTTACTTTTTATGTTGGCTGTGCCATGCAAAGGCTTATGTATGTGCATAATTTTACACACATGTGTAGTTCCATTGAAAGCAGTGGAATTATTCACATGCATAAATTAAGTATTTTATGTAAGTCTTTGCAGGGATGGGAAATATTCAAGGAAGCGATGCAAAGCAGAGTGGAGGAAGTTATTGAAAGATGTAGGCAAACCATGAAAAGCTGGACAAGCAGCAAAACAAACACAGGAAAAGTGCAAAGAAGCCAAGACTGCTGGGAATGCAGGAGAAGTAAAAGCATTATGCAAAGGGGTGAAGACTGGAAAAGAACAAGTTTTTTAAAAGAAGAGGCTCATCAACTAGAGGAGGCATCAAGAAAGCATGATATGAAAACAATATACAAAAAAGGTTAAGTTGCATGGAAACGCACAATTAGGTCAATGATACATGCAGTAAAAAGGCTACTGGTGAACTGACAACAAATGCCGAAGAAGTACTGGAAATATGGAAAGGGCGTTTCGACAAAGTGCTGAACCCCATAGTTCATCCAGATGCAAGCATTCTAGACATACTAGATCAGAGGCTCTAAACCTTTCCAGACTACTGCCCCCCTTTCAGGAGTCAGATTTCTCTTGAACACCCCCAATTTCACCTTGCTTAAAAACTACTTGCTTACAAAATGAGACATAAAAATACAAGTGTCACAGCACGCTTTTACTGAAAAATGACATACTTTGTCATTTCCCCCATATAATTATAAAATAAATCAATTGGAATATAAATATTGTACTTGCATTTCAGTGTATAGTACATAGAGCAGTATAAACAAGTCATTGTAGAAAATTTTAGTTTGTACTGACTTTGCTAGTGCTTTTTATGTAGCCTGTTGTAAAATTAGGCAAATATCTAGATGATGTACCCCATGGAAGACATCTGCATACCCCCCGAGGTACGTGTACCCCTGGTTGAGAACCACTATGCTGGATGAACAGGGCAGCTTGCAAGGTGGAATGGATATCAGCACTGAACCATCATCAGAAGAAGAAATAGAAAGAGCAGTGAAGCAGTTAAAAACTGGGAAAGCTCAGGAATAAATAGGGGTACGTCTACACTTACTTCCTGGTTCAGCGGCAGGCAATCGATCTTCTGGGATCGATCCCGGAAGTGCTCGCCGTCGACGCCGGTACTCCAGCTCGGCGAGAAGAGTTCTGTGGAAGATGACCGCTGGGCAGTGGTATGATTTTAAGACAAATGAAGAAGTTAGAAGGAGAGCATGATGTGATGTCAGGGTACAGGATTGGCTAGAACAGAAAAGATTACAATGATGGGGACACTGCAGAAGACAAACAGATGATAGGATGCCAAAGAAAATAATGCGAATACAACCAAGGTCAGTCAGACCTAGAGACTGATCACTGACTAGATGACGGGACATCATAAGTAGGGACGTGACCAGGCTGGGCTTAATGGAGGAACAAGCAACAGGATTTAACAGCAACTCAGTACTGATCCTGTGTCTGCAAAGATGCTTTGGGGTGAAGAGAGAGAGAGAAGTCTTTGAGGGTCAGGGCCTAAATTCGTATTAGATTTCTGACTAAATGAACATGGAACACATACATTTGCTTTGTATGTTTATATTTTTATTGAAAAGTCAGATAAATAACAGATATATTAAACATCCTTTCGGGGCATATAGACGTATAGTAAATATTTTATAATTGAGCCTCCCTCAGCAGTGACACTTAACCATACAGCAGAACCCCATTTAGTCGATCTAACTGGGACTGGGACCAGATTGGATGATCAAAAATTAGGATAATTTAGAGAATGGGAGAGTGTGAGGCTGCAGCGCCATCTAGTGGCCACAGGAGAGATCACCTGCTTCTGGACCTGTGTGCGCTGGTTATTATGGAGAGCAGGGTAATGGAGGGTCGGATAAACGGGGGTCTACTGACTAAGCTAACACTTTTTAATTTAAATTTAAAAAAAAGTTACTGTAGTTAAGTGATTATGACAAGTGTCACATTGTCTGGAGTGGCTCACGATCGTGAGTGCCAACCTCAGGGCAGACTGTCAAAAAGCAGGGCAGAAACCCCAAACTGGTTATATGTTCCATAATTAGATTCCACCAACTCAGTAACAAATGTGAACTCCTGAAGTACTGTAACAGTCTCACCCTGGAGTCACAGACGGTCCCCTTGGGTACTCCAGGCTAGCTTGCCACTCAGGCCAGCTGGACTTAGTGATAAATGGTCACTTACACCAAAGATCACAAAATGTTCAGGTTACTCCCAGTCCCAAGAAACCAGTCACTTACCACAGGTCAACTTGTATTGTAGATCTCACTTCAAAGACAAGCTTGTAGCCAATCCTGTAATAAACTAACTAAAGGTTTATTAATGAGGAAAAATAAATGAGAGTTATTTATGGGTTAAAGCAGGCAACATATATTACAAATGAGTTACAGTCTATGTTTCCAAAAAGTAAGTGTGATACAGTAACCTGTCAGCATTGAATGTCTTTTTGAGCTAACCCAGGCTGACCCTTGGGATATCTGCTTTTGTTTCCTAACTCCAGCCCTGTGAGAGGTCCAAACAGCAATGAGATGAAAAATCTTCATGTCAGCTATCTTTATTTCCTTCTTCCAGAATTCAACTGATGGGACAAGACCTTCTGCACATAGTCTGAGTAGGGGCAATTAGCCAAGTCTTTGTAATGTGCCGTCTCACAATGACCCACTTAGTTTTAGTATCAGGGGGTAGCCGTGTTAGTCTGTACCCACAAAAACAACAAGGAGTCCGGTGGCATCTTAAAGACTAACAGATTTATTTGGGCATAAGCTTTCATGGGTAAAGAACCTAATTTCTTCAGATGCATGGAGTGAAAATTACAGATGCAGGCATTATATAATGACACATGAAGAGAAGGGAGTTACCTCACAAGTGGAGAACCAGTGTTGACAGGACCAATTCAATCAGGGTGGATTTAGTCCACTCCCAATAATAGATGAGGAGGTGTCAATTCCAGGAGAGGCAAAGCTGCTTCTGTAATGAGTCAGCCACTCCCAGTCCCTATTCAAGCCCAAAGTAATGGTGTTAAATTTGCAAATGAATTTTAGTTCTGTTGTTTCTCTTTGAAGTCTGTTTTCTGAAGTTTTTTTGTTCAAGAATAGTGACTTTTAAATCTGTTATAGAATGTCCAGGGAGATTGAAGTGTTCACCTACTGGTAGCCACTGCCAGTGTTGTTATGCTATATAAAGCACACGAGATCTTTTATAGGGGAGAAGGCAAAAACGCCGCATTTATGTTTGAGGAAGGGCAGATTGATGACCCTGAGGTGGAGGCCGGCACCCCTAAATACAATTAAATCAAATCCGGGACAAGATGACCCTCTCGGAGGTGTTTTGAAATGTTTACATCAAAAAATAACACCAATTAAGAAGTAACCGGTCATAAACTGACACAGCAAAATCCATAAACTTCAACAACAAAAAAAAAGACTATAAGAGCAGGGTGCTTTGCCATGGGACTTTGGGTTCGTCTTGACACTACTCCAGGAGCATTGAATCGCGACCGACAGAGCCCGGCTCCGCTCTGCAATCAATCTGGCTGGCCACTAGATTGATCCAGACTCTGGACTGGTAACTATAAACAACAACTGGCGGGACTGTGTGCATGGTGTGTGTGTAATTAAAAAGCATATGCTAACTGCTGTATTCTCAATAAATGCGGCGTTTTTGCCTTTTCCCCTATAAAAGATCTCGTGTGCTTTGTATAGCATAACATTTTTGGTTAACTGGGTTACCTACAGTATTATGGGATGAAGCCAGGCTCCACCCCACTCTTACTTTCTGTTTTGTAAGTGGGAGTTTTTCCCTGACTCTGTTGTGATGCAGCTGAGTAAAGCAGCAAGTTCCCAGCCTGCAGGCCTGTGAGTAAAATTTTTGTTATTTTTGTTGAACTGAGCACTCCCCTTACAAAAGCTACACTGAATTGTTTTCTTAGATTGCTAGATAGGAATATGTGGGGCTTGATGCTTCACAGAAACAATTTACAAGCATTTATTTAGCGCCCATCATCATGACTGGTCATCACACAGCTTGAGACATGCAAGAGCTCAGTCAGAGGGACCAAACTCAGCATGACTCCCATTGTCTGCCCACGTCATCTAAGCAACCACAACGTAAATGCAATGGGTCTTGCAAGCTCTTTCTAAAAGTGGCTGGGTTTGTGCTTTACTATATTCCTACAGAAAGTGAGTTGCCAAGTCTGGGCCCTGCTTCTGAGAGAGCTTTGCCATCAGCATAGCTTTAGGTAATGGTGTTTGAATGGGCAGATTTTGACTTAAGGAAAATGATAGCAGTGTTGGAAAGTGCGATACATACGGTTATTTGTCATATTTGGATTACGCTGACTTACATATAACACCTGTAAGCATAAAAAGATTAATCCTTGGGTGGATTTTAAAATTATCCAAAAGCTAAACCTGGAAAATAGCTTTTGAGGCATTAATGGACCATTATATGAGCTGAAACATTTTTTTAAAATATAACCTATTTGTCTCCTAGGATGAATTGGCTTTTTTTAGAGCTGTTACAGTCAAGACTTTGAAAATGTAGGGATGCATTTTTTGCAATGTACTTATTGGTTTGGGTAATAAAAACTCATTATGGAAAGCACAGTAGATACAGTTCAGTAGCCATTTTTTTAGAGTGATCAGCTTTTAAAAAAATAACAAAATCCTCAAAGTGATTCACCAAATTGTTTGATTTTACTGTCCCTAGCACAAAATAGCTTCCGGTGGCTGTAAGATCCTGTTGTGTTTTTTTTTTAAAGACTCTTACCATGTAAGCTGTAGCCCAAAGCAATTTTTCACTGCCAAATTCTAAATACTGAATTTATAATAGACACCTTGTCATCACCTTAACTACATATGTGTACAAGCAAACCACTCTAATCAGCCCAAATGACAGAGGCATGTGAGTTGGGACTGGCATTTCAGCAGTTATGAAGGTATCTCCCGTGAACATTCAGTGCCGAGGGACTAAAAGGCGGCTTGGTACCTTTTTTTTAAAGCTTTTTCATCTTCTGAGTACTTAGTCTTAACCTTGGTAGAGCTTCAATATGAATCCTTACTTCTTCCAACTTTCCTAATCCCTTCATGCTGGCCAGCTGAAACTGAATGCAGAACTGTGGGCACGCAAAGGCATAATGAAAGATCACCACGTAGTCTGGAGAGAATTAGTGCCTTGTAATCTCGCAAGGGGCCTTGGACCCTTCCCCTGCCTCACTCTGGCTGCAGCAAAGATAATTCATATCTTCTTGTTTAATCTCATAGAACTGGAAGGAACCCTGAAAGGTCATCGAGTCCAGCCCCCTGCCTACACTAGCAGGACCAAGTACTGATTTTGCCCCAGATCCCTAAGTGGCCCTCTCAAGGATTGAACTCACAACCCTGGGTTTAGCAGGCCAATACTCAAACCACTCTATTGACCTCTTTTCCCTCCCCTACTAACTGGAAGCATGTGAAGGGTTTATGTAATACTTTCATATGTTCCTGTACAATGCAGTAGCTCTGAGTAGAGGGGCACATAGCTAGCTGGCTCTTTCCTGAGAATCAGAGGAGACAGAGATGGGAAAAGGCCAAGGGGCTGCTATGTGAGATGTCCAAGTGCAGTAGCACAAGAGGAGGAAGTTCCTGCTTGCCATTCTCTCCCTCCGTGGCCAAAGACATCACACCATCTTGGCCTAGGTGAACCTAACCACTAGGAGTGTGCAGAAGTCCTTGCACTGTTAGTATTAACAGAATCTCTAAACAAGCTCTTGGAGAAAATGCAATGTACGGTGTCTTAATGTTAGTAAAATGCTTCATTGGAAACCTGGTGATCCCCACAATAATGCAAGTTTTGCACCAGAGTAGTGAGAGGAGAATCAATGAATATTGATTCAAAGGACTGGATTTGGATATGAATATAACTGGGTGGAAAACTTAAGGTTTTTGTCAGAAAAACAAAAATTGGAAAAACAAAGGGGAGGGAGGTGGTCAATGAAAACCCCTTCACAATTCACACAAACAAAAACTTATTTTCATTTAAACTTTTTTTGGGAGGGAGGGGAGAAAAAATATTTCCCACCTGGCTCTAGATCTGAGCTCGGTGTTCTTCCTTTCTCTACCCCATTGTCTTGGCCATTTAGGCCGTGATCCTCCAGGTGACTGCATGAACATCCCTGCAACCTGCATAGGGTCCTGGTGAAATCAATGGGGCTTTGCAATGATGCAGGTCTCCACCCACATGCAACAAGATGCAGAACTAGAGCTTTACATTATAAATTCTTCCAAGTAGGGACTGTCTCTTTATATGTGATTTATACAGTGCCTTGCCCAGTGAGGCCTCAGTCTTGATTGGGGCCACTGGGGAGCTACAGGAATGCAAATAAGCAAAAGGAAGGTGCTCGATAAATGGGGAAGATGAAGCATACATAGGTAACTCGGCCCTGAGGCATGACCAACTTTCTCCCTTTTCTCCTAAGGGGTATGGGTCCTGGATTCACCTATAAGAGCGCTTGGTGACTTCACCCAAGAAAATCTTTTCTAATGCAGACAGCATAGAGGGCTTGTCCCTTGGAAAAATATTTAACACCCATTCTCATACATTCCATTAGAGCACAAATAATAAAATAGCTATCACAATCCCAGAGTAGTAGAACAGTAAGTGGGGCTTTATTAGGTATGGGGAACTCCGGAGAGGGGATAATGGAAAAGGGTTTAGGATAATAAAAGACAAAAGCAACAATACATAAACTCTACCCCACCCAACATTTACAGCCAGTACAAACTAGCCTGGGCTCCTTCCCAGCACCACCGGAGGCAAATAGTGAGTTTAGGCTCAGTCTTTAATAGGTGTTACAGAGCTGAAATTGGTGGCTGGCTTAAAACACAACATCCAAATAAATAAACGTGGGTGTTCATACAAAGCATCCACACCAAGGATGGTAAGATTGTCCTTGTGGCTCTCTGGTCTGAATTTAAATGTATAGCTGGGCTGGCTCTTGGTAGCCTGACCTGGACTCTCTCCTCAGCAATCCTGGGTTTCTGGTTTCTGCTGAGCTGACACTGCTCATGTCCCAGTCGTCCCCAAAGGACTCAAAGTCTTCCCTTGGGTAGGAGTGTGGAGGTTAGAAGGGTCCTCCCTGGCTGTGATGCTTCTCTGCCTGCTACCTCCAAACACAAAAGTTAAACCAAACTTTTGTCTCTGAGTTCTGGCTTACGATTGGTTCTGGTAGTGGTGCTAGCTACACAGGATGTCCAGCAAAAGTAGCTCAGTGCAATCATTGCAAAAAGATTGGGCATTTTGCTGAAATATGTCACAGTAGCCAGTTCAATCAACAGGTGCATGCAGTTACAATACCAGATGTTACTGTGCTGAGTGTAGACAAAATCACTACTGCACATATTTCAGAACAGATAAAGTGCACTGTAAATGTTTCTGCCATACCCTCAGGCAAATCACACTCTATTCAGCTAATGTTGGACACTGGCTCAGCAGTATCTATACTACCTGATTCCATCTATTTGCTTTACTTTAAAGATGTGCCTCTGACTGAACCCAAACTTCACTTGGTATGCTATTTGAAAAACCATATTCCAGTACATGGCTGCCTGCCAGCAATAGTTACTTTTGATGATTGCTGTGTAACTGCGGAGTTCTACATTGTCCACAAAGGCACTCCTATCCTTGGCAGAGATTTATTAGCTGCTTTAAATCTCAGGGTAGTTAATGGACGAATTGATCTTCCTCAGCAAAGCACTCTTGCGGTACACACACCAGTTTCAGCTGGGACCCAACTCCAGGGGTTGAGGAGAAACTTGGCTGTGCTTATGGGTTTCTGCATAAAGTTAAAATGCGGAATAATGTGATGCCTGTACGACAGAAATTACGGCGCTTACCATTTTCAGTCAGGGAAGCTGTTTCAGAGGAACTTAGAAAACTTGTTCCAAAGGACATTATTGAAGAGATTAACTCCTCGGAATGGGTTTCACCTATAGTAGTGACGCAGAAGAAGGGTGGAGACATTCGCCTTTGTGGGATTTAAGGGAGCCAATTAAAGCTATTGTGATTGACAGCCATCCTCTTCCTCACATAGAAGAAGTATTTGCAGAACTCCGTGGAGCAAAGATGTTTTCTACTCTTGTTTTGCAGAGTGCATACTACCAGGTTATGTTGCATGAAGATAGCAGAGACCTCACAGCGTTTATTACACATGAGGGACTATTTCGTTTTAAACGTGTTCCATACGGTCTCGCATCAGCCCCAAGTGCCTTCCAAAAAATGATGTCATTGATTCTGAAGAATCAACATGGAGTTCAGTGCTATTTGGATGATATTATCGTGTTTGGAAATACTACTGAGGAGCATGACAATAACCTGCAGTCTGTACTACACTGCATCAGCAAAGCAGGCCTCAAGCTCAATAGGTCCAAATGCAAATTTAGACAAACTGAACTCTCCTTTCTGGGGCATACAATTTCACAGGCTGGACTAAAACCTGATCCAGATCATATCCTGACAATTTCAAATGCTCTTCCTCCAACAGATTTGCAAACATTACGTTCCTTCTTGGGTCTTACCTCCTGGTATGCAAAATTCATTCCCAATTATGCTTCTGTCATTGAACCGTTACGAGAATTACTACGGAGAAGTTCAACCTTAGTGTGGGCAACGGATGCACAAGCTAGTTTCGAAAGGGTGAAAGACTTGATTGTACATAGTCCAGTACTTGCACTATTCAGTCCCGCATTGCCCACAATTGTAACTACTGATGCTTCTGATTATGGACTTGGGGCTGTCCTCACACAACTTCATGAGGACAGCACAGAGAGGACTGTTGCATTTGCTTCAAGGACACTAAGTAATGTTGAGAGAATATATTCTACAGTTGAAAAAAAAGCACTTGCTTGTGTCTGGGCTACTGAAAAATGGAGAACTTACCTGTGGGGCCGCACGTTCAAGTTGCGCACAGACCACAGCCCTTTGACGACATTGCTCACCACGAAAGGACTGGGAAGAGCAGGATATCGTATTGCTAGATGGTCTGCAAGACTACTCTCTTTCAATTATGAACTGGAATATAAGCCTGGAAATGAAAATGTGGTAGCTGATTTCTCGCCTGCCTTTGCCTTCACCAGATGGTCCACCGGAGGATGAGGATGTAGTAGTTGCGCTTATTACAAGCACTCTTACTGCAGTTACAAGGGAACAATTTCAATCTGCTTGTTCAGCGTGTCCAATTCAACAAAAATTACGGGAATTTCTGACAAATAGATGGCCCAGTAACCCTAAAAACCTTGACCCAGTTTTGCTGCCTTATTTTAGAGTTCGGGATGAACTTTCTTTGCTCGATGGGTGTATGCTACGAGGTACACACCGGCTACTTGTGCCAGAAGAATTACCGTCAAAACTCATACTCCTGGCACACGATACTCATCAAGGAATTGTCAGAACCAAACAATGACTACGGGATCTGTATTGGTGGCCAGGGATGGACTCTCAAACTGAAGCACTCATAAAATCCTGTGTCACTTGCCAAATCCATGATAAGACAGCAGTGACATGTATCCCTCCATTACAGCTTGTTCCTCTTCCTGAATCTGCATGGGAAAAAGTGGCAATTGACATTGTAGGACCCTTTGATACTGCTCCAATTGACTGTCGTTATGCCATCAGTTTAAAAGATTATTTCAGCAAATGGCCTGAGGTAGCGTTTACATTGCAAATTTCTTCTGCTACAGTAATTAAGTTCCTCTCTTCAGTTTTTAGCTGGGAAGGTAACCCCAAAGAACTGGTTTCAGATAATGATAGTCAATTTACTTCCCTGGAGTTTGAATCTTTTCTAGCAGAGAGGAACATCTTACACAGGAGGTCATCCCTATATTACCCTCAAGCTAATGGGGAAATCGAAAGGTTTAACAGAAGTTTGAAAGAGAGTTTGCAAACAGCTAAACTGGAAGGGCGATTGTGGATACCCTTCACTACTGATTTCTTGCAAGTATACCGGGCTACACGACATGCCACAACGCAAAGATCACCCGCAGAGTTACTGCATGGGAAACAGATGAATACTAAACTGAACATTGCTGTATTGTTAAAGGCACGACCTGATGCCCCAAACAAGGATGATGTGAGAAAGACAGTTGAACAGAACCAAGCAAAGTCTAAGGCTTTCACAGACAAACGGCGGGGTGCTAAGGAACGAAAGTTTGAGTGTGGTTCCTTTCTTAGAATACGAAAACCTGGAATCTTACGCAAAGGGGACCATAAATTCACAGCTCCTCTTAAAATCATAGAGAAGAAGGGACTTTACACCTATCGACTTTCTGATGGGCGGGTCTGGAATGCTTCTTATCTTGCACCTGCCTATGCACCAAGAGGAGATTATGCCAACACCGAGTCTGCATTGGATGACTTAACCGTAGAACCAACACAACAAGACATTGCACTGGAACCGGAGCTTGAGAGACGGCCTGTCAGACTCAGACGACCACCTGCCTGGACTAAAGACTATGTTATGTAGTATCTACAGTGTTTTCAGTGTAATATTCCTGCCAACAGTATAGTGTCTTGTTTCATATTTGTTCCTGTGGTTAGAACAACAATGTTTATTTTAATTTGGAAAGTTTCTTAAGAGAGGAGGGAATGTGGTGTTTAGATGCTGCATGTGATTATGAGAACTGGGAGCACTGGCTGTTGGGAGTCTGAAAGGACAGGAAACGGGAAGGAGGGGGGAGGAGTTGAGGAGACTGGGTGAGAGTTACAGAGTGTGCAGCTACAGCTTGGTAAAGAGATTTCCACTGTAAATAAAGTTCTGTTAAAGTTTGTTAATACCTTGCCTGGTGGATACAACACCACATCACACTTTCATCCCAATAGACTACTAGGGGCCAGCAGGCTGGGTTTCATCAGCAAATAGATCTGGTCCATGCACTGTTAGCATCTCATCCTGTAATGACAGGAGGCAAGGGAGCTCAGCACCTTGCAGGATTGGGCTTTAATGATCTGGGGTATTCTGTAAACCTATGTGTATTGAAGAAAATCTTTGCATGGCTTGGCCTTTAAATATTTATTTTCAAACAAGAATAATAAACCAGGAGCTGTTTTCAAATGATGATGTGAAATTGTTCAAGATGCATGGAGTATTGGATCCAGGAAGAAATTGAACATCGGTTGTCCTTTTTAATACATTTTGAAAAGATTAAGTTAGTGAAGTTTTGTCCTGAAAGCGCCAGTAAAAGTACCCAGACAATCTGGGGGGGTGGGTGTCTCTGGCAGGGGGAGGGTTAGGTGCTAAGGGCCAAATTCTCTTCTCAGTTACGCCAGTATAAATTTGGAAAAAACTGGGCCTGATTTTAGTCTCTTCTACAACAGTGTAACATGAATACCACTGAATTCAATAATGATTTTGGATTTACGCCAGCAAAGTGAGAGGGAAATCAAACGCCTGAGGACAGATTTCGGCCTTAAGTGAAGTAATCTGCAGCTATGTCAAAAGTTTCAGATCAGAGTAGAAAAAACACTCATTTTACAACTGTTTCACTTCACAATCACAGTTCCAAGATTCACAGCAACATGAAGTTACTTCTAAAAACATTCCGACTCAAATCCTATATGATAGACTATAGTAATTAGTCAACTACCTGCTGTGGTGGGATCACAGCGAGATTGCCAGCACAGGCCTGCAATTAGGGTTCTTTTAACAGTGGGAACTCAACTTCACATGGAACTGATAAGGACTGCAGGGAGAATTTCTAACCAGCCATTGTTCTTAAACTCAGCCAGCCTCCTTGTAGCTTGAGGTTATAAATAGGGAGACCACAGAGGGAGCTGGCAGATTTCTCTGAAGCACAAAGCTAGGTGACATTGAAGAAAAGCGTAACTGATAATAATAGCAAGGGTACCCTAATGGGAACATGCAGCACATAAATTTGTTTTAGGAACAAATGCAAACTCTTTTGTTTTTAGGGAACAATATGAAATGCATTGTCCCCTCACTCACTTTCCTTCTCTGAATAGAATCAGAAGGCAGAGGAAATGCCCCCTACTTTACTCTAGATTAATAAAGAGGAGGCGATTTATTCTAAAATAAAGAATTAGAACAGCAAATCATTGTCTCTCCAAAACCAGGACAGCTGGTTTTCTCCCCCTCCATTAGCCTGAAGGCAGAATGCAGACGGCAGCATTTGTTATTGTCTCCTGATGACAAAAGGAACCAAGGCAGAAGAACTGTCTATTTTCAAATGATCAGAAGGCTCAACCAAATTGGGTATTACAACTTTTCTGAGGCTAACTAGGGAGCTTCAGTTTGTCAACAAAGCAGTCAGGAAGTTATTTGTTGCTGGAATTGGGGTAAGACTGAAAAGTCCACTCCAAAAACATCATTTCTATCCCCCACTACTTTCCATTATTGCATGGAAATAATATTGATAGTAGTTGAGGCTGAGCGCCAGGAGATTATGGACTTTAAACTCTCCATAGAGAGAAGGGATTGTCTAGGGATTAGGTCACTAGCCTGGGATACTAGACTGCTCTGTTACCTTGGGCAAGTCACTTGGGACCAGAATTTCAAAGTATTTAGGTGTCTAATTCCTATTGAAATCAATGGGCGTTAGGTGCCTGAAAATCTTTGAGATCTGGGCCTTCGTCTCTATGTCTCAGTACCTTGTTTGTAAAATGGGATAATAGCACTTCCTACCTCACCAGGATATTGTGAGATGTCCAATACTTGGATATGGGGATCAGTCAAGTACCTTGGATAGATGGGCATGGGCAGAACAGACTTGAATACTTTAGGTCCTGCAGCTCTGAGCAATCAGATCCCTGTCGCCCTGCAGAGCCCCATTGATTTCAGTGGGGCTACAGGTGAGTGCAGAGGTCTGCAGCGCCTTGCAGAATCAGAGTTTGAGCCTTTACTCAAAAGAATTTGGGGGGATTTTACCCTGAAATTTTAATGTTGTTGCGTTTTAGCTTCTAATGTTCTCTTCAAAGAAAATTGGTGGCAAGAAAAGTTACTGCAATCTTCTCTATTAATACTTAAGGGAATCCTTGAGAATCATGGCATTGAGCCAGCATAGCTTGTGAGTTATGGTATGTATACCATAGTGGGACAAATCATCAGCTGGTGATTGGACCTAGCTCCACCGACTTCAGTTTACACTGTTTTCTGCCGCTTGGATTAACATCTGAACTGCTGGAAGAAAGATGGGCCAAATGGGACGAATTTATTTTAAAAAAATCATTGTTATAACTTGTACAAAAATAAGGGATTGTTAATATTTAATCCGTTGATTTTTTTTGCTGGCATTTGCCAGTGCAAGCGAGAACAGAACGTGGCCGACTCGTATGTCTGAATAAATAGACTGCAATAGCTAATATCCCTTAAAGTTTTCAGCATTCGTAAAATAGTTTTGACAGAAATTGTCATACTGGATCAGATAACTGGTCCAGTGTATCCAGTATCTTGTCTCTGACAGCGGTCAGTACCAGATACTTCAGAGGAAGGTGCAAGACACCCTGTAGGGTACCATAATGCATAACCTTCCCTGAGAAGAAATTTCCTCCTAACTCCTGTCAATCAGTGGTTGGTTTATGCCCTGGAGTACAATGGTTACATCTGTCAAACTGTCCTACAGTGGCTTAAGACAGTGAGTATCAGCCTCAGGGCAAACTGTTAAGAAGCAGGGCACAAACCCCAAATTGGCTGTGAGTGCTATACTTAGATTTCACCAATCAATTATCAAGTGTAACTCCTCAGGCACTACACCAGCCTTAACATGGAGTCATAGACAACCCCCTTGGGTACTCCGATCTGTCTCGCCACCCAGGTAAGCTTACCTTTGTGACAGATGGTGACTTACACCAATGATCACAGCAATATTCAGTCCCAGTCAAGTTATTCACATAGCTGGAGTAGCATAACTTAGGTCGACTTACCCCGATAGTGAAGACAAGCCCTTAGTAATCATTGCCCCTCAGAGTCTATGCAGCATAAAAGATACAGTTCCTCATCAGGGCTTTTTATTCCTTCCCCCGTTCTGTTTCAAGCTGCAAATTCAGCTGTTGGGAGCAATTCACTTGCGCCTCTCCTCTTCATGGGCGGTTTGGGGGAGCAATCAACAAAGTCTTTTCCCCCCTGATGTTCCACAACAGTTCGCCTGGTGTTGATGGGCCTTTTTTATTGTGCAGGAGATACCATTTCCTGTTGGAAAGTAGTATTTGACACTTGTTAATGCTTCTCTCCTATCTGGTGATTTACGGTTAACGGTCAAACACTTAAATATTGCCTTCTAACACAGGATACAAATATTACAAGTGAGATTAATGCATACAGCAATTTTCAAGCATTTCATAAAGTCTAAACACAGTCTTATAATTCTAATACCTATTTGAACAATACTAATGCAAAGGTGAGCCAGCCAGTTCGCACAGGAATAAGCTATAGAGATATAAGCACACAGGTACTGGTCTATGACTAGGGTTCCTAGGTGCTACAGTAATATAAACTATAATGATTAATAATTATGTACATCAGTACAACTTCATACACACTAGAGGGGTTGTACCAGTTTACCCGTATGGGTATTGTTAAAGAGGTACAACTTTGACGCCTAAGGCCATGTCTACACTAGAAAGTTTTGCCGCCACAAGTTACATTGGCATACAGCAGCCACAGTCAGTATATCGCTTGTGTGCATGCATACTTGGCTCTTTGCATCGGCGCAGCGTGTACTCACCAGGAGGGGTTGTGTTGCTGTACAGTGCGATGCACCATGGACCTTGGGCCCTGAATCCTAGGGAAGGGGGGGAGCTTCAGAGGCCGAGTTTCTGCCTGAGCCCAAAAGTCTACACAGCTATTATTAGCACTGTAGTGCAAGCCTGAGTCTGCAGACCTTGGCTCTGAGACTTGCTGCCACGTGCAATGTACATGTACCCTTTGAGGCAGGAATTCCCGCTCTGTCTGTAAATTGCTGGGCAGGCTTACGGTGCTACAGAAATAGTTACCAGTAAATAAAATTGGGCCATATCCTGAGGGTCCTTGCTCAGGGTCTGACTCAATCCCCCTCTCTGTTGTTGTTGTTATTTATTATTTGTGTTACTGTAACACCTCGGAGGCCTATTCACAGACCAGCACCCCACTGCGCTAGGTGCTGCACAAATGAAAAAAGTGCCTTACCCTGCAAGCAGTTCTGTTCGGAGCACCAGTTGCTGACATGGATTTTTGGTTTCTGATTCAGATCTATTTGTTAGGTAAACTCCCAATGAAGTCAATGGGAATGGCAAGTGCTCGGCATTTCTGAGCAGCATGCTGCTCTTGTTTAGGTGCCTACATTTAGGAACCCAGGTTTGGAAAACTTGGTCACCTGCTCTCACTTCACTTACCTGCCAAATGCATCCAAGATCACTTACGCACCCCCCCCTTAGGTACTGGAGGGGTGAGTGGTATTTCTTTGCATTTGTAGTTGTATTTGTTTGTATCTGTATATTTTTATGGGATTATAGGATAAAAAACCAGCACAGGAGTGTAAAATGGCAGTGTTATTACACGCACAAAGGGCATGGCCTATACTTTTTCTGGAAGGCACCTTCAAGTATGAACATATTATAGCGCATTTTATTGCTGTTATTTATAACTTAATTTAGAACTGTAAAGGACAAAGTTATTAACTGTGAAGTTATTAATTATTAATGTCTTTCAATTAATTAAGGTCCATAAGTTCCAGCCCCTAGATTGTGCTTCAGCATAGCTCTCAACCTACCAGGGGACCAAATGTGTAACCCTGGCTTTTCAAATGCAGGGTGGTTGGGATCACAAATAAGTGATATCACTCATAATTTGGTATTCATGGCATACATCATAGATGTTAGACAGGAAGGATGATCCTGTGATTAAAGCTCTTGATGGGGACCCAGGAGTTTTGGGTTCAATGCCCAGCACTGACATGAACTTGTGTGACCCTGGGCAATCTCTCTGTGCCTCAGTTCCTCATCTGTAAAATGGGGATAATATTACTTGTCTCTGTCTTGTCTATTTAATTTGAAAGCTCTTGGGACAGGACTGTCTCTTCCTCTGTGCATGTAACGCACCTAGCACAAGGGACGTAAATCTCAATTGCTGTTACTGTATAAATAAAAATGAGAGCAAGAAAAGCTCCATTCCTCTGACACTCTATGCTCCAGTCTCTATACAAATGACTCCCTGAGGGGTTGAACTCCCTGAAGACAGTAATCACACTAAAATCAATGGGACTATTCGTGTCAGTAACCCAAGCAAGGTTTGTCCATTGATAGTGAACTGAACGCCAGAGCCAGGTACAGTGTCTTGTCTCAAGAAAATTATTTCACTGCTTAACTTCTTTATTTTCTTTCTTTCTCCCATTCATCATCTTTAATAGCTTTTGAGCATTTGAAAAATAAACTGTACTATATTGGCCATAAAGGACAAATGGCTAATGCTTTAATTATCTGGGGTCATAAAAGCTAAGCCATCAATTATAGAGAATGAATGAGCCATCCTCCACTTGTTCATAACAATTCTGCGGCTTATCTGATAATCATGTATTCTGATTAGCTGTCAAGCTCTTCCGGCATATGCCAAATCCTGGTGGGGTTTTGGTCAAACTAAGGCCTGGTCTACGATGCAGGGGGGGGGGTGGAGGATTGATCTACGAATAGCGTAGCTGAAGTCGATGTAGCTTAGATCGACTTAGACTCCGCTTCCGCCTCTTGCCGTGGTGGAGTTCCGGAGTCGACGGCAGAGCAATCGGGGATCGATTTATCGCATCTACACTAGACACGATAAATCGATCGGCAATAGATCGATCACTACCCGCCGATCCAGTGGGTAGTGTAGACGTACCCTAAGAACAACGCCGTCATCGATTTCAAAGCCAGGGGGACCATTCTGATTATCTAGACCGGGGTAGGCAACCTATGGCACGCGTGCCGAAGGCGGCACGCGAGCTGATTTTCCATGGCATTCACACTGCCCGAGTCCTGGCCACCAGTCTGGGGGGGGGCTCTGCATTTTAATTTAATTTTAAATGAAGCTTTTTAAACATTTTAAAAACCTTATTTACTTTACATACAACACTAGTTTAGTTATATATTATAGACTTATAGAAAGAGACCTTCTAAAAAGGTTAAAATGTATGACTGGCACGCGAAACCTTAGATTAGAGTGAATAAATGAAGACTCGGCACACCACTTCTGAAAGGTTGCCGACCCCTGATCTAGACTGACCTCCTGCATCACACAGGGCATGGGATTTTACTCAGTAATTCCTGGATCAAGCTCATGTTTTGTGGCATCCACTAAAGGAAACCTGGTGTTTACTTATCCCTGGTTTACACTACAAACTTATGTCGGTATAAGTAAGTTGCTCAGGGGTATGGATTTTCCACACCCCTGAGCGATGCAGTTATATTGACAAAACTCCCAATTTAGACACACTATGTGAATGGGAGAGCGTCTGCTGTTGACATATTTACTGGCTCTCGGGGAGGTGGAGTTCCTATGCTGATGGGAGAAGCTCTCCCGTTGGGGTAGGTAGCATCTTCACTAAGCGCTATAGCTGCTCCGCTGTGCCACTGCCGCGCTGTAAGTGTAGACAAGCCCTTAGTGTCTGGCTGAAAAGCACTTGGTGTGTGTTCTCTAATATAAAGTGGACAAACTCTTTCGTTGTGGAATAATTCCACTCTCCCCAGTGTCAGCCCAGATCGATCATCAATTTAAAAACAAAACAAAGCTGTAAAATTAATTTTAACAGCCATTAATGTAATGTACCCGATTAGTATTAAACCAACTTTACTTCTGCAGTTCATCAAGACCCTGATAGCCTCATAGACTTTAAGGTCAGAAGGGACCATTATGATCTTCTAGTCTGACCTCCTGCACAACGCAGGCCACAGAATCTCACCCACCCACTCCTGTAACAAACCCTGACCTATGTCTGAGCTATTGAAGTCCTCAACTTGTGGTTTGAAGACTTCAAGGTGCAGAGACTCCTCCAGCAAGTGACCCGTGCCCCACACTGCAGAGGAAGGCGAAACCCCCACAGCGCTCCATGCAGGTGATCCACTGCATGGCACTCTAATGATTCTGTAAGGCTCTGTATACGGGCACAAGGGTCTGTCTACATAGTGCCAATTGCAGGATCAGGGCCCAAGGATTGTGTTCTGCCCATCACTATCTTTTTTCTCTCTCCTCTCTTGGGTGGAATTCAGCCAGCAAAAGGGCCTATGCACAACTGCAAAACAACTCAAAATACGGCTCATGTAGAATTTAGGCAGTGCGTAGTCCTTTGGCTGGCCCTGCGATTAATTTTACCCTGAACTAGTGTGAGGCTTTGCCCTGTACTGCAGGATAAAATTTATGAACCAATAAATCAAGACAAGAACAAATGGGGGTTTGGACTATGTTTTCAGTGACATGTTTGTCATGTGATGGGAGGTGATTTTGGCACTTTAGTGGGCTAACGTAGAACTTAAAAGCAAAACATATCACTTTATTCATGGACTCAGCTGAGAAAAATACACCCCGATGAGCATGGTGTGCTTACTTCAAGGCCATTCCCAAGTAAACAGCAGCTGCGGTATGGTACTTTCCTGGTACACAACTAAATCCTTTACATTGCTACATAGTGTATTTTTTCTGTATTAAGTTGTCTTTAGGAAACAGTATTGAAGCCTTTCCAAGAGCTATTTCCCCATTGGTTCAAAACAATGTGTTTTACTACTTTCTATCTCTTGCTAAGGACTCTGATTAGACAGGATCTAAAGAGTCAGTTTTAATGACCCAGGCATCCGCACCCACCCCCATAGGAAGAGATTAAAACAGCCAGAATCAGCATGAAGATGGACTTGTTATATTCTCACCTCTCTGTACTAGTTGCTTAATGAGCTGCTACACTGTTCGAGCAATTGTTGCAGGCTCCGAACAAGGCAAGACATCTCAAAGGTTAGGCCTGCCTTCCCCCAGGGTCACGGTATCCTGTGAGACCTACTCATTATGTCAGGATAAATCCACCCATGCGGTCGGGAAATACCAGGCCTTCCTTGCAACTTTGAGAATACAAAGTGAGAAGGGAGGGGAAAAAAAGTACAAAAAAGGAAATGCGTCAGGATAAATTATCATAGTCTGATTGGCTCTAAATTGTCAGAACACAATGGTATCGTGCACATGGTAGCATTGTTTTCATATTCACAGCTGAATCAGAAGGAAAAAGCAGAGAGGCATAGTATATAAACTAGGGAAACACCCAGGGCCGGATTTACTCTCCTGTAGGCCCGGGGCTATTAGATTTTATGGGGCCCCTGTATACAAGTCTTTTTCCTGGGAGGGCGTTTGGTGCAGGAGAGGGATGGGGCAGGGGATTGGGGTGCAGGGGGTGGGGTCTGGGAGGCAGTTTGGGTGCAGGAGGGGGATTCTGATCTGGGGCAGGGGGTTGGGGTGCAGGAGAGGGTGCGAGGTGCAGGCTCTGGCCGAGAGGCCCTTACCACAGGTGGCTCCCGGCTGGCGGTGCAGCACGGCTGAGGCAGGCTTCCTGCCTGGCCTGGCCCCACGCCGTTCCCAGAAGCGGCCAGCTGCTAGCACGTCTCTGCGGCCCCTGGGGAGAGGGGGACAACATGTCTCAGTGCGCTACCTGCGCCCGCAAGCGCCACCCCCCGTAGGTGACGGTGCTGGGGGTGGGGGCAGCGTGCAGAGCCACCTCTCCCCCCCCCGTGTCCCCCGCCAGAGACCG
Source organism: Terrapene triunguis (assembly GCF_002925995.2). NCBI lineage: Eukaryota > Metazoa > Chordata > Testudines > Emydidae > Terrapene > Terrapene triunguis. The sequence continues at coordinate 95,011,894 of NW_020664409.1, forward strand.
CAGAGACGTGCTAGCAGCTGGCCGCTTCCGGGAGTCGCGCGGGGCTACGGCAGCCAGACAGTCTGCCTGAGCGTCCCACTGCGCTGCAGGACTTTTAGCCGCCCGGAATTGGAGATCGCTGCCTGTGAATTATTTTTGCAGGACCCACCTTGAGCCGGGGCCCTGGACTGCAGCCCCTAAAGCTCCTGCCTTAATCCGGCCCTGCAAACACTGATAGTGATGGCGGAAGCCTTCATTTGTATTTAAAGCAGGAATTCATGTGTAAGTTTATGTTGTACATGGAATGAGCTAAGGTAGTAGATTTGGTGTTATTTTTATCCCCCCAGATCTATAAAATATTCCGGTAAAATGTAGAGCACGGCTGAAGTGTTTTAAATACAGCGGATCCACTTTAATGAACTCCGACCTAGATAGTGAAGTAGCATGAAAGCTCCCAATTGTTGTTTTGCATTGTAGTGTTAAATTGCAATTCCAGTTCAGTGAACCACGGCTTGAACTCTATGAGGGGGCATTCACAACTTCAAAACAAATAAATCCCACGAAACTAGAAAAACTAGGAAATTGCAGCATGATTTTGGGTTACGTCTAAGGCACTGATCCTGCCAGGCTTTAAGACACTCTGCAAGGTGCTGAGCAGCTTCAGCTCCCATTGAATTAGCTAGTGTCCATGAGAGCAACCTCAAGACCTTGCAGGATTGGACCCAAGGAGCATCTCATCCTCAGAATTTGGGCGTGGCAGTGATCCACTGGAGGGAGCTCTCAGGGGCTTGTTAAAAATCCCCCCAGCATTCTCAAGGAAAGAATGAGCATTTCCCTCTTTCTGATGGAGTTCATCCCCTCCCTCTGGATACTGCCACACAGGATCAGGAAAATAAAACCTTACAAAGAGCAATTTGTTTGGAATTCAGCAGACTGCAGCAAGCGTCAAGTAGCTGCAAAACATATTCCTGGGGACGGATGCCTCCTAACCTGCTCTCCAAGGCGTGTGTGTGTGTGCATGTGTGCACATTCATTCACTTCCAAGTACACAGGTCAGTCCTGCGCTATCTCACACTCTGATTACACATTATTATTCATTATACATTGTACCTTTTCTCAGCAACAAAGAATAAACAGTTCCAGCGTTCCCAGCAGGTGCACATTTAATCTACCTTTATCACGTGGTGCTGCTTCCCTCTTTGGTTCTGGTTTTGGAGAGAATGTATTTTCTTCCAGTGGGAAAACAAGTGAATAGATTCTTCACTGCCTTTCCTCTCCATAAACGGGCATCCCCGAGGTCTGGCACAGAGGAATGGACCAAGCGTGCAAGGTGCTGAGTCAAGAGTGCTCAGCACCTCTAAGCAGGCACTCAACACCATTGCACAATTGGACCGTAAGGGGGAGAGGGGTTTTGGTAGAAGTCCCTTGTTAAAGTAAAAGGAGCATATGTCTGAGGCCAGAACCACCTGGTTTCTCTTTGCAGTTTTGGGTCCCATCCTACCCGCACAATTAAGCGCCAGGGACGTTAATTTCTATAGAAGAAACACAGTGATGAAAACAGGGCTCTTCTCTGATTTAGTTGATACAACTCCATACAGGTGTTTTGAGAAAAGACAACAAGCACCATTTCCTTGCTGGAGATTCTTCACTGCCTCTTCCCCCCAGTCTGCTAGGGAAGTGCCTGTGCTGACAGATGGCAAATGGTGCTTTGCCTTCCTCCCTGCTCTTATCACTTCTGATCTCACACACTGGAGCGCTCATGAAGACAGAGCAGCCTTTATAGAAATGGGGCAGAGACAATTGATACTGATCATTTTCAGTTATATAATACAGCATGCAAGTCTCGTGCACACCTCTTGGAATTTGCTATAAGGCCTGGAGGAAGGAGGTATATCTCCCACTAATGACAGGAGTGCTTGCTGCAGGGTTGAATTTGACCTTCTGTTTTCAGCAGCAGAGTGCAATGGGGAAGCTTCAGCACATGAGCTGAATTTGCATGTGTCTTACGCCTCTGAGCCACCCTAAGATACAGATGCCCAACAACATTCGGTGCAAAATTACCATGTAGGCTACTGACAAATACAGCGCATGTTGCTGCCACTTGTCAGTGGGAGCGCAAAATGTTTCAACAGTTACATAATGTAAAAGTAAATATTTTAACATTCCATCTTTAAAGTTGTCTTTCAGTCATTTGCATCCTTCAGCTGATGTCAAATGAATGGTAGAGAAGAGAGGGTTCTGAGTGACAGCTTTTAAAAAAAATAAAAATTCCAGTCTGAATATACCTCCGGCACTCTTGGACTGAGATTAGTTTCAAGGGAATTTCGAACGGTTCCCAATAGCTCATTCAGATTTCACCGAGTAATTTATCAGTCTTGGCTCTCACAGGCGACCGTCTGTTCAGAGGCTTCTCCCTCCTGCAAGGAAAGAGGGCTCAGCTGTCTCTCCAGGTCCTTGCAGGTGGGCAGTACACAAGCTGGGATTGCTGGCTTTTCAACCCCGCCCAGTGGTGCAGGTGCATTTCCCTCTTGCCTCCCTTCCATCCTGGTTGGCAGCCAGTTTATGCAGCCCACTGTGATGGATAGGCCTCACAAGCTCTAGTTCCTCAGTGAGGTACTGATCGGTAAAACAAAAGGAAATGCAGGCGGCAATGACACCTGAGGGCAGGAAGTGAAGCTTATTGGATCAAGTTCCTTAGGAGGTCCTTATTACCATAGTAACTGAGCATCTCACAATCATTAACGTATTAATCCTTCCAAGCCTGCCCCCCATACAGAAGTACCATTATACCCATTTCACAGATGGGGAATTAAGGCACAGGGAGACTATGTGACTTGCTCAAAGGTACCTGGGAAATCTGGTGCTGGAGGGAATTTAACTTGTATTTATCAAGGCCTAGGTTAACATTCTAACCAGTGGAGCAGCCATACTCTTTACATGCCCACTGAAGCCAATGGATTAATAAACTGGACCCTATGATAGTCTCTAAAAATAAATCTTCATGTTATCATGTCCTGTCCAATTGAGGATATAATAATAATAGAGATATCCCATCTCCTAGAACTGGAAGGGACCTTGAAAGGTCATCAAGTCCAGCCCCCTGCCTTCACTAGCAGGACCAAGTACTGATTTTGCCCCAGATCCCCAAGTGGATTGAACTCACAACCCTGGGTTTAACAGGCCAATGCTCAAACCACTGAGCTATCCCTCCCCAATGCTGGTCTGTTGTGAGATTTGCTCTTGTGTAACTATAGAGTCCAGTATTAGATGGCTATATGGCACTCCAGAAAATGGAGGAAATACTTAGTCACAGAGACCATGAGTTCTGTAGCTTATTCTTCGCTGTTCTGAACCTCAAAATAAGAAAGTTCTCATTTGCATCTTGGGCAAACATTTGTGTTTATCCTTATTTAATCACAACCATTTTCCCTTTCCCTTTTGCAAAGCACTGAAAGTAGGGATTTATAAAAGAAACACTGAACTTCAACCATAGTATCACTGAAATGATATTGGTCTGTAGTTCAGTGCAGCATTTTGTTCACACTCTCAAATAATTTACTGTTAATATATGCATGACATTAATTTTGTTCAAAACAGGTGTGTCTACAAGTTGAAATACTTAGTTTAAAGAAAACAGATTTGTTTCTAGTTAATTGTAGTCTGAACAGATGTACAGTAGCAATGCTGGAGTTCTTATTAGATGGCTCTTCACAGCTCTGGAAATGCACTCGGTTAATTGTACAGCCACCTGCGGTTGTGCAGATGGAAACATCTCTACTCCAGCTGTAATGCTTGCAGAAAGCTCTGCTGTCCTTAACAGAAGCAGCTGTAGGCTTCAGAGAGAGAAGAACTTGAACAGCTTGAGATGTTCTCACTTCTGGATTCCACATTGCCAGTTGTCCCTGCAAACTGGCTCTTAGGTTCACACTGCACGGCAACCTTTTTATGACTGTAACAAGCAGAAGCAAAGTAACAGCTAAAATATTGAAATCAGAATAGACTGCTGAACATAAATGCTCAGCAATGGGACTGTGCTGCATTTTCAGCAGCTGCTGTGATGTAGGATATTTGTAGCCCTTCTGTCTTGTGGGTTTATGTAAATACTGAGATAAATTAGATCTTATTTGAGGACTAGGAAAAACCTGTGTACGCTCAGCTCTCAGATTCTCTGTTATACAGCTTTTAAGCCTGGCACTATGAGTCACCGTTTCCTGACGCAACCTGCAGTGCATTAACATTTATGTCCATGTGATGTGGGGTCTTAACTTACTGAAATTAGGCAGATTAGAAAATGTGACAATTTTGGAATATTCCACTTGAATTGGAAATAAATTGGAAATTAAAAATGGACACACAAAATGCCCAGTAATGGAATCTGTCCGCCCCTCCCCCATAACTGCATAGTTGGTTTAGCAGAGGAGCATGGGCTGAAGGTGGAGCTGGGGGCAGAACTGGGGATGGGGAGGAGCTGGGGCTAGAGGCAGAGCTGGTCTAGGGGCAGAGCAGGGGGCAAAGTGGAGCTGTGGCTGGGGGTGGAGCTGGACTGGGGGCAGAGTGGGGCTGGATGGTGTATGCCCCTCTGAATGTTCCTCCACACACACCTCAGGGGCATGCCCCACAGTTTGGGGACCACTGATTTAGTCTGACCCTGTTCCTCCTGAAATCAATGGCAAAGTTGATGTTACTCTTTTCCTGAAGCAGCTTGGGGGCAAAGGCGGTTTTATGCTGGTTATGCAATTCCCTGGTCCTGGAGCTAATTGAAGAACAAAGTTGGAGCTGTCTCAAAGATATTCTAATTTATGCCCAGAGGCCCCAAAGGGTTGTACTGTGGGCTTGATATCACTGTGACCTCTAGTTCTTGTGTTATGCTTCCCTATTCACTTTGTCTACACCTCTATCATATCCCTCCCCTTAATTCTCTTTTTTTCTAAATGGAACAGTGCCGGCCTTTTCAATCTCTCCTCATCTGGGAGCAGTTCCATAGCCCTAATCATTTTCGTTGCCCTTCTCTGCCCCTTTTCCAATTCTAATATGTTTTCTTTGAGATTGGGCGACCAGAACTGCACAGTATTCAAGGCGTGGATGCACTATGGATGTATATTTTGATATTTTGTGTTTTATTATCTATCCCTTTCCTAATGGTGCCGAATGTTCTGTTAGCTTTTTCTACTGCTACTGCAGACTGAGTAGATGTTTTCAGAACGAGAGGGCTTCTTCCGTCAACGTAGCTACCACTTCTCAGGGAAGTGGAGTAACTATACCGATGGGAGAAGCTCTCCTGGTGGCGTCTTCACTCAGCGCTACAGTGGCGCAATTGCACTGGTGCAGCACTGTAAGTGTAGACAAGCCCTATGTCTTGGCAGGATGGTGCCTTATTAAGGGCTAGAACAGAATGTGGTCCCTTTTTGTAATGTCATTGAGTCTTTGAGACATATGTGTTTCACACCCTGGTGCATTACAATGTCTACCAATCCCATGACTGTTCGTTATGAGCTGATTGCTTTATGACTAGTGAAGACTCACATTCAATGCTAATTTCAGTAACACTGGCATAAATATGTAGTGATTCCACTGAGTTTATAGTTTTAATGGAATTAATCCAAATTTACACCGGTGTAATTAAACTCATAACCTAGTTTATAATTAAAACTAAAAAAACAATGTGTCTGATTCTCCTCTTGCTTATGCTGGTTTTACACTATAGTGACTGTAATGGAGATAGTTTTTCTTTATGCTAGTGTGACTTCAGAATCAGGCCCATTGCTTTGAATTACTGATCTAATGGGCCTTCAATGAGGGCCTGATCCTGCAGTCATTGAAGTCAATGGGAGTCTTGCCAGTGACTTCAGCGGCAGCAGGACTGGGACCTAAAGAGTGTTGCCTGAACTAGGCCTGCAGGATTTGTTCCTTCATTTACAAGAAATAAAACTCAAAGTCTCCTTCTCAGAAAAACAGAGAGCCCAATTCTTTACACCAGCTGTGGAATTCCATTAACTTCAACTCCCCAACAGATGGCGCTGTTATGAACAAAACAGTCACCGGGTAATAGTAAGAGCCCTTTTATACAAAGACTTGCATGAATATAATGAGACAAGAATTGGGCCCACAGTATCTAGCTGAGTCATCTTGTAATATTAATTTCTAACCCTATTGTCCTTTGTGGTACAAGAATTGACTGGTTAAAATAGATTTTGTTGTTCATTTAAGTGCAAGAAATATTTAAACCCCTAATATGCAACCTGTATTGAAGTACCAAAAAAATGTACACCAAACATTGGAGTCCCTAATTATATTATAATTCCAGAATGTAAACTCTGATTTGAATAAATGAAGGAATATATTACTTCTGTTATAAACCATTAATACATGTGTACACTTTAATTCTTCTCAGATATGTTTTTGAAATAAAATGACTTGTATTCACTGACCTTGCCTGGGATAATCTCTGTGCATGTGTGGGTAGGTTATACATTATTTTTAAAATTAATTTTCCAAGCAGAACGCAGGCAAAGAACATAAATCAAAAAAATCATAAAATATGGGCAAAATGTGATATAACAATAGTAATTTAGCTCCATCTAGCTGACAAGCAGAGATCTCAAGTGGAAGGCGATAGTGTAGAACGAAAACAATTCAATCTAATTCTAAACAGAGTAGCTTCATAAATTTAAATACTACAGATCATAAAACCATTCTCCAATGTACTTAGGGTGAAATTCAGCCTTGTGCAGAGGGACAGCCCAAGACATTTGCACCCTGAGGGGGAGTTTCAGAGAAGTGAGTGAGAGTTAATTGCTTAACTTCCTGTCACGGGGCCAGTACCCCCCCGTCACCCTGGGGTGGGGTATGTGCGTGGTAGCCTTGCGGTTAAGTCAATATGGTTGTGCTCAGTCACTGGGCTGTGTAGTCCAATGGCCAGAGTCAACAGGACTCCCCTTGTCTGCAGGGAAGCATAGCCCCATGGCCAGAGTCAATAAGACTCCCCTTAACTGCAGGGAAGTGTGGCCCAAGGGCTGGAGTCCATAGGGCTTCCCCTGTCTGCGGTGAAGCGTGGCCCAATGGCTGGAGTCAATAGGGCTCCCCTTGTCCGCAGGGAATGTGGCCCAATGGCTGGAGTCAGTAGGGCTCCCCTTAATTGCAGGGGAGTGTGGCCCAATGGCCAGAGTCAAGACAACCACCCTTGACTATAGGGTAGCATGGCCTAGTGGCCGGTCAATATAATCACCCTTGGCGGCAGGGTAGGGTGGCCTAGCAGCCAGAGTCAATACAGCCACCCTCGGAGGCAGTGGCTGGTACCTGGGGGCCATCACCAGGGGGGTGGTGGCCCTGGTAGGGGAGCCCCGACCCAGGGCCCTAACAGCAGCGGAGCGGTCCGCCACTGGGTCAGCGGAGAATCCCACCGAAACATGCTGACCTCATGAGGGTGGGAGCTACCACTCCCTCACCCTCCCTGGGTCACTTCCTACCGGCTTTCCTGCAGCAGCGGTTCATGGGGTATCAGGGCCTCCAGGTTCCTCAGTGCTGGACGTTCCCTGGGGTTCCGATAGCGGCAGGCCTCTGGTCCAAGTCTCGAGCTCTTCGGCTCCTGTAGGTAAGGGCTGTAATGGCTCCTGGGCTGAAGCCCCTACCAAATGTCCTTCTTCCGTGGCAGACTGCCCAGATTGAGCTATGCTGCTCCCTTTTATACTGCAGCAGCAGTTGGAGCATGCCCATGGATCAGAGTCAAGGGGGCGTGGCTTCAGCTGCTGACAGCGCTGCTTTAACCCCTTCTGCTCCAGTGCGAGGCGAGTCCACCTTGTCCCACTTCCAGACTTTCAATGGGAGATGGGTATATAACTCCCATTTGTCCTTTGAAAATCTTCCCGCACAGAAGAACTCTTTGATCCTTCTGAGTAGGGTTTGATTAGGACTTGTTTGGTGTGTGGACCTGTGTTAGTCCTCTGCACAGGGCTAAATTTCAGTCTTCTACTGTACCACCAAGAAGACGAGAGTTGGCTGGATTTTTGTTTTGGAGGTCATAGTTCTGTTGACTGGCATCAGTGGTAGAAAAGGCAATTTCACAACTAATCTGACTAAAACCATTAGCCAACTTCCACCTACCCTTTTACAACCATTTTCCCCTGATCACATGCGATAGGGTGGACAAACCCCACACTGGAAAGGAAGGGGTTAAAGAGCTGCTCTGGGCCCAGATGGCCCCGCCCCCAACTCACCTGCAAAGCCTGCACAGGCTGGAGGAGGATCTTAAAAAGGGAGCAGAGTAGCTCAGTGGCAGCCTGCACTCTGAGCTCCTGAGAAGGAGCACCCCAAGAGTACTTGCTGCCTGAGGCCTGGCTGTCATGACCTGACCAAGCCTACAAAGAAGGGACATGTGACTCTCAGAAGGTTACAACTTTATTTTTGTGTTTTAGTTCTTTACCCTGGAAGAGGAGATGGGGTTAGTAAGGAGTGATCCTGGGCGACAGCTGCATAGCACCCTAGGGTGCAGGACGTAGCTGCCTACCATTGTGTCCTGGATCAAAGCCCAGTGGAGAAGATGGGCCCGGGCTCCCCTAACAACTTCTAAAGAGGGACAACTACAGAGGCGTATCCCTGATGTGGAGAACCCAGTTTGGGGTAGAAGACCCTGGAGATAAAAAGCTCTGGGCTGCAAGATCGTAACCCAAGACGGGGAGCTCTGAGGCCTTCCACTTAATCCCGAAAGCTCCCGCATTGCTGGACTCTTTATATGTGCCCTGAATATGTGACCTGGCTGGAGGACAGAGTCTCTGGAAAGACAGACCACCACAGGGCAATATGGCAGCCAGAAATGGGGATGCCTGGGAGGAAGACAATCTGCCACCTCCCTGTCCGACCACGAGGAGGTGCTGGTGGTGAGCATACCCCTTCACACCACATTATTTAAGAAAAGAAGAAAAAATACCAGGTTGGCTTCTGACATTCAAGAGAAGCTACTGTCAAAATTTCAGTACAGGCACAACATTTGCCAGTCAGATTCCTACCCAGGTGTGTAGGTGGGGAAAGCGCACTTTGCCTGCTAGAAGAGTGAATGATTACCCACACTTGCCTGAAGGTTGGGGAAAAAAGCAGTCTGAGCGGGTGAGCTCCTCACCCCTGCGTCAGCCTCTCTATGCCTGTTAAAAAGACCAGAGTTGTGTAAAGGGGCCCTAAAAGCCCTGTATCCAGCTGAAGAAGATTCCCCTAGTATAGGCACCATGGAAGACAGCTTTAAAGTTGCCTTCTGAGACCCCCTCACAAAGGCTGGCTTAGAAAATGGGCTGGGGGCACGAGGCTGGAGGCAGAGATTCCATTAAGTACGGCTTCCTATAAGGCAGGCCTGCGAGGCTGCTGTAATTTAGACAGGCCTCCAGGGTTGCTTAAGCTACACAGGGGCACCCTCGAGTGCCCAGAGCATCTCAGGATAAGAGGGGCACGTAGCTCCCCCTTCTCTTATGTTGTACCTTCTGTGCTGTACCTCTTGCAGGACGTCTGGTTAGAACTAAGCAGCAGGTGCAATAGAAGCAATAGAAGCTTTAGCTGGCACCACAGGTGCTAATGGTTCTTATTTATCCAGCCATGTTCCTTCCCTCTCAAGGCCACTGGCAGAAGGGGAAAGAGCCTAGTTCCATCAAAGTGAAAACTACGTTGATGATCTTTGATTTATTCCTTTAAAAGCCTGGAGGAGGTGGCTAATCACGGTGACACTTTGGCTTTGTCCAAACTACAAACTTGAGTCTTCGCCAGTTACATCAGCAGATAGCCAGCGGAGTTTGTATATTGCTCATGTGCGTGCATACTTGGCTGCTTGCGTCAGCACTGTGCATGCTCACCAGGAGTGCTTGTGTTGCTGCAAACCGTGGTGCACCATGGGTAGGTATCCCAGTGTGCCACGTGCCGCCGTCCGGCACAATGCTTTCTGGGAGATTTTCGCAATGTGTTGTGGGATAGAAATGACTTGCCTAGGGGCTCGCTGGGAGCTAGTGGCAAGTTCCCAGCATGCAATTTTCACCATCCCCTAATGCCATCCATATCCCATAATTTTTGTGCTTTTTAAGAAAAATCCCACAAACCTGCGCGGCACTTTTGCAGATCTGACAGATACACAGAGCCTGCAGAGCTCTGCACTACTTTCATGAATGCTGCAAATACAGAACTCATGAGTCTCCTGGATGTGCAGACCTGCCAGAAGTACCACAACAATGGGGACATGAGGATTTGTTCGAGGACAGCTTGCTAAAAGACATTTCAAAGTTGTTGATCATGTTCCTGGAGCAGCTGCCAAGGATGTAGCACTGCTTCGGAGCCTGAGAAATGAGCACGGATTGGTGCTATTGCATTGGGACAATGAGCAGTGGCTGCAAAACTTTTGGATGTGAAAGGCCATATTCCTAGATCTGTGTGCTGAGCTTGCCCCAGACCTCCAGCACGGGGACACCAGAATGAGAGCTGCACTGACACTGGAGAAGTGAGTGGTGATTGCAATGCCAGATTGCTACCCATCCATGGGGAAACCATTTTGCAGTTGGACAATCCACAGCGGGGGCTGTTGTCATGGAAGTGTGTAGGCTCGTTAATTATCTCCTGGTAGGCAGGACTGTGACTCTCAGCAACGTGCAGGACACAGTGGATGGATTTGCAGCAATGGGATTCCCAAGCTGCGGTGGGGGGATGGATGGCATGCGTATCCCTATTTTGGCACCAGCCCACCTTGCCACAGAGTACGACAGAAAAGGCTTTTTCTTTAGTTATGAAACTGTTGGTGGATCACCGGGGTCATTGCACCGATATCAGCATGGACTGGTCAAAGAAGGTGCATGACATTCGCATCTTCAAGAACACTGGACTGTTCAGAAAGCTGCAAGCAGGGACATTCTTTCCCGACTGGTGAATTACCTGTGGTGATACTGAAATGCCAATAATGATTCTGGGGGCCCCAGCCCGCCCTTTGCTCCTCTGACTAATGAAGCCATACACCAGCCACCTGGACAGCACCAAGGAAATATCCAACTACAGCTCAGCAGGTGCAGAATGATGGAGGAATGTGCATTTGGTAGACTGAACGGACACTGGCAGTGATTATTCACTCGACTGGATCTCAGTAAGAAAAATATCCCCATGGTTATAGCTGCCTGTTGCGTCCTGCATAATATCTGTCAGGCAAAGCTGCTGCTAGGGTGGGGGGCAGAGGTGGAGTGGCTGTCTGCTGACTTTGAACAACTAGATACAAGGGCCATTACAAGTGCCCAATGTGGAGCTATGTGGTGGAGGGAGCCTTTGAAAGAGCATTGTAACAGTCAGTCACAGTAGTGTTGTCTGGGCTGGAGCTTTGGGTGCTGCTAAGAACTGTGTAGTGGTTGCTGAACATGTGTAAACATGACTGGGTGTTTTCTTGAACGTATGAATTATGTGGTGCTTGCTGTACATGGACAAGTACTGTTTGCTTTGAGTACTGCTATGCATTCTGCAATTTTTGTTGTGAACTAAAAAAGATAATGGGAACTTTGCTGAGTGGGAAAAGCAGTGCAGAAAGACTGCGCAAAAATACAGGCAATGTAATGCAATTTTTTAACAAATTAAGGGTGGAACTTTAAAATTGGAAAGGCACCAAGCATTTCTGTCCATTTAAGGGTATGTCTACACTACGAGAGTAGTTCGATTTTAGTTAAATCGAATATGTGCAATCGATATTAGAAAGTCGAATGTGTGTGTCTACACTAAGGACAGTAATTCGACTTTGTCAGTCCACACTACCAGGGAAAGCGTCGACATTGGAAGCAGTGCACTGTGGGCAGCTATCCCACAGTTCCCGCAGTCCCCGCTGCCCATTGGAATTCTGGGTCGAGCCCCCAATGGCTTCTGGGTAAAAAATTGTGGCGAGGGTGCTTTTGGGTAACTGTCGTCATCCGTCAGTCACTACCGCCCTGCCTCCCTCCCTGAAAGCGCCGGCGGGAAATCAGTTCGCGCACTTTTTGATCAGTGACAGCGCGGACGCCACAGCACTGCGATCATGGATCCCGCTGCGACCATCGCTGCAGTTGTGGCCGTTCTCAACGCCTCGCACCTTATCATACACCTTTCCCACAGGCAGATGCAGAGAAATCAGGCGAGGAGGCTACGGCACCGCCGTGAGGGCCTGAAGTCGGAGAGTAGCACAGAGCTGTCAGAAACCACGAGCCCCAGCGCCCAGGACATCACGGTGGCAATGGGGCATGTGGATTTTGTTGAACGGCGATTCTGGGCCCGGGAAACAAGCACGGACTGGTGGGACCGCATAGTGCTTCAGGTCTGGGATGAATCCCAGTGGCTGCGAAACTTTCGCATGCGGAAGGGGACTTTCCTGGAACTTTGTGAGTTGCTGTCCCCTGCCCTGAAGCGCAAGGACACCCGCATGCGAGCAGCCCTGACTGTCCAGAAGCGAGTGGCCATAGCCCTCTGGAAGCTTGCAACGCCGGACAGCTACCGGTCAGTCGCGAACCACTTTGGCGTGGGCAAATCTACCGTGGGGGTTGTTGTCCTGCAAGTAGCCAAGGCAATCGTCAAGGTACTGCTGTCAAAGGTAGTGACCCTGGGAAACGCGCAGGCCATCATAGATGGCTTCGCTGCGATGGGATTCCCAAACTGCGGTGGGGCTATAGATGGGACTCACATCCCTATCCTGGGACCGGGCCACCAGGCCAGCCAGTACATCAATAGAAAGGGCTACTTTTCAATGGTGCTGCAAGCACTGGTGGACCATCGGGGACGGTTTACAAACATCTACGTCGGATGGCCGGGCAAGGTTCATGATGCTCGCGTGTTCAGGAACTCTGGTCTGTTTAGACGGCTGCAGGAAGGTATTTACTTCCCGGACCACAAGATAACTGTTGGGGATGTGGAGATGCCTACAGTGATCCTCGGGGACCCAGCCTACCCGCTAATGCCCTGGCTCATGAAGCCCTATACTGGCGCCCTGGACACAGAAAAAGAACTGTTCAACTACCGGCTGAGCAAGTGCAGAATGGTGGTGGAGTGTGCTTTTGGCCGTCTCAAAGGGAGATGGAGAAGCTTACTCACTCGCTGTGATCTCAGCGAAACCAATATCCCCATCGTTATTGCAGCTTGCTGTGTGCTCCACAATCTGTGTGAGAGCAAGGGGGAGACCTTTATGGCGGGGTGGGAGGTTGAGGCAAATAGCCTGGCTGCTGATTACGCCCAGCCAGACAGCCGGGCGATTAGAAGAGCCCAGCGGGACGCGCTGTGCATCCGGGAGGCTTTGAAAGCCAGTTTCAAGGCTGAGCAGGGTACCCATTGACTTTTAAGTTTGTGGACACAGAAGCTGAACTTGCCCCCGTTTCTTTACCCAGTTGCCGTCGACTATCCTCTCCAGTTACATACCCCCTTCACCCCCTTCCCAAAAAATAAAATCTGTTCTGTTTTGTTAATGGACACCGTTGTCTTTATTACTGTTTTCGCGGGAATGTTTTAAACCTGGGACGCAGACTGTGGCGGGGGGCGGGTTTAGGGTTGTGATGCAAATGATGCTTCTAAACTCCAGGAATGACAGGCTCCGCGGTGGTGGACTGGTTGTTTCAACGGAGCCTGCCAGCCCTCCTGGCCGGGACTGCGTGTACGTGTCGGCTATGTGACTGTCTTGCAGGGGGAGGAGGGTTACAGATCCCCTGCTGCGCGGCTCTGTGATGCAGGGTAAGGACCGCTGCATAAGATCTGTAACTGCCCTCCCCCGCCACCAAGTCACAGAGCAACACCACCGCCCCCACCACACAAAACATGAAAACCACCTCCCAGACTGACCAGGATAACTAGTCACTGCACTGTATATGTGCCCTGCTGCTGCACCTGCCCCCTGCTAAAGGTGACTGTCCTGTCCAATGACCAAGCCCCTTCCCCCCCTTCAGACAGACTCCCCTCCAAAAGAAGAGGATGGAAACAGAAATGAACAGAAACGTATTCTTTATTAACAACCGCACATGGAACGGGGGGGGTGAAACTTGGACGGGGTCTTGTGTGAGGCGGGTAGGAAAGGACTTTTCAAATTTTGGGAAATGAGAGCCTTCTAGTGGTAGAGCAGTCCGCAGGGGTGGAGTGAAATTTTTCACGGCCCCTTCCACCCCTCCGTGTTTGGACTTTGGGTGAGGGGGGTATGGGACTTGGTGGCGGGGCAGGGCAGTTACAGAGAGACTGCAGCGGGGCTCTCTCCTCCTGCCTCCGGTCCTGCAGAACATCCACAAGGCGGCGGAGCGTGTCCGTTTGCTCCCTCATTAGTCCAAGCAGCGTTTGAGTAGCCTGCCTGTCCTCCTGTCGCCACCTCTCCTCCCGTTCCATGTTTGCCCGGTGCATTTGGGACAAGTTCTCCCTCCACTGTGTCTGCTGGGCTGCCTGTGCTCGGGAGCATCCCATTAGTTCAGCAAACATGTCTTCCCGTGTCCTCTTCTTCCTCCTCCTAATGTGCGCTAGCCTCTGGGCAGATGTGGCTGTGGGAATTGGAAAAAGGGAGTGAATTCCTGAGACAGAGCAATGTATCTGTGAACAGAGAACATAGTCTTTCTCTGTGAACAAGACCATGCAGAGCACCTATCACACGCGCACTGAGGACAAGGTCGAATTTTCGGCCCTCGCCTACAGTGCCTGCGGTCTTGCTGTGGCGAGCTGAGGAGCAGGGCAGGACACCGGACTTTGTCTAGATGGCAAACATGGTAAGCCGTAGACTTGTGGCCGCTTAAAACTTTAAGAGTGGCACTGGCCTCCTTTCACATAGAAAGCAATGCGAGTCTCTGCTGGCAGCAATCCTGTAAGCATGAACTCTGGCCCTGTCCCACCCCCTCGCGGCTGTAAACCACGTGGCTGTAAACCGGCGGTTGCAGTTCTGTAAAGGGACGGGCAAGCAGTCCCAATACTAACTTTCCCCTACCTAATTCACAGCAGGGAGTCATGCCAGACATCACCCTCCTGAAGGTCTCCGAGAGCCAGAAGGAGAAGATGCTCCGGGACAGCCTGCAGAAACCGGGGCCATTTGCTGCGCTGCTCTGCAAGGCCATGATCCCGGAGTACCTGCTGGCGTTGTGGCAGGGAAACGTGTCCTACCACGGGGGGCCTAATAAGCTCTCCCTGCCCAGGAACCTGCTGCTGAGGCTGGAAAAACACCTGCAGGAGGTGTATGAGGAGTTCTCCCCGGAGGATGTCGCCTCTATCCCCGGTTACATTGACCAGTTTTTGGCTTAGGTGCCCTTGGAGGGACAAATGACTGCAGGGTTTTGGGCACTATAATCATGAAGCGGACATTGTGAGATTTTTTGAAAATGGTTCGGACTATATATTGAGGCGCCCAAAGACAGAGTAATCATGATACACTTTGCACTGATTCCCCTTTTGTTTGACTTTCCTGTTTACATGTTTTGAAGCACTTTACCCACTGTTAATATTTTCAATCTTCCTGTTTTGTTGCAAATAAATGTTTACATGTTTTAAAGCACTTTAGCTACTGTTAATATTTTAAATATGCCAGTTATGTTGTAAATAAATGTTTAGATATTTAAAACACTTACTGCTTGATCCTTCCCCTGAATCTGTGGCTGGGGTAACGGCTGGGGAGGGTTGGTAGGGGATCTCTGTCAGGGTGATGAAGAGCTCCTGGCTGTCGGGCAAATCAGCGTTGTAAGCGCTGTCTACTGCCTCGTCCTCCTCATCTCCTTCCTCCTCTTCCCCGTCCGCTGAGGAACCGGCCGCGGACAATATCCCATCCTCAGAGTCCACGGTCAGGGGTGGGGTAGTGGTGGCGGCCGCACCTAGGATGGAATGCAGTGCCTCGTAGAAACGGGATGTGTGGGGCTGGGATCCAGAGCGTCCGTTTGCCTCTTTGGTCTTCTGGTAGCCTTGTCTCAGCTCCTTGATTTTCACGCGGCACTGCGTTGCATCCCGGCTGTAGCCTCTCTCTGCCATGGCTTTAGAGATCTTCTCATAGGTCTTTGCATTCCGTCTTTTGGAGCGCAGCTCGGAAAGCACGGACTCATCTCCCCACACAGCGATGAGATCCAAGACTTCCCGATCCGTCCATGCTGGGGCCCTCTTTCTATTGGATTGCACGGCCATCTCTGCTGGAGAGCTCTGCATCGTTGCCACTGCTGCCACTGCTGCTGAGCTCGCCACGGTGTCCAAACAGAAACTGCGCTTCAAACTGCCCAGACAGGAAAAGGAATTCAAATTTTCCCGGGGTGTGGCTGGTCAGAGCATCCGAGCTCGGACTGCTGTCCAGAGCGTCAACAGAGTGGTGCACTGTGGGATAGCTCCCGGAGCTATTAGCGTCGATTTCCATCCACACCTAGCCTAATTCGATATGGCCATTTCGAATTTAGCGCTACTCCTCTCGTTGGGGAGGATTACAGAAATCGATTTAAAGAGGGCTCTATGTCGAACTAAATGGCTTCCTGGTGTGGACGGGTGCAGGGTTAATTCGATATAACGGCGCTAAATTCGACATAAAAGCCTAGTGGAGACCAGGCCTTAGTGCACAAACGTAGTCCATTGTAGCTACATGTACACTGATGTGTGAGACTCATGGCTGGTGTTTTCCTGGCTGTTTCTCACTGCTCTGTAAGGATGTGGTCCAGTGACCCTTGGGCAGTGGAGTTAAAAATTGTGACCAGAGTGGTCACTGTCACAGCGAATGGGGCATTGTGGGACAGCTGCTGGAGGACTGTTTGGGTCAATACAGGTCACGCAGTGTCTACATTTGCACTGGGTTGACCTCAGTAAGTTGACCGTGGCTCCAAACCATTCAGGGAGATGTTTTCACTGTGTTGCCTTAATGGGGCGCTTGTGTTGGTCAGGGACAAATTGGAATGTAAACACATGTACAAATAGGTTGATACAAGGCTACTGACTTCAACCTCACTTTGAAGTGTAGACCAGGTCTTCGTTAAGTAGTCTGCAAAACCAGCAGAAGTATGGTGTACAGGAAATGATGTTCCTTGTAAGCCAGGCTACTGTCCCAGCACAGAACCAAGGTGGTTTGGAAGATGTAGGCTTGGAAACAATGCACACTGGGAAAGGAGATGGGAATATAAAAGTGCTTCCCTTTGCCAGTAAGAGACAGATAAGGGTAGAGGTAAGGAGCAGCACAAATAGCTCAGGAGTGTCTGCACTGATGAAGCAGGAACTGACTGATTACACAGGACCTGTGATCCTAACTGGAGACTATGGGTGTTCCTATAAGACAAATATTGACTCATCTATATGCTTGCCCTGCTGTTATCTGGCAATAATTCCAGTTCTGTTTCAATGTCAGCCAACCACATAAACACAGCTGCAGTTCCGAGCATCAGGAATAACCATTAAATGACACGTGCTCTTTTTCTGATTGTAAACGTTCCCAGATCCCAGTGCATCTTTAGCAAAGATGCCAATTTTCTGCAGTTACCCAAAAACGAGTAAAAATGAAATTAAAAAGAAAAGATAAGCATCATGGTGGATGCTTTTACCCCCCTCTCATGTTCTCTTTACCCTCTAAGCCTTTAAACATGATTTCTTTTATTTAAACTAAAAGAAGGACCTCTAAAGGGATACAGAAATCTCTTCTGCCAACCAGCTTCCTTAGTTTCTCCTTTCAATGCTTCCAAGCAAGATTGTTGTTGCTCTGTTTCAAACTCCCAATCCTCCAGCGGCTGCCAAAGGATTCTCAGCATTAGAAGGGCTTTGAATTTGTTGTTCTCTTTTTTTTTTAAATGTAAAGGTAACTGTTTTTTTTAATCTGATAAATTTCCCCATTTAACCATATGCCCTCCCGCCTCCCACAATGTCTCATTCCCTAACATCACAACCTGTTGAGCTGTATTCATTGTCACTGGTGGAATGAGCAGCCAGTCATGCAAAAAAGGTTGTGTGGAGAGTGGAATGTGAGCAACTAGTTCTTGGGGACCGGGGGGAGAATGCTACATCATACCTAGCCAGACAGCAAGAGGCTGCAAACAAAGGAAGCATGCCGTGCTAGAGGTTTCCTTTTCATCTCTAGGAGTCCCTTGGTTAATAGATATGGCGTTTCAAGTTCCTGCATCCTCAGAGCTAGATTCCTGTTTACGGTCTGTGACAGCTTCCAATCTTCCTCCCTGATTGTTATATGCCCGGCTAGGGTTGCCAGGTGTCCTGTTTTTTTTCCTGGGAAGTCCAGTCAAAAGGGGACCTATACAGTGTCCGATCAGAGTACTGACTGGACACCAAAAGTCCAGTTACCGTGCCAGCCCCAGCTCAGCTAGAGCTGCCTCCTACTTGCATTTCCTGGGCAGGCAAGCTCTGCATCAGGAGCTGCAGCTCCTGTCCTAGCCCCAGAGCAGAGGAAGACCAGCTGGGTGGGAGGGGGTAGGTGGAGAGGATCAAGCGACAAGGAAGGGAAAGGGGGGAGAGCAGCAGGGAAGGGAGGCTGAGGAGTAAGTGGGAGGCTCTTGGGGGAAGAGGCGGGGCAGGGGGTAGGGCTTTGGGGAAATATGCAGGGAAGGGATGGAGCCTTGGGGGAAGAGATGGGACAGAGGGCGGGGCTTTGGGGAAGAGGCATAGCAGGGGTGGGGGAGGTTCCAGTTCTGCTGCTGTAGTGTCCGGTTTTCAGAAATTAGAAAGTTGGCAACCCTATGCCCGGCCTACAACCAGAGATGTAAAACTATAAAATATTATACTATATAGTTATATTAAAACTATAAAATACTCTTGCTGGAAGGTTGCAACATAACATGACTTTATTTCTTAAAAGCCAGAACTTTACCACCACCACAACAACAGACACAGACAGAGACAGACAGACAAAGCAGGCTGTCACCTAAAACAAATAGGCACATCTTCCACCACTTTACCCTAGGCTGTCTCTCTGCAAACTGATTTCTGTTAGGCCCAGAACACATACTTCCCTATAGCACTGCTTAGCCTGCAAGCAGGACCAGGAACCCCCCTGAAATTTAAAGTGACAGCCTACAATTTAGCACAGTTTTCAAAACATCTTACTGGTCACTTAACACAAATGCGGCATGGTTTCAGAGCTGTGGTGCTGGAGGAAAGGGGACAGTCTTCATTATCTCCCTCTAGACACCCCTCGCCAATAGAAAGTTAGGGCCACTGGCAGTGTCCTTCCGGGCTTCATCTATTCTGTTCCCAGGGGTGTCTTTACCCATGTCAGCTATGCCCTATCCAATGAGAAACAAAGGGGGAGAAAGTGTAACAGAGGAGGTCTGTCTGGGGATAGGGGGTATTGCATGGAGAAGTGCTAGGTCTGGGTAATCAAATATAGAGCCAAGACGGGTAGTGGTGGTCGGGGACTCCCTCCTAAGGGGGATGGAGTCATCCATCTGCCATCCAGACTGGAAAACTCGTGAAGTGTGCTGCTTGCCTGGAGCTAGAAGTCAGGATGTGACAGAGTGTCTGCCAAGACTGAGCAAGCCCTCGGACTGCTACCCCTTCCTACTTCTCCACGTGGGCACCAGTGATATGCCAAGAATGACCTTGAGCAGGTTCACTGCAGACTATATGGCTCTGGGAAGAAGGATAAAGGAGCTTGAGGCACAAGTCGTGTTCTCGTCCATCCTTCCTGTTGAAGGAAAAGGCCCAGGTAGGGACCATCGAATTGTGGAAGGAAATTGCACAGGTGGTATCAGAGAAAGGGCTTATTCTTCGACCATGGGATGTTGTTCCAGGAAGAAGGATTGCTAGGAAGAGATGGGATCCACCTAATGAAGAGCAGGAAGAGCATCTTCGCAGGCAGGGGTGAGGAGCACTTTAAACTAGCTTCGCTGGGGGATGGAGACCTAAGCCTTGAGGTAAATGGGGAAGTGGGATACTGGGAGGAAACACAAGGAGGAGGGTGCAATGGGGGAGGCCTCCTGGTTCATACTGAGAAAGTAGGGCAATCAGCTAGTTATCTTAGGTGCCTGTACACGAATGCAAGCCGCCTGGGAAACAAGCAGGAAGAATTGGAAGTCCTGGCACAGTCAAGGAACTATGATGTGATTGGAATAACAGAGACTTGGTGGGGTAACTCACATGACTGGAGCACTGTCATGGATGGGTATGCCTCTCCCTCCCCCCCAGCACCTCTCCCCTGCTGGTGGCCCCACCAATTAGCTCCTCCCCCTCCTCCCAGCGCCTTCTGCCTGTTTAGCGTTGTGCAGGAGGCGCTGGGGGGGAAGCAGCGAGGGTGGAGCATGCTCGGGAGAGGGGGCGGAGCAGGGGTGGGAAGAGGCTGGTGGGGGTGGGATGGGGGTGGGAAAAGGCAGGGTGGGGTGGGGGCTTGGGGATGGGGTGGAGTGGGGGCGGGGCCTGGGGCGGAGCGGGGTGTCAAGCACCCCCCGGCAACTCATAAAGATGGCGCCTATGCCTGCTAGTACTGCTTGAGCTAGCGCACTAAACACAGCAGTGTAGCCAGAGCACCATGGGTGGCAGCTTGGACTAGCCGCCTGAGTACAAACCCACCTGGACCCCTGGGATATGTACTTGGGCAGCTGGTCTGAGCCTCTGCTCATGCTATCCCAGCTACACTGCTGCTTTGGCATGCTAGCTTGAGCAAAGTTTGCACGTGTCGGTCTACCTAACCTAGGAAGCGTGCTCATAGCTGCAGTGTAGGCATACCTTGTGTCAGCCTGTCTTCCCTAGACAGCTGCTGACAAGTGACCCCCCCCCCCCCCCCCCCCCCCCCCCGAGAAAGGCTTTATAACTGTGTAGTGTCCTTCGGATCTTCAGGCTCCTTGCTGGGGCAAAACAAGTCTTACAACTTATTGGAGCCAGGATCCTTCAAGGAAACAGCTTTTCCCTTTGGGTACGTCTTCACTACCCGCAGTATCGGCGGGTAGCAATCGATTTATCCGGGATCGATATATTGCATCTCGTTAAGACGTGATATATCAATCCCCGAACGTGCTCACCGTTGACTCCGGAACTCCACCAGAGCGAGCGGCGGTAGCGCAGTTGACAGGGGAGCCGCGGCCGTCGATCCCGCACCATCTGGACCCCAGGTAATTCGATCCAAGATACTTCGACTTCAGCTACGCTATTCGCGTAGCTGAAGTTGCGTATCTTGGATCGATCCCTCCCCAGTGTAGACCAGCCCTTAGTCTTTCAAGAGTGTCCTTAACTAGATCTACTGTGCTGCTTTCCTATTTGCTCTTCCCAGAGCCCCTTGTAAGTTAGAATTTCCCCTAATCATATCCCACCACTGGGATGCTTAGCTCACTGATCAGATCACTTTCAATATTCAGACCATTTTTATGTATAGGTATCCACAGATTAATACACAGCAACTTCTATTCCGTCACACTCCCCTTGTTGCTTCACACCCAATTCAGGGCCGTAGCTAAAATTGACAATTCAGCGCTAACACGCGGGATATCTTCATTGTCACCATCCCTTCAGCGGGGCTGCCAAACCACTCCTCGAGCCTACAAAGGAAAAACCAACTGCAAGAGGAGGATGCCTGGCTCCTGAACAAACACCATTCTGCGAGATTCAGTATGGAAATTGCTATGTTCAGTGCTATGACAAATCTCTCCCTTCCATGAGAGGGATGCAGTACATTTGCAAGACAGCTTTGGAAGTCCTGAATAAATTACGGTTGCCTTTTTGAAGTAACGATCAGCTATTAAATATTCACACACAACACACATAGGAAAAGCAGCTCATTACTTTAAGTAATGAATTACTATTTCTAATTACTTATAGTAGTTAATTACTTCTAATTATTACACTGAGTAATAAATTACTACTTCTAATTATGCTGTGGGTACAGTCATAGCAGTTAGAAATGCAATTTGCACAGTTGTTTACATCACAAACATGTTTAAGTAATTGTGCTTCCATAATTATATGGAATGGTTGGTGCTAAATAATGTAACTCATTTTGTAGCTTCAGCTGCCATTTGATTGCAGTTTGTGGGTGGGTGGCTGGTTTTTAGGAGGTGCCTATCTGAGAAGCTTACATGCTTTCCTTAACGGACTCTTTGGGGAACATGAACCGCATTATTAAACTTTGTGTGGTTCACATTTCTATTCAGCCTGAGCCGAATTCCCTAGAAGCATTGGCCAAATCCTGCCGCCCTACTCAGGGTAAGTCACACTCCCTATCCTTCACCCCTATTGCCAAGAAATACTGGAGGGTAGAGAGATCGGGGGAGGGGATAACCTTCCATATAAATCTCACAGGAGTTCCCTCATGCCAGGCCTGCCCTCCGACCCATGGGCTGAGTTAAGGGGGCCTGCTCTCAGACCGAATTGGTTTCCTGCAGATCCACATGAGCCACCATACTGGCCCATTTACTCTGCACCAATGGAGTAACGCTGTCAGAGCTTCCACTGGTTATGGCTGCAAGCAGGGGCTCCCTGGTGAGGGTTGTATTAATTTCCTAAATCTTCTCTGTGGGGTTAGTAGGGAGGTGGTGTGTGCATTTCCCACTTGAACACCGACCTTTCCAACCCAGACCCTGCCCTGGAGTTGATTTCCACCCTGCAGAGAGTCTTCTATAGTGATCCAAGAAAGGGGTGGAAGGACCATACAGCAGAGGCTGTCTGTCCAATCTGGGACAGGCAACATTTATGCACAGAAGGTCCCACAACGGAGGTGTGGTCTGGACCCAAGTTATCACTCAATCCTTATTTGCACATGGACCTCAGTGTGAGCTTTGCTTGAGTCAGGCCTTCAGGATTTGGCCCTCTTTTATTTCTTAATTTCTCCTGCACCTCATTTTGCATCTGCATTTATAATAATCCTTTGTAACATCAACACTGGTTGCTGTGGAAACAATGATGTCACAAGCAGAGAGAGATATAGCATGCCATCCGGCGAAGCATCAGAGGCAGAAGCAAATAAGCTACAAAGAATCAGCAATCCTGTTTATAATAGACACATCCTTACTTTTTGGTAAACAGAGAGGGAAAAGAAATAAAGCACATTTATGAAACATGAGAAATTGCTTCTACAATAATTTTAAGTTTTCTATGAGGCCCCTATGGAACTTTTAAAAATTAAGATGCTGAAAAGTTCACTTCACCCCCAGCAGTGCATAATAGCAAAGAAACATTTGGGCTAGTGGAGGAATACCCAGCAGTGTTGGGAAAAGCAAAACCCAACTAACACTAATATTTTGTCGTCAATGGTGGATTGTGCCTGAATCTCATGTTGGGGGGCAGGGAGGGAAACTATCTGCCAATTTGTTGGGGTCAGAGGGATGCTATAAAGAAGAAAACAATGTCAGAAATGTGGATTACCTGTGAAATGGACTCCAGGACCTTCATGCTGCTTTAAAGTGAGCTAGTCTATGTTGTGTCTGCATTATGGGGCTAATGCATCTTCACCCTACAGTGGCGCTAAATAACATAGGGGAAAATGGTCTTTGAAATCAAAGCCTTCATATTATGGAATGCACCTCAGTAGGGTTGCCAGGTATCCAGTTTTCGACTGGAATGCCCAGTCGAAAAGGGACCCTGGTGGCTCTGGTCAGCGGTGCTGACCGAGCCGTTAAAAGTCCGGTCAGTGACGCAGCGGGACTAAGGCAGGCTCCCTGCCTGCACTGGCACCGCGTGGCTCCCGGAAGCATCCGGCATGTCCCTGGGGCCCCTAGGCATAGGGGCGATCAGGGGGCTCCACGTGTTGCTCCTGTCCCAAGTGCTGTCTCCGCAGCTCCCATTGGCTGGGCACCGTGGTGAATGGCAGCTGCGGGGGTGGCACCTGCAGGCGCAAGCAGTGTGCAGAGCCCCCTGGGGCCGCAGGGAAATGCCAGATGCTTCCGGGAGCTGCGTGGAGCCAGGGCAGGCAGGGAGCCTGCCTTAGCCCTGCTGCACCGTGGACCGGGAGCTGCGTGAGGTAAGCGACACCCAGTCGGAGCCCACACCCCGAACTCCCTCCAGCACCCCAACCCCCTGCCCCAGGTCAGAACTCCCTCTTACACCCTAACTCCGTCCGAGAGCCCACCCCCCAACCCCCTGCCCCAGCCCTGAGCCACCTCCTGCACCACAACCCCTCATCCCCGGCCCCACCCCAGAACCCTCACCCCCAGCTGGAGCCCTCACCCTCTTCCACACCCCAACCCCCTGCCCCAGCCCTGAGCCCCCTCCTGCACCACAAACCCCTCATCCCCGGCCCCAACCCAGAGCCCTCACCCCCAGCTGAATCCCTCACCCCCTCCCACACTCCGGCCCCAGCCTGGTGAAAGTGAGGGTGGGGGAGAGCGACTGACAGAGTGGGGGTGGAGTGAGCAGGGTGCAGGGCCTCAGAAGGGGTGGGCAGGGGCAGGGCAAGGGTGTTTGGTTTTATGCGATTAGAAAGTTGGCAACCCTATGTCTTAGCAGTCAAAATCCATCAAAACAAAATATCGTTCTGGATGTGCTTAGAGATTTCATGGTACTTTCTCATCTCTGAAAGGGCCTGTTTCCAGTGCCACTGATGTCAGGGGGAGTTTTGCCCTTGACTTTAATGATGGCAGGATGCCGTCTATGGGTCTGATCCTGAAAATGCACCCAGCGGAGTGCTTACTAGCCCGAGTACTCCAGCTGGTAGTATTTTCAGGAGTGGGCCCATGTCTTACAAGCCCATCCTATTTAACATTCTAACCAAGTTATAAACCAGAGGCAGCAATTGTGTTAAAACTGCCTCGCTAAATTACTATTTTGTTCTGCCTTTGTAGATCTCCTGGGTCTTCAGTCCTAATCGAGGTGTTGGTGTCTGTTTCTGAGGATGTGGGGATACAGTGTAAAGTAGGCAGTGATAAGATTATGACTATTATACTCCCAAATGGGGAATAGAGAGCTATAATTCTGCTAATTATCATGACTAATTAGCTCTATTCAGAAGTGAAAAATCAGAAGGCCTAGATCACTGCCTCCAACTGTTAATAATGGGTTATTGAATGGCAGTCTATGAGACTAGAGGGATGGCTGCTTCCCCCATTACCACCAGTGATGAGACTGGGATGAGTTTCCAGTATCATAAAATCATTTGGCCCAGGAGTTTGAGAACATTTCAATGTGAAGACGGAAAGTACATTCTGTTACTTGAGTTAATCATGGTGAAGTTCAACACAGTGGGCTCAATTGTCAAACTTAGACACCAGCTGTAAATCAGGTTACCCAGTTCCACACAGAGGGTCAGATCGACTGAAAATGGGCTCTGGTGGGTCCAGTGGAGCAATGGTGACTTATTCCAGCTCAGAATCTGTCCCTGAGTTCTCAAATTTGCACTTAGTCACCTACAGCCAGTTTTTTAAAGGTATTTAGGCACCTAAGGATGATCAGAAGTGCCTAGGCCCCTACCTCCCATCAAGAATCTGCCCCCTAAATAGCAATCTGTGGACCTGGACACCTGCTAATAGGCACTTCTGATTAAGTTTCACACCGGGTCTCAGGTGTGTGGAAAGGTCGAGGCCATGTCCAAAACAACCAGCCATTCTCTTGTATGGAAAAAATTCCTTTTTGCTGTACGATAAAATCATCAAGGCTTGTGAACAAGCATGAACCTGTCATCTGACCTGTCAATCCGCTCCTGAATTTCTCCTCTATGGGTGTGTTCTCCCGTGTACTGTGAGAGGAGATGAGACTTGGATTCTTCCTAATCCTGCAAAAGTTAGGACACCCCTGTACAAACAGCCCCTGTGAGTGCTTGACAGGACTCAGCATTGATCCCTTGAGACATTGGCCAGTGTGACAGTGCTGCCCGTGGGAGCCAGCTGAGGTCACTCAATCAGGGTGAACTGCAAACAGAACGGGGCAGACAAACCCCAAACGCTGGTGGATATTCCAATACTTAGATTTACCAAGCCAGCACAAAACAGCTTCTATAGTACCTCACTGGTTACTCAGAAGTCCAAACAACACAGTTCCCTTAAAGTACCCAGCCTCAGGCCTCCGTCCAGACACACCTGTCAGATATGATGATGATTACTGAAAATCTCATCTCATCATATAAAAGAAAAGGTTCTTCCAATCCCAAAGGATCAGCCACATACCCAGGTTCAATTATAACTTAGATCTTGCCCAAAATACCCACTATAGTCAATTCTTATTAACTAAGCTAAAATTTATTAAAAAAGAAAAGAGAGAGAGTGTTGGTTAAAAGATCAATATACATACAGATTTGAATTCAATTCTTGAGGTTCAGATACATAGCAGAGGTGATCTTGTAGTTGCCAAAAGTCCTTTTAGAAATAGTCCATAGGTTATAGTCCAATATTCATATTCAGGGTGGCTCCAGTCACTGCCTGGGGATCTCAATCCTTGTGGCTTAAGGTTTCCCCCTCTTGAAACCCAAAGCAGAACTGAGATGAAGAAGGATCATGTCCCAGGGTTCTTATACATTTCCAGCAGCCTTTTGGCCCGAGAAAACAATAGGCCTAACTCTCCTTCTTCTAAACATCCTGGCAATTAGCACAGGATAATTTATCCATTAAACAGTTCAGATACAGGTTACCACAACCTTCAAAGAGACATATAGACAATAATACTATTTCACTCAAGTATCATCATAAATGTTAATATTCCTTTTTTGATCTTTGAATTTAAAACTATAGCAATAGACAAGACGTGTTTGCTTCATCACAAGCCCTGAGCAAACATCTACCCTTTTACCTCTAACAATGCAGACTTGCATTTCAAAGCTCTATTCATTTACATATCTTCCTAACCAGTTTCTACAGTTCACCCATGGGTCAGGTCAGTCTGAGTTAATTAACTCTTTCTGGCCCTGTCACCTTTCAATTAAATACTATTTTACACTCATAAAGTCACAGCCAGATCCTCAGACTTGGTCTTGTAACCATATGGTGCTTCATTGACTTCAATGGAGTAATGCTGATTGACACTAGCTGAGTATCTGGCCTATTGTATTTACAGGCTTCAAAGCGAGTTCCGTGTAGTCTTCAGACAGTGGAGGGGAAGCTCCCTAGAGGGCATCTGTGTAGTACCCTAATGACATCTATAAGACCACCGTTATCTTTTTTTCAGGTACATTCAAGATTACCTGGGCTCTGTGTTTTTAACTAGGAGTTCAAAAAAGAGACCAAGAAACTTCACTGGCAGTTGCTTATACCCGAGGTAGCTTTGGCACATAGTCAGTATTTGAAGTCAAGTAGCTGTTTGAAATCTAAACAATTCTCTTTGATGTGGAATAATTTTACCATGGGGCTCCCCAAGTACAGCAAAAAGCTTGGTAACCCAACTGCAAACCCTGTTGTGGACAATTTCACAGGCAATTCCAGCTTGGGTGGGAGTGGGGAGTCTTCTAATGCAGTGGTTCTCAACTACCAGTATGCGTACCCCTAGGGGTATGCAGAGGTCTTCCACGGGGTACATCAACTCATCTAGATGTTTGCCTAGTTTTACAACAGTCTACATAAAAAGCACTAGCAAAGCCAGTACAAACTAAAATTTCATACAGACAATGACTTGTTCATACTGCTCTCTATATTATGCACTGAAATATAAGTACAATATTTATATTCTAATTGATTTATTTTATAATTATATGGTAAAAATTAGAAAGCAAGCAATTCTTCAGCAATAGTGTGCTGTGATAATTTTGTATTTTTATGTCTGATTTTGTAAGCAAGTAGATTTTAAGTGAGGTGAAGCTTGGGGGTATGCAAGACAAATCAGACTCCTGCAAGGGGTACAGTAGTCTGGAAAGGTTGAGAGCCACTGTTCTAATGGTGCACAGATGGACCTGCGCGTGCTGTAATTGACACTGATAAAAAGTTATGGTTTGTATATCCAGTATCCGTCTGACCCATTAACATAAATTATGTTCTTTCTCTTGATATGTGGCTTTTAAAAGAGTTTTGAAAAGCTTTAAAGTTACCTTTAACTTTTAGATGTGATATGATTCAAAAGTACTTTGATAAACTTCATACCTCAGTTCCTCATCTGTGAAAGGGGGATAATACTTTCCTGCTTCATACGAATGTTGTGTGGATAAGGCACTCAGATACATTGATGGGAACATAAGAAAGGCCGTACTAGGTCAGACTAAAGGCCCATCTAGGTCTATCCTGTCTTCCGACAGTGACCAATGCCAGGTGCCCCAGAGGGAACGAACAGAACAGGTAATCATAAAGTGATCCATCCCCTGTCGCCCATTCTCAGCTTCTGGCAAACAGCGGCTAGGGATACCATCCCTGCCCATCTTGGCTAATAGCCATTGGTGAACCTATCCTCCATGAACTTATCTAGTTCTCTTTTGAACCCTGTTATATTCTTGGCCTTCACAACATCCTCTGGCAAAGAGTTCCACAGGTTGACTGTACGTTGTGTGAAAAAATATTTCCTTTTGTTTGTTTTAAATCTGCTGCCTATTAATTTCATTTGGTGACTCCTAGTTCTTGTGTTATGAGAAGGAGTAAATAACACTTCCTTATTCACTTTCTCCACACCAGGCATGATTTTATAGACCTCTATCATCTCCCCCCTTAGTCATCTCTTTTCCAAGCTGAAAAGTCCCAGTTTTATTAATCTCTCCTCATACAGCAGGCGCTCCATACCCCTAATAATTTTTGTTGCCCTTTTCTGAACCTTTTCCAACTCCGATATATCTTTTTTGAGATGGGGCGAGCACATCAGACCACCAGATGGGGACAGCTATATTATTTGTGTGCTAGGCAGGCAATGGATAATTTCATTATGACTGTGCCTAAAAAAACTGGGCCTTAATTCTGATCTCACTTACATTGTTCATCTGATGTCAGGAATAGCAGTGTCTTGAGTGACAGTTAAAAAAAAATCACCACAAATATATATAAACACACAACAGAGCAATTTTGATTAGTTTACAACCATTCACTCACACCAATTCAAACTCCAAGTGATAAAAGCACTGGAAGAGATTCTGAGCTCTTTAAGACTGGTGCAAATAAGAAGTAACTGGTGTAAATCAGGAGTAAATGTACTTACATCAATGAAGTTTCATTACTGCAAAGGCTGTCTGAGATCAGAATCGGGCACATTGACTTAAATTATAATTTGCAGAGAACAAAGTCTCTTACATGGGTCTTATAGCTCAAAAATATTTACACTTAAAATAATTCTCTAGGAATAGCACATTGGCTGGTGTTGCCAGAAGCCTCTGATGTAGGATCTATCCAAATTTATCTCTCTAACATTCTGGTCCTTCCTGTACAATTGTCTAAAAGTAAATTATTGCAGTGCATAATTCCCAGCATTGTGGAATCTTGTGATAGACGCCATATGTGCAATTATACCTACATATAAGAGGGTTGAGTTAAAAGTGCCAGCCAGACATTTAATGTTATTTGAGCAGCTGTTATCAGAGATAGAGGGCTACAGAACCAACATAGCAAGCTTCAACTACAGAGTCCCAGCAGCCATGTGCCAGAAGAGCGTATGCTTGTCATTCCAGAACGATCAGTTCCTTGCCTCTGGAACCATTCTGAGCACCACGCTGATAGCCGCTGGGTTTCCCACAGGTTCTCAGTACGTAGCATCAGGAGGTCCAAATGGCATGACTAAGCAGTAAGGAACTGCTGGATTGTGCTGTATTGTTACAGTGTGGATACAAGGCTTGAGGGCCTTCAACCACCCGAGAAATTGGATTATGGGAGGATGCACATCCCAGAGCGCCTGACAGTATTCATAGAATAAACTATATTGTAAAGAGATTAAAAACAAGAGGCAGAGACATTTAAAATGACTTCAAACTCTGTGTTTGGATACTTGGGCTGGTGGTGTTAACCGGTGTTAACCCCGGTGATAGATCTGTCATAATTGTACAGCTATGGCTATCCATGACCATAGTTTGCAGGGCCTGTTTCTTACAATAATATGCTAACGTAGCACTTTTTCATCTGAGGATCGCCACACTCCTTGAAAACATTCAAAAATATCATTGTTCCCATTTTACAAATGAGAAAACTAAAACATGGAGAGGTTAAGGCTCACATTCAGCAAAATACTTAAGCACGTGCTTAACTTTAAGCTCAGGGGCAGTCCACTGACTGCAAGGAGACTACTCAGAAGTCAACGAAGTGTTTAAAGTCAGTGCTGAAATGCGGCCTAAGTGATTTTCCCAGGATCATACAGCAAGTCAGTGACCAAATCCGGGTGTCTGACAGTGAAACCCCTCTAATTTATTATACCATGAATAGAGATACAGTACAGCTTTGATTTTATGAACACCAGTCTTACAAATGGCCAGTTGTACAAACCAATTTCCTGCCCAGGAGGTGCGGGGAAGAGAGGGGAGAAATCACATACCAAAAGTGATGTTGATGGAGAACAAATCAACATCCTGTCACATTCCGATGCCTTCAGTGCATTGGAAATCACTTTGTGGTGATTTGAAGAACAAGAAGAAAGCCATGCAGGCCTCCATACTTCCGCTTATGCACCATATCTACCATCATTCTGAGACTTTTGATTTTATGAGCTTCTCAATCCCTCATTCATTTGTAAAATAGGCGTTCTGCTGTAAACGGTATTATTATTTGAAAATAACGTGAGTATTGCAGTAAATGCATTCTGTCCAGAGACAGCTAAAGGAGTCTTACACATCACTTGCAAAAAAAGTCAGGGAGTAAACATCATAATCAGCCAGAAGAAGATGTGCTCTGGTAGGTCTTGGGTAGGGTGACCAGACGTCCCGATTTTATCGGGAGTGTCCTGATATTTGCTTGTTTGTCCCGCGTCCCGACCAATGTGCGGTCGGGACACTGGACAAACAAGCAATTTTGCCCTCCCGGAAGGGCTCTTGCCCCCCACCCTGACTCCGCCCCCTCCATCCCCCATTGGCTCCCTCCCCAAATCCCCGCTCTGGCCCCGCCTCTTCCCCATGCATGTGGCATTCCTCCTCCCTCCCAGGCTTGCTGCTGTAATGGCAGGGCAAGCCTGGAGGGAGGGGGTGGTGGCCGGCTTCCAGTTCCTGGAGCTGGTGAGTAGGGGCACTGGGCGGGCAAGGGAGTCTGGCAAGGGGGCTGCTCCCCCAGGAGGTAGACGGGGGGGGCTCCGGACCCCAGCAACGGCGGGGAAGAGTGGCTCGGGGCCGCACAAGTGGCCATGTAAAGTTTATCGGCTTGGGGGGGACCTCGGCCGGCTCCCCGCCCCGCGCCAGCATGTTGCACCGGCCGCCGCAGGCCAGGTAAGGAGCCGAGTCGCCCCCTCCCCCCTCGTCCTGGCTCCTCAGCTGAGCCCCCCCGTCACCCTCCTGGGGGACCAGCCCCCTTGCCAGCCCCCCTGCCCGCCCGGTGCCCGTACTCACTAGCCGCAGGAACTGGAAGCTGGCCACCACCCCCTCCCTCCAGGCTTGCGCCTGCATTCCAGCTGCAAGCCTGGGAGGGAGGAGGAATGCCGCTCAGCTGAGGAGCTGGGGGGAGGGGGGACTCGGTTCCTTACCTGGCCTGCGGCGGCCGGCGGGACATACTGGCGCGGGGCGGGGACGCTACCCCCCTACAGGGCAGGGCGAGGAGCCGGCTGGGGTCCCCCCCCAGCCGATAAACTTTATGTGCCCACTCGCGCGGCCCTGAGCCGCTCTCCCCCGCTGCTGCCGGAGTCCGGAGCCCCGCGCCTCTCGCTCCAGCGGCTCCTTCCCCGCGGGGCGGCGGGATGTGCCGCATGTGGGGGGGGGGGGCAGCGGCCACGGGGGGCCGGCACCTGCAAAACAGCTTTTTTTTTGCTCTGCCCCGCCCGCCCCCCCCCCGCGCGTCCCGATATCCCCCCTCCTCCTCCCGATATTTCCCGTCAGTGATCTGGTCACCCTAGTCTTGGGTGTCTTGTAAAGTATGTCTACACAGCAAATTAATTAATTAATAAATGGATTAAATAAAAAGAAAAAGTGTGATTTTAACTCAGGTTAGCTAACCCATATTAAAATAGCAGCGAAGACACTGAGTTTAACTTGGATTAGCAGTGCAAATTCAACCCCAGGCTCCCATATAGGTGTTAACTTGAGCTGCTAACCTGAGTTAAAAACAAAGTTGCTGTGTCTTCAGTGCGATTTTGGCAAGTTAGGTAACCTGGGTTAAGAACAGATCTTTTTTTGTAGTGTAGACATACCTGTAGAGACACGAGGCCAAAGGCAGACTGCCTGCAAAGCACACCAGTAACCTACTAATATGCATCCTATCTTATTGTTACTGTATGGCTTGCTCAGAATGGTCTGTTTTGAGGAGTTTATGCAGCTAGCTCTTGATTGATTCCCTTGTCCTCATCTTAGGCTACCCCATCCTGCAACCAGAGGTGTAATTTGCAGCTTGTTTGACATACCTGGGCTAGCTTTAAAAATAACAGCCAGGAGGCCCAGCCCCCCGGGTACATACTTGCATTGCTAGCATGCGCTGCAGCCTGCACCACCATGTCCTTGCTGCTATTTTTAGCATGCTAGTCAGATTAAAGCTAGCGCAGGTACATCTACATGAGCAGCACTCCTCACCCCTGCCTGCAATGGAGAAATAACCTTAGTGTAGCAATTACACACTAAGGAACAGACATAGGGTTGCTAACTTTCTGATCGCAGAAAACCGAACACCTTTGTCTCACCTCCTTCCCTGCCCCTTCCCCGAGGCCCCGCCACACCCTGCCTTCACTCACTCCATCCCCCCTCCCTCAGTTGCTTGCTCTCCCTCACCCTTGCTTACTCGCTCATATTCACTGCGGGCTGGGGCAGGGGGGTGGGTTGTGGGAGGGGGTGTGGGCTCAGGGTGGGGCCAGAAATGAGAGGTTCAGGGTGCAGGAGAGGGTTCCAGGCTGGCATAGGGGGTTGGGGTGTGGGGGTGAAGACTCCGGCTGGGGATGCAGGCTCTGGAGTGGTGCTGGGGATGAGAGGTTTGGGGTCCAGGAGGGGGCTCTGGGCTGGAGGGTGGGGCCGAGGGGTTCAGAGTGTGGGAGGGGGCTCAGGACTGGGGCAGGGGGCTGGGGTATGGGAGGGGAGGCGGGCTCCAGGAGGGAGTTTGGGTGCGTGAGGGGGCTCAGGGCTGGGCAGGGGTTTGGAGTGCAGGAGAGGGTGCAGGGTGCGGGCTCTGGGAGGGAGTTTGGGTGCGGGAGGGCACTCAGGGCTGGGACAGGGGATTGGGGCACGGGAAGAGGTTCGTGGTGCGCTTACCTCAGGAGGATCCCGGAAGCAGCCAGCATGTCTCTCCAGCTCCTAGGTACAGGGGTTGCCAGGAGGGCTCCACAAGCTGCCCCTGCCCGCGTTGCAGGCGCTGCCATGAGCGCCGGCTCCGCAGCTCCCATTGGCTGGGAACTGTGGCCAGTGGGAGCTACAGGAGCAGTGCCTGAAACCGGGGCCAGTGTGCAGAGACCCCTGGCTGCTCCTGTGCCTAGGAGCCAAAGGGACATGCTGGCTGCTTCCGGGAGTCAGCTGTGCTGACCGGAGCTGCCAAGGTCCCTTTTCGACCTGATGTTCCAGTCGAAAATGGATTCCTGGCAACCCTAAGCAGAGAGTGATTTGGTAACAACAGTGATTCTGCTGCTCCTACCATGAAGCAGGCTGAGGTGGGGCATTTTTAACCTTGTGCTTACAAGGAATGAATTGTTCCCCTTTCCAAATCAGTCTGCATAACAATGCGAGTCGCTGAGCATAAGAAGGAAGATTTAAGCTGCAGGAGAAGCAGTGGGGAAGATGAAATCCATCCCTGACCCCAAATTCAGGGGTGGAGGATGTGGCTGTCTATGTGCTGGAGTAGCAGTTGGAGCTGCTGTGCAGCATTGGCATAGTGTGTGGGCCACAGAATCTGTGTAAATATGGATCCTTCCCCAGACCCCCATCACTGTCCTCCATGTTGGCCTGTGCAGTGAGACCCTTTCTGCATCACACAGGACTCAAAGCCACCCCTGCATGGTTGCTCTGCCTCCAGCAGAGTTCCGAAATGAGGGACTTTAAGCGCTGCGGAGGAACTTGGACTGGGGTTCCACAGCGGTAACTGGGCAAATATATCTCCTGAGAGTTACAAAGCCTATGTTGTGAAGGGAGAAATCAGGATAATGGCTCTAACTGGAGGGAGGAGAAGCAACAGGGGAGGAGTTAGACACTTGAGGACATGAGACCCAAACACTGGAGACAAAGCTGCCATCTCCACGGGAAAGGGAATCAAGCCAGGGATTGTGAGGGAGCTGTCAAAGTCCAGATTGCTCCTGCTGTTTGTGCTGACCTACAGAGAGCCAGCTGCTGTGCTAGTTGAGTGGCTTTGGCTTGTTTTCTTAAATGGCTTTTTGCCAAAGGAAATAAAATGATGCTGATATTTAAGAGAATTGCTGAAAGACTAGTGGAGCAGTGTGTAGCCGAATTCTTCTGGCGCTTGGCATCACTTGGATAATTTCTTGGGGCTGTGGGTGAGAGCCAGAGAGAAAAACTGGACAAAGGCACCTTAGACTGCTCTGGATCATTTCATTCTTCCTACCTAACCTCACTCATCTCTGCTATATGTTGTTTTGGGTGGGTTTACTTGAACCCTTAGCATCTGTTGCGTACTATAGGCTGCGTACTACAGTCTGTCTCACCTGATAGAAAGATACTGGCTGATCACAAGGAAGAAGAAAGAAAAGACTTGCACCTCCCTGAACTGAGCCAAAAACACCATGCGTGATAAAAAAAAACATCCACAGAAGAGTCAGAAAAGTTGGACGGAAATCTTCAACCAAGTCAACATATACTGTGTATAGGCTGTGAGAGATCAGAAGTCATCAGGTGATAATGACATTGCTAAGCACCTAAAGAGTCAGCAGCATCAAGCATTGTCTCTTCTAGCTCAATGCCAAAGTGCATGAATCCTTTCAAAGTGATTGTTCTTGAGATTCAGGTGGGCTGACATGCTTTTGTCAAGCTGTCTGGGTGACTACGCTATATCTAATAACTCTGTCAGTCGACACGTGTCACTATAATGTAGGATACCCCATACAGCTCCATTGCTGTGAATACGCATACACTACATACACTGCACTATACTACATACACTACACTACATCCACTACACTATACTACATACACTACACTACACCAGGGGTAGGCAACCTATGGTATGCGTGCCGAAGGCGGCGCGTGAGCTGATTTTCAGTGGCACTCACACTACCCGGGTCCTGGCCACCGGTCCGGGGGGCTCTGCATTTTAATTTAATTTTAAATGAAGTTTCTTAAATATTTAAAAAACCTTATTTACTTTACATACAACAATAGATATATTATAGACTTATAGAAAGAGACCTTCTAAAAACCTTAAAATGTATTACGCAAAAGCTTAAATTAGAGTGAATAAATGAAGACGTGGCACACCACGTCTGAAAGGTTGCCGACCCCTGCACTACACTATACTACATACACTATTCTACATACACTACACTACATACACTGCACTATACTACATACACTACAGTACATGCACTACACTATACTACATACACTACAACTTCAACATTAACCTAATGAAAACAAAAAACAAAAAACCTACCAAAATGGAAGCCAATTTAGTCCAGGGAGAATATGAGGTTCAAAACCTTATTTTACAAACACAACCAAATGTTCTGCCTCTGTTACTAACACCAGTTTAGACCACAAAACTTAAATCCTTATTCAGACATAACCAGCTTTTCACTCTTGGTACATTTTCTTTACTTTCTGCACCTTGTCCTGCTTGGGCAATGAATCAAAACTGGTCAGAGGAAGAGGACGATCCTGTGATTAA
The DNA here is from genome assembly GCF_002925995.2 of Terrapene triunguis. Lineage (NCBI taxonomy): Eukaryota > Metazoa > Chordata > Testudines > Emydidae > Terrapene > Terrapene triunguis. The sequence continues at coordinate 95,047,500 of NW_020664409.1, forward strand.
GCCACTGAACTGAAACTCGGGGAACTTGGGTTCAGTCCCTGGCTCTGTGATAAAATTTCTGTGTGACTTTGCTTCCAGCATTTAATCTCTCTGTGACTCAGTTCCTCATCTGTAAAATGGAGATAATACTACTCCCTTTGTACACCCTTTCTATTTAAGCTGAAAGCTTTTTGGGAAAGAGATTGTGTTTTAATATGTTTGTACAGTACCTGAGACGGTGGGGCCCTGATATTGACTGGGGCAACTAGGCACTGCTGCAATATAACTAAATATCAATGCAGTGATCTGTCAGTCCAGAAAGAGAAAAATGTGGCCATTCTTGGTATGATGGAGGAGGGGAAATCTTACCCCGATACATGTCTCTGTGTAAAGCTCTCAACAGTAAAAAACATGTTCTAAAATATTATGTAAGGGAAGGCCTGGGAGTAGGATAATATTTCTGGAGGCTGAGCAGCTAGTTCTTTTGCAATGGATTGGGACTATGTCTAGACAGTTAATAACTGTGTGAGATTATGAACTCGATGGGTCTGTGGCAGGCTGTGTGAAGGGGGTCACTCACTGCAGAGTGGTCAGGCAGGGTGTGGCAGGTCTTTTTTTTCCTGACGACCACTCTGGTCCTGCAATGGTTCCCCTTCTGATACTAAGCACCCCTCCAAGGTCATGTGTTTTATCCCCACTCCTTTCAGCATATATAAAGAGTCCAGCAAGGGGATAGGCCCCTGGCTTAGGTGAGGAATGTGACATTCCCCAGGGTACAATCTAGACTGTTGAACAGCTGGGGGTGCCTTTTACACTGCTATGCTGTCAGAACATCCATTCCTGGCCTGCTCACACAGCCTTCAGCATGCAAATTCACTCCCGGTTAAACACATGAGCACTCTGACCAGTCACTCATGAACTACATACAGGGTAACACCCGCAAATTCCTAGTCCCAGCAGAAATGTGCATCTTGTACTGCTCAGTGCCCTTCTGAACAGTACACGCTCATAGGAAGTCCGTCATTTCATCAAAGAAAAATGATAATGTACAAGCCTTGCTATCTCAAATGGAGTTTCCTCGCACACTTTTATCCAAATACACTGGTTAAGATAAAACAATAAGGTAAGTTTGTTAACTACAGAATGATAGATTTTAAGTGATTACAAGAGATGATGCATAACAGTCAGGATTGGTTCCAAAAGAAAATAGAGTAAAATGCAAGTTAATACTTAACAAGCTAAGTGAATTTAAAAGGAAAAAGGTTTGTCTCACCATAAGCATACTGCAGTCTGTACTAGCTGGAGAGCCTTCCAACTAGAACCACCCCTCCCCCATGCCAATGATACTTTTTTTGTCTTTTGAGTGTTGTAGCTGCTGTGAGTGGAGATGGGAGGAGACAGAGAAGTGCGATGAAGGCCACTGTCTCTCATTCTTATATCCCTCTCTCCACTTTGAGGATTAACCCCAGCTTGTGGATGTGAGAGTTGAACTGGCCCTGTGATGAAATGTAAATTTCTTATTCACATCTTCCCCCAGCTGGAAAATGGCTACTTAAACAAGTGATAGCCCTTTAACACCTGGCTGGGACCAATGTGTCTGTCTCTGAAAAACTGGCTTGTGGGTGTTACCCAGAATTACAGCACATTTCAGTAACAGTCATACAGTAGAATCTTGTAACTTCACATATAGTGTTGCTACACATATTCCATAATGATAATGATATTCAGCAGATTATGACAATTCACATGATACATCACAAGGTATAATTTGTACACAATGTATCATAGTTTTGTAAAACTGGTAAACATAATAGTACAGAACCTTCACAAGGGGGCTCTGGGTCTCCCCCCTGAAATGAGGCCTCGGGATCTTGACCTCCCCTAGACTCCTCATCATGGTCAGCTTCTGCCTTCAGCAACCCCTGGGTTCCCCAAGGTTAGTTGGGGAACCCAGGCCCCACTCTCTCCTCTGGGCTATGATCCAGGGCCCTGTGTAAGCAGCTAAGTCTTTCACCAACAAAGTGCTCTACTGCTGCCTCCCTGGATCATTTCCAACCAGACCCCTCTTCCCCAACAGATAAAGTACCTGGAATTAAAAGTAAAGTCTCAGATCTTCTGAGACTCACAAATCTCTTCCCCTTGAGTTTGGCATGGTCCCTATAGCCAGGACTCAGGCAGCAGGAGCTCAAAGTGCAGGTGACTTCACCTCCATCTTCTCTCTGCTGCCCCCCTGAATGGGCTGCTCTCCTTTTGAGCTCTTTCTCCAAGCCATGCATGCTTTGCATGTGTAGTGGGGTTGCCTGGGCCCAGAGCAGCTGCTTAACCCTTCTTTACTGGTGCAGGATTTGTATACCCCATCACAGGCTGCAAACTCCATTGTGAAGGAGTAGCCTCTTGCTTTCAGTTCCCTGTGGTCTGTTTGCCTCCATGTTGTGTTAGAAATTCAAAAGGCTGGTGACAAAAGAACAGCAGTAGAAGATAGTTGACTCTTAAGTACCCAGCCATTAGAAATCTGTTCACTCTAGGCCAGTGGTTCCCAAACTTGGTTCGTGGTTTGTTCAGGATAAGCCCCTGGTGGACCGCAAGACGCTTTGTTTACCCGGAGTGTCTGAAGGTACGGCCACTCACAGCTCCCAGTGGCTGCGGTTCGCCGTTCCTGGCCAATGGGAGCTGCGGGAAGTGGTAGCCCAGCCCACGCTTACAGGGTCAGACCAAAGGTCCATCTAGCCCAGTATCCTGTCTTCCAACAGTGGCCAATGCCAGGTGCTTCAGAGGGAATGAAAATAACAGGTAATCATCCAGTGATCCATCCCCTGTCACCCATTCCCAGCTTCTGGCAAACAGGCTAGAGATACCATCCCTGCCCATTCTGGCTAATAGCCATTTATGGACCTATCCTCCATGAACTTATTTAGTTCTTTTTTGAACCCTGTTATAGTTTTGGCCTTCACAACACCCTCTGGCAAAGATTTCCACAGGTCCACTGTACTCTGTGTGAAGAAATGCTACCTTTTGTTAATTTTAAGCCTGGTGCTTATTAATTTCATTTGCTGACCCCTAGTACTTGTGTTATGGGAAAGAGTAAATATTAATCTCTCCTGATATGGAAGCTGTTCCATACCCCTAATAATTTTTGTTGCCTTTTTCCAATTCCAATATATCTTTTGTGAGATGGTGCGACCAGATGTGCATGCAGTATTCAAGATGTGGGCGTACCATGGATTTATATACAGGCAATATATTTTCTGTCTTATTATCTATCCCTTTCCTAATGATTCCCAACATTCGGTTAGCTTTTTTGACTGCCACTGCACATTGAGTGGATGTTTTCAGAGAACTATCCACAAAGACTCCAAGAGCTCTTTCTTGAGTGATAACAGCTAATTTAGAACTCATCATTTTATATGTATAGTTGGGATTATGTTTTCCAGTGTGCATTACTTTGCATTTATCAACATTGAATTTCATCTGCCATTTTGTTGCCCAGTCACCTAGTTTTGTGAGGTCCCCTTGTAACTCTTCGCAGACTTCTTTGGACTTAACTATCCTGAGTAATTTTGTATCATCTCCAAATTTTGCCACCTCACTGTACAGTAAATTATGTGTATAAAAATAAACTTTCTTCATCATGCAGTAAAACCATGGATTAGTTAATAATCAGGACAAGCAAATGCCAGCAAGACTCAGTAGATGAAAAGATTTCTCAGTTCACTTATGCAACAAATTCTCCTTTTTGTCTTGTTCAGAACAAACATTTCGTTGACATGGTTCTGTCATTATGACCAGGCCACACTCATTGCTGGAAGGCTGTTGGATACAGTGTGTGAGAAGGAAATTGAACAGTGCATGGGAAAAAAAATGGATGGGAAATTCTTTAATCTGAGTCTTGATGGCTGGTGCAATGTACACAATGATCCAGAATATGTGCTTGTGTGACAACAGAAGATGGGACTCTCTATCTTACAGAAACAACGGATACATCAGGAAATGCCTGTACAGCAGAATACTTTAAAGAAGTAGCAGTAAAAGCTATAACAAACTGTGAACAAAAATTCAAGTGTCATGTGCGTATCTTTGTCATAGACAATGCTGCAAATGTAGCAAAGATGAGAAGAAACCTTGAAGAACATAAGGAAGGGAACCTGAAACTTATAACATATGGATACAGTGTTCATTTGATGCATCTTTTAGCCAAAGACTTAAGTACAACTCCAGGAATAAAGTAAAATGTTGTTGAAATTGCAAAATATTTCTGTAACAATCACTTTACTTCAGCTTGACTGAAGAGAGCAGGAGGATCCCAACTAATTCTCCCCCAGGACGTACAATGAAATTTAGTGGTTGAGTGTTTTGTGCTATTCGTTAAGAACTGACCTATTCTGATGATAATTTGTGAAGAAAATTGTGACAAAATAGACATAGGCGGCGAGTTATATGAGCCCATGGTACCCGTGATCTGCCAATATTCAGGAACATGGGCCCGGCTCCACCAATGTTTGGGCTTATATTTTCAGAGCCGTCCCATCCATAGGACGGAACGGGGCAACCGCCCTGGGCCCTGCGCTTTGGGGGGCCCCGCGATTCAGGGGAATGCAGGGTCCAGGGCGGCCTGTGGGGTTAGCGGGGGGCCTGGGGCCGACAGCAGTGAGCGACCTGGCCCCAGCCCACCCTGCTCCGCCCCACCCCTTCCCGCCCCTGCTCCGCCCCCACCCCCACTCCACCCCTTCCCTCAAGCCCCCGCCTCTTCCCACCCCTGTTCTGCCTCCACCCCGCCCCCACTCCACCCATTTCCCCAAGCCCCCACCCCACCTCTTTCCTGCTTCCGCCCCCTCCCCTGAGCAACGCTGGGAGCCGGTGGAGCAGGGTGGGCTGGGGCTAGGTTGCTCGCTGCTGCTGGTGCCAGGCCCCCCACTAACTCGCCAGGCCACCCTAGACACTGCATCCCCCTGAAGCGCAGGGCCCCCCAAAGTGTGGGACCCCGGGTGCTTGCCCTGGTCCGTCCTATGGATAGGACGGCTCTGCTTGGACCTATTCTGGGCATCACCAAAAATGATACAAACCTGGCACCCATGAAAATAGATGGAACTATCACCGCCAAAGTCGTAAACATCAAGATAAAGAGAAATAAAGAAGATATGCTGAATATACTCAAACATTATTTCCATAGCCTTGGACAGACAAGAAGATGACTTCTGTATTGCTGATGCAGTTGAAATTAGGAAAGAACTTCAAGAGACATTGAAGAAAGAAATACCCAACAACAAAGTTAAATTGCAGGCTGTAAAGAAGCGGATTGATCAAGCACTTACGCCCCTTCATTTTCTTGCCAATATTCTCAACCCAAAGTACCAGGGGAGATGCCTAACTGCTGTAGAAGAAGATGCTGCTATGACATGGCATTTAATAATCACCCATCAAACATGCCAACCATAATAAATTTCAGGGCTGGTGGTGAATCATTCAAGTAGTATATGTTTGCTAATGTTTTACAGAAAGTCACACCACTGAACTGTTGGAAATCACTAGCTAAGCAAGCTTTTGACAACAGTAGCCTCATCTGCAGAAAAAAATATTGGGAATTGAAAAACCAGGAAAACTTGTCTTTCTGTTCCAGTGTATGAGTAAAAGTTTGAAGGAGAGCCTAAGTAACTTAGTAGTTGTCTCATTTTCAAGTGACTTAGGTGAGCAGGAACTTAAGTTCTGGTCACTTTCACTTTGGCATATTTGAAAAATGTTATTAGGCTGACCTGGAATTCACTGGTTTAATTCACTGACTACAGTTAGTCCTTCTGTTCCTATAATAAATCATCTAGCTGTACCTTTGAAATATGTTTTGAGGAGAGAAGTTTACATATCCATAAAATTTAAGGTCATTTTTTAAATAAAAATTTATATGCTGTTTTGTGGGTTTAATTAAATTCCAATTACCATCCTAATGCTGCTTGACACAAATCATGAGCAAAAAGTTAATTATCTAGTAAATAAACAATATATCATTCACCATTTATTAACATACTAAAAATTTACAATTAGTAAAAATCTGATAATATTAAGCTATATAATTGCTTAAATAAATCTATGTAGTTATAGTGTACCCTCCTATGTAGCAAAAAGATGTACCAAATATAGAGTAGAAGCTCTATTTAGTTGTAAATAATTGTTTTAATGGTTATATCAACCTATGAGAATGCCCCTTTCTTAAGAAAATAACTGACGTACAAATGAAAAAGTTGATTAAAATCGATGATTTAAATCTAGGCTTTCCACTTGGTGATTCAAATCATGATTTAAATTGCTTGTTTAAATAAGTCCACCTGGTCCTCAATTGTTCCAAAGTCCTGGTTAGGAACATGGAGGGGATGTTCCTAGGCACTGCTTTAGTAAGTGTAACTCAATGTATTCATGTCTGAAGGTCGGTGACATCATAGCAGAATTTTCAGAAGCCTTCAGCCTCCATTGCTAGCTTCAAGCATTCAGCAGTGACCTTTCAGTGTTCTGCTGTATACCATCCATCCATCCACACATCCATCTCCTTGCTGGTCGCCCTGTACTATGATGACCCTCCACCATTCCTTCCACGATAACTTTCTCAAAGTTATTTCCGAGGTTATTTCCATCTCTATGCCTAATGTGACCAAAGTACATAATTTTGCATCTGTTGATTTCCACTATTCAGGTCTGTTTCTCTCCAGTCATATTTCTCACATAGGCACACATCCTTTTTTTCCATCCAGGAGATATGCAAGAGTGTTTGTCAGCACCACACTTCAAAAGCTTCAGTTTTCTTCTTGTCAGCAACATTAACTTCCCACTATTCACATCCATAAATGGCTATGGAAAAAATTAGGCATTTCATCAATCACACCTTCATCCTTTGGGAGATGCCATGTTTTTTCCAGTTTCTGAGGGGAGGCCAGAGCCATCCCTAGTCTTCCAATTTTTTTGGAATAGTCACATGGTCGGTCATATATGATCCCAGATAATTAAATTCATATATTGCCTTTACAGCTTGTCCATTAATTGTGATGTCCACTTGCATCCTGTTTTTGTTAGTTGTGTCAACGTATGTTCATTTTGTTTTCATTAGATTCTGGAATAGTTCATATTCCTCACTAACTGTTTTTACAGACTCCAACAGTTGTTGCATTGCACTGGTCGTTGTAGCAAACAGCATTATGTCATCAGCATGTCTGAGGTTGGTTAAGAGGTGACCATCAATGGAAATCCCAGCTCCTTCCACTTGTCAAAAGCTTCCAAGGCTTGTCTTGTAATAAATTCTATGTGTATGTTAAAGAGGCTTGGGGACAAAATACGCCCTTTTCTCACACCCAGCCCAGTGGAAAACTACTTGTTGCCTACTACTGTCCGCACTGTGGTCTGTTGGTGGTAGAGGCTTGTGATGAGTTCAGTGGGATGCTTTGGAATTCTCATGTCTGCCAGTGTCCTCCAAAGAAGGTTGTGTCAGACGGTATCAAATGCTTTTGAGTAGTCGATGAAGCACATAATCAGTGGGTGATTGTACTCTCTGGTTTTTCAATGATGTGACAGACATTTGTGATGTTGTCACATGTGCCTCGGCCCTCTCTGACACCAGCTTGTTGTGGTGGTAGTTCTGCTTCTACCCTACATTTCATGTGATTCTGGATTATGTAGAGCAGAACTTCATCTGCGTGTGATACGGAGATGGCACGATAGTTCCTACACTCTGTCTCCTTTCTTTAGTAAGGGTAGAAAAATTCCCTTTGTCCAGTCCTCTGGCCAATATCTAGTCATCTATACATCATTACAAATGTTCCATATAAGATCAGTACTGCATTTACCAACTGCTTTTGATAATATTGCTGGCACATTATCTACCCTGATGATTCATTTTCATAATAGCATGCCCCGCTTCCTGTCACAGGATTGATGGCTCTGGCTCCGTGCTCTCTTTTCTGTTGTCCTGTAGTACGAGTGGCTCTGGTGAGGCATACATATTGTCATACTAAGCTCGCCACCTGCATTTAATATCATCATTCTCAGTGGGCACTCTGCCTTCATGATCTTTTCTTATGTTTGATCACAGAGAAAATCTTTTGTAAGAAGTCCAACCATTTGAACATACATTTTGTATTATTACTCCCTTTATAATTCTCAAGTTCCATACATTTTGCCCTTATATATCTGCTCTTTTCTTGTCTAGTCTGCCTTTGAATCTGTCTGCTCATTTTATAATCTCTCTTACGTTCTTCTGTCTCTACGCTGTTCTCGTCCACTCTGCATCATTTTTCTGCCAGCTCAAACACCTTCCCCATTAATCATGGTGTGGTCCGATACTGACTTTTCAGAATATGTGCTTGAGGTTATTCTGCTCTGTCACCTGTGCCAATGCCTCAAATCCATTCTTGAGAGAAGTTCCATAATTTTTGTTGATTCTGGACAAGTCCAAACACAATGGACCCATCCAACACTGTATCTTTTTAAGTTTTACTTTGATGTTTGAGGCTAATAGCTGATGGTCTGACCCATAATGTGCACTCGGGAAAGTTTTTGTCCATTGGACACTTGATCTCCAGCATTGCTGTGTGATTACAAAGTTGATTTGATTCTTTCTCATGTTTTAGTCAGGTGGTATTTCCTTGCCTAAGGACATTGATATTTTTATATCCGCAGGTTCCAGACAGCAGGCGCCCTTTAACGAATTTTTCCAAGAGAAGAGCTAGCTCGGCAGTCTGCCACTCTGCCATTTGAAAAGAAGATTCCAAAACACATACCCTTTTGTTGTGGGGCTTGCCAAGGGGTGTCAATTGATACACAGTCTTCAGCAATGAGAGAAGATTAATTTGGCTGTGAGCACATGTATCTTTTCTGAGCCACTTTCTTACTAGAGAGGGGCCCAAAGCAAATCCCCAGATCCCAGCACAAACAAACGGAGAAATTGTTGTTAACAGCATCCAACACAGTACAGGGTAGGGCCAGAGGCCCAGCTTCTGGGCTGACCTGCACCCACCCCATGCAATCACTGCTCCACGCTGGGCTTCTTGAGACAATGTTTCTGTAGCAGACACCCCTTCGGTAGACATTGTGGCTCAGGGCTGAAGGGGCGCTTCTGGTGCCAGTAGTTTCTCACAGGTTCAGTTAACAGACATGAATGAGTGGGAGCAGTGGAAAAGCTGACTCAAGTAGAACCCACTCCTGAACTTAGCTACATCTGCCATTTCAGATCCTGCACACACAGTACAGGGGAAGATTGGTAGCTAATGAATTCAGATTCATCTTATGGATTCTGATTATGAATCAGATGGTGACTGTGCAGCTACAAACTGCCCACAGTGCAGGGTTCATTGAGTCCTTAGGCAATTGAGATGCATCAAGAGAAACTAGGGAGTTACTAACAGTGAAGCAAACGTGACTGAAAGCCAGGGAGAGGGAGGAAACTGCTTTGGTGTAATAGAAAATGACCAGCATACACTATGTGATGCACTGTTACTCACGTCTTAATGGCAGTAATGGAAAAGGAGACTTTTAGGGCTAATCTAATTTACCCACATTTTTTTTGAAATTATGCATAACAATTCCACCCACCTATAGCACAAGTTAAGTTTAGATAACCCTACTTAGTAATGCGGTGCAGTATGTCCTCTAATCTAGTTTCTAATGAATAAAAGTCTGCATGTTGGCATGTTCTATAAATAAAAAGCACAGGCCAATAGCTGAACACTGAAAGCGCTAATAATTCTGGAGAGTAAGCAGTTGCTGAATGCTAACATAAAACCAAATGCCCATTAAACTGTACATTTAGTGACAAACCCAGGCTGCAAAATTCATGTCCTAATTTGAACACCTCAGAGTTTTAAAGGAATATTTGGATCGGAGGTTTTGGTTTGGCACAGTGTAAAAAGAGAGGCTATTTGCAAGAGCTGGTCTTGGATCAAGATTTCAATTCTGAGTTTCCCTCAGAGTTTGAAGATATTTGGCCTATGGCTTCATAAAGCATTATAGTCAGAGAGAGTCAAGCTTTTCCAATCCAAAGAGCTACGTATGGAATATAGAGAGACACTAATGGACTAAGGAAAAATGCAAAAGGTTAGAGGAGCCTCTCTAAGGCTGACTGGCAACTACATTAAAGATGACCTTGTGAATCATGCAGACATACAATATTTCATTCTTCAGTGCCTCGTGTTGTCATTTATACCTGTAGAAGGTGGGGGGAAAACTCTCTAAATCTAAGTGTAACCCTTCTGCCAGGTGGTGTCAGCAGCAGCAAGGGCTGGGTTCACTATCTAGGGGTTCCTCTCAACAATACAAAACAGAACTGGCCCCATAATCTGAGAAAACTTAACACCACCGCTGGGCACCTCTAAAAGGCAATTCATCCCCACTCACAAGCATCGGGGATTGATCCACACTACCGCTAAAGTCGATGTAATTTACGTCCCTTACGGGTGTGAAAAAGACACCCACCCGAGTAATGCATGTTAGAGTGACCTAAGCGATGGCCACACCGGTGCTATCTCCCACTGATATAGCTTCCACCTCTTGTGGAGGTGGATTAATTCTGCTGACGGGAGAGCTCCCGTCAGCATAGCGCGTCTTAACCAGGCGCACTACAGAAGCGCAGCTGCATCGGTACAGCTGAGCGCTGTAACGCTCTAGTGTAGACTTGCCCTGAGTCTCTGTATAACAAAATAAAACATTGATTAAAAGGGAGAGGGAACTCAGCATTAATTTGGGAAAACACTGCAACAGTGATTCAAAAGCATGTAAACCGCAAGTAAACATCCACCCCACCGCGCGTTGGGCAGTGTCCTTTGACTCAGTTTCCCACCTTGTGGTGTGAAAATTTAACAAAGGGACGTGACTTCTCTTTTCCCTCTGCTGCACCCCACTCAGAGTTTGTTATCCAAGGTCAGTAACATCTCCAGAATCGGGGGATGCGTTTCGGGGGGTTCACCTCCCATTCTTGAGGGGAGCAGGTGGTTGAGTGATGCCTCCACTTGTGCTCATCAGTGTCTCTTCAGCTTCTCACAGATGCTACTGTCACTGTTGCCTCTTGCTACAGTGCTGAGTTCAGAGGTTCTATCACTCACTCACGTTCTCAGTGATATCAGCTCTTTAATGATCGCTGTGGTTACTTCTTCCGCATTGTCTTTTCACAGCCACAGTCTAAAGCTTAGTCACATTAGATTAGATTATCACTGAGAAAGAACCAAGACTTTCAAAGAATTTAAACAGCTCTGTTTTTTCACATTGGATGGGGGAAGCATCAAATATCTTACAGGGCCTTTTCAACAAGGCCACACCACCAGATGAGAACCCCTATCCCCGCCCCTTGATTCTTACTTGGATTTGGCATCACTACCCCCTACTTAGTGAGTGAATTTAAAATTAGGGTGACCCCCTCAATTAGTGCCTGCTAAATACAGTCTGCTGCCAGTTACTCATACAATCAGGATAACAACATGTCATTATCCCTGCATTCAGCACTAAAGTGAATTTTAACCCAAAACAGCCAAAATTGATCAGTTTGGCAAAGCAGCGCTATCCTGTACAGTCGGATCCTGAAGTCCCCCCTCGTTTCCCCCCAGTTCGTCACTAGATGTTAGGGGAGAGTTCATTCAGACCCTGGCTTACATCAGTGATAGCATTTTACCCTGCAGTTGCCCAGGAGTAAATGATGAAACACAGGGGAAGGCACTGAAAAATCAGGCTCATATTCTGAAATCAGCATTTACAGCTGTACTTTGGCTTCAGTCACATTTTCCTCTTCTAAAAGTTCATCCCCAAGTTTTCAACTCAAGTAAAAGAAAGGCGTTCTATTCAAATTTCCCTGTGTACTTTTCTAGATGAAAGCTAAGCTCTATAATTAGTGCCCACTTCAAAAACTAAGATTCCTGAATTATTTATTGGCATAGCAATACGGGGCATGGTTAAGGGAGCCTGGAGATATTCTCCAACAGTCAGGCTGGAGGGATTCAATTTAATAAAAGCAGAAAATAGTACAGCTTTTTTTCTAAAATACTGAGGGAGGAAAAAAAGTAAAAGCTATGCTAAAGTCAGAACAGTATCATACGCCTAAAGGCTTAGGTACAATGCTATTGAGATAAAATTAGAGGAGGCTGGACACCTCTGTGAAATGATACATACCAGCCACCCTAAGGGAACAAGCAAGTCTCACCGAACTTTGCTCAGAAGAATCATAAAATATGACTTCTGATTTCTGCTTGTAAAAGTTTTGCATTGCGCTAATTGTCACAGCTCAGCTTTAATTATATCTGTTCAGAGGCTGTTCCATATGGGACAAAAGCAAGTTTAAGTGCTAATTAGGAAGATCCTTTTTTCTTTCCTTTTGTATGAGTTACAGTGAGGATGAGAACGTCTCTTTGAGAACTAGCAAAAACAATCAAGGGAGTCCACTCTAAGACAATGCCATTTGTGATGCTTATGTGTCTATTAAAGATTAAACCCCAGCTGCAAACAGAGACTCAGATATTACAGTGGTGATGGGGGGGGGGACATATAAGAACCTGGATATGCTCTCTGTCCCTACTTGTGTTTCTGAAAATGGGTGGGGGGAGTATTTTTAAAAGAATCATTTTCATTTTACTGTAACACTATGTGGTCTAAATCTCTAGAGGGGAGGAGCTTTCTGCTGTCATCCCTTGATGAACTGGACAAAGAGTCAGAGAATGAGTCAGACCTTATTGCATGGTTGTTACCTATTATCCCAGTGTGAACATTATGGTTCCTTTTTAAAAAAAATTAATCATTTAAGTTTTGGGTGTAGGGGTAGTGAAATGTTATCTTATTGTGTGACAAAAGGGCAGCAGAAACGTACTGAATAGGTCCGGAGTGAGAAGTCACTATAACTAAAGTCTCAGTCTTGCATGGCTTGGTAAAGGAACTTGGACACAAGTCAGAGAGAAGAAAGAGTGTGTGTGCGCCTATGTCTCTGCCTGCCTCATGATAGGGAGTTTATTTGAGAGCTTTATGCACTAGTGAACTTTCTTCTTCCACAGTATAATGGCAGAGCTGAGCAAATTCTGGAAAGGATCCTCCTATCTCATGTTACTGGAAGAGAAGTTCTTATAACAAATTTAAATGGGATGTGAGAACCTACGATTGGTATTATGGCAGGAGATAGCATTGAGGGGGTATTGTTGTGAGAGGTAATACAGAGGTGGCCCAAGACATTCAGTTGCTATAGCTAAGTGAGATGGTAGAGTCTCTAGACTGAACTGACTGTAGAGCCAACATCGTGGTAAAAGATGGTGTAGATGCAACATTCACGGTAAGCGAGCACAGAGGAGGCATCACGGCATCTTGTCATGGAAGTCAGACAGCATCTCTAGGGACTAGAGGTGGACCTGCCTGAGTGCAATCAGCGATTCTAGGGCTCCCCTGAACGCTGACAACAAACCATGAGTGAGGTGCAGTGGAGGAAAGTGATGTGTTAAAGGGAACATTTGTCTATCAGACACTCACATCAGCAGATGGGGGAAACTGAAGCAAATGTTTACTGCTAAAGATGAGGGGTGGTGTTTTACTTATTATTTGTTTACATGTACTGTTGATTTGTTATTGTTGGTTTTGCCCACATCAATGCTGGTTCCTTTCTGCCTTAATATAATTTTCCTTGTTACATACACAGATTCAGTGGTTGCAGGAAGGGAAGTATTGACTGATAAGGAGGCCAAAGGGAAGATATTTTGTTTGCTCTGGTTTCTGGGCGATGGAGGGGGTCAAGCCAGAGTATTTGCAAATTTTAAGAGGAACCCCTGGTGCTCCAGACAGAAAGGTTATATTATTTTTTGGTTAAGGTCAAGTTTGGTATTACTGTAGCATATGATGTGTCCCTCTTCTTGGGGGACAATCTCCTATCCTGTGAGGGGAATTGACGCAACAACCTATTCAGTCTTTTCAAACTCTATGTCCCTTTGGATTACAATCACCCGCAGAGCAGTGTTTCTAAACCTTTTCAGGTTGGTGACTACTTAGCAAAGTAAAAAAATTCCATGACTCCTTTACATTTTCTATAAATGAGTAAAAAAATATCAGTGGTAACAATGATAAAAGCCTCTATAACTTATTTGTGTAAGATTTGAGAGGCTGACAGAGAATACAGGACCTTGAAGAGCCAGGGTGTGTGCGGAGTCAGGGAGTGAGATTTTCTTTGCTTTAGACAATAATAAAATTTTTAATGCCTCACAATCCCCGTCATTGCCCTTTGTGATTCCTCCGGGTGCACGCGGGGGGGAAGGGGGGAGTGGCGGGAACCCATCTGTAGAGAAACATTGTAGAGAATGTGCACTTTTTATGCAGCCGGTGGTAGGCTGGAGACACTGAAATGTCCTAGGCTGATGTGTGAAATGCCCATGATTTTTTGCAAATGTCAGCATGCAATAGAGTTAAGATGAGGTTTTATTATCAGTAAAACAATCCTAATGATTCTTCATTTTTATTTATTGTTTTACAGCCTCCATGTGTGTGCTAGGCACCTCAACACAGACAGACATGACCCCCTTCCCCAAGGAGTTTGGAAACTAATTCCAGACAGAAGGGGAAAGGTGTTTAACCAAATCGTAGGGTGAAGGAGTACATGGGCCCCATCCGTAAGAGTATGGGTAAAAGGTTCAAAAGCACCTATGTGACTTAGATACTGATTTCAATAGGAGAGAGGCGCCTACAGACCTTTGATAACCAAGGCCTAACCCCCTATGTAGACTCCCTCCTATATGGATGCTAAGCCTCAAACCCTACCACTGCTCTGCCTACAGGGTCATTCCCACTATGGGTACATCTATGCTCTGAGGTGGGGGTTTGCTTCCCAGCTCGAGGAGACATTCCTCTGCTAGCCCTCTGTGGGCTGGGCACACTAAAAATGAAGCATATTCCCAGCAGCTTGAGCAGTGGGAGAGGATAGCCATGCACCTAGGAGTGTCTCTGACGGGCACACACTCAGGGCGGCTCGTCCTTCCTGTGGCTTGTGCTGCCACAGCAACGCTCTCTTATTAGCATGCTAGCTTGATGAGAGCTACTGTGGGTATGTGTCCTTGATTGGGGAAGCACACGCCCCGGCTCGAAGTGTAGACACACCCTATGCTGTGGTTAACTAGCTGCACCTGCTGCAATTAGAAGGAATCAATTAACATCTCCCAGCAAGGTGAGACCACCTGTTATCAGGGTGGGTCAACTAAAGGGCCCAAACTCTCAGGTACAATGATCTTTTGTAGGTTTGGAAGGGCACCGCTATATGGCCTGGCCATTACACCACTCCCAGTGGTGATGACCAGGGAGTCTAGTTTGTTTCCTGTGATAAAATTTTTTTTCTCCATTAAAAATCATAAAAATGCGCGATTAAAATGAAATGCTGAACTTTAGTTTCCCTAGCACAGTATAAATAGGTATCAGTTGAAAACAATGTTTTATTGTTATCCAGTAGATCCTCATTTATCCAAGCCTCTATTATCCAGCTCTCTGTATTAACCAAACCTCAGCCCCCCAGGGCCGACAGTGACAGGGGTCTGGCTGTCATCCCCAGGTTGCTGGGGCAGGAGAGAGACAAAGAGAGTGGACACTAGCTCTCTGCAGCCCACTTCGGGGGTGTGTGTGCGGGGTGTGGGGACAGGTACTTTGGAGGGGGAAGAAAAAGAAGACGCACAGAGCCCCTGGCATGGGGGGGAGAAGGTAATGGGGGCACACAGACTTCCTAACATGGGGGAAATGGGGAACCCTGATGTGGGGACAAGGGGGGAATAGGGGCACACAGAGCCCCTGGCATGGGGGGAGGGAAATGCGGGACCCTGGTATAGGGGGACAGAGGTAATGGAAGGCACACAGACCCTGGAAGGGAGAAAGCTATAGGAGGAAATGGGGAGCAATGGTATGAGATAGAAGGGAGATGTGGGGGCACGCAGTACCCATGGTATGTGATGGAGGGAGGAATGTAGGGGGCAAACAGAGCCCTGGCATGGGAGGCAAGTGGGGGACCCTGGAAGGGGGTGGAAGGAGAATGGGAAGTGATAGGGAGTCCCTGAAATGGGGGGGCTTGGGGGGGGGGCATACAGGGTGGCTGGGGGAGGGGGGGGGGAATGGAAGGATGGCAAGAACCCCCTGCTGTGTGCAATCAGCTTGGCCTACAGCGACACTGAAGAGTGTGACCCTATAGTCAGGGTCAAAATTTGGCCATATCCCAAGATTCCACCTCTTATTTAGTCCCTTCTACAGTTAGCAAAATGACCTCAGAGATTTGGAACTCTGAAACAAAACAGCTGATGCAAGTTGAAAGGGCTGTCATGAAAAGTAAATGGGTGAATAATAGGTGCATGGAGGGAAAATTTGTCACATATGGTCACAAACACATTGATCAAGGAAATTATACCTTTTGGATTATTGCATTCAAAATGATGCCTATATTTTTTAATCATTACACAACTTCACATTACCATCAGAACCTAATATTGTAATGTTAAAAAATCGTGATGCTAATTCTAAATCCCTATTTACAGATGATCATTACTGACAGTATGATTGATTTGGTTTAATATGGGATACTGAAAATTCAAACCATGATGAGAGTTGCTACATGCTATGTCATGATAGCTTGCAATATAGGGCTAAAGAAAAAAATATAGATGTTCATTTATGTCACACTCAGGACAACAATCATTTTAATACAGCAGGGATCTCTAGGGGCAGTTTTTCTGGAGGGCAGTTTGACACAGAAGATTGAGGCAGAACAGGATGCTCAAGGATTTGTACGTTTTATAAGGCACTATTTTGTTGTAATGCTGTGTAATGGTGAAGCATTGCTTTATTTTGAATAATATAATCCAAAAGATATATAATTTTCTTGTTCAATACGATCAAGTGATTACATGTGAAACTCCACCCGCATCCGCCCCCTACTTTTCGATACAGTTTTCATGAACAATAGTAGAGTGAAGTGGGTCTCAGCATTGGCCAAAACCATGATGCATGCATAGGAGTGTGGTTTTTTTAATAGCTTAGACAGTAAAACTGTCCTTCTTTGTCCAGCCAGGTGAGATCTGTTCTCTGAGTGATTCTCATACATTTTTAGTACTCAAGATGCCAGGCTAGGGAGCCCCAAAAAGATGAATTCTGTCCTAAGGTGAATGTACTTTCCAATGATCTCTTATCATGCATCTCAGAGGGATGCATGGGTGGATGAATTGTTTGTGTTAATGGGACTAGCATTGCCACAGCTACAGGTAGCTAGCAGTTTTAGGCCTGCATCTTGGTTTGCCCACTGCGTGTGCCCATTGTTACAAATCCCCCTTTAGGTCAGTGCAACACATGCTTGGCACTGAGACTACATTAATTTTTCCATAGATCCCCCTCTGCACTGGACAAACTCCCCCACTACAGTGGGCTTTAGGGGTGTCTGCTGGCAGGAGAAGCCCTGGGAACCAAGCTGCCTGGGAGCAGACTGAGAGAAAGGGAACTCGGGGGCAGGTGCGGAGGCAGAGTTCCAATATGGAAGGCCTTGTGCCTCTGACAGATTCCCAGAAAACGGAGGTATAAACCCTGCTCTCCCAACACAGGGATTTGTGAAAAATTCAATGGTGGGAAAGAACGCGGCATTTACCTTCCCTCCCCACCACCTCTTTTACAGGGACCTCCGAATGTGGCTCCATGTCAATCTAAAACATTGTAGGAGAGTTTCACAAACTTGTCTCTCCAAAGCTAAAGCACTTGCCTGAAGCTTCCTTGAAAAGTCACTACACCTAGGTGAGATTTAAATCACCTATGACTGAGTCCTCCCACTCCCTGGGCATCTGTCACCCACCTCCCCACAACCAGCAATGACATAAGAATCACTTTACACCTGTAGCAGACATTACTAAACAGTAAGAGAAGTCTCCCTTCCCATTTTCTATCCACCTTTCTCCCAAAGCAGGTAAGAGCAACAAACATGTCGTGACAACATGGACAGAGTATTTTAAGTAAATGGATATCTGATGCCATTGACACCTCCCTTTTTGCTGGGCCCATCACTACCTACTATTATCGTCACTATTATTATTTCCAGTGTTATTATGCCACCATGCTTCCAGCACACCCACCACTACTCCAGAAACACACTGCTTCAGCTCCACTGACTCCCAGGACTCAACTATGTTACAGTTCCAAAAGACTTGCTCTTCCGGTGGGACTTCAACATGCATGTCAAAAAAGTCACATGTGCAAATGCCAAAAAACTCATCTCTTTATTTGCCTCCCTAAGACTTTCACAGGTCATCTCTGGTCCAATCCAAACAGCTGGTTACACCCTGGACCTCATCTTTGGCCTAAGTGTCAATATCAAGGACATCAAAACCCAGCCACTGTGTTGTGCAGACCATCACCTCACTAAGGCAGCAGTCAGACCTTTTCCAGCTCCAGGCAACAAGACAGACCCATGATCCTGATTCAACTATGAAGACTCGTGGACTTCACCAAATTCCAGAGCCTGCTAATGGACAGCAGCACTCCATCCACAGAATGAGGACTTGAGGATCTGGTGAATCATCATTATATGGTAGTCTTGGTCATCACATCCTGTCCTCCAATGGGCCCTTCTTCCGCAGTGGCCACACAAATCTCCTTGGTTTTCTGACACCCTGTGACAGATGAAGAGAGGGGCAGAGGCTCAAGCGCAGATGGCAGAAAATGAAGGCTGATTCAAACAGGATGAAACATAAATTGCTTCAAGCCTATGCTGAGTCTGCATTGCAGGCCAAGAGAAAACTTCCTTCTCCCCCTGGGAGAAGGATGAGAGAACAAACACGTGACAGATTTGTAGTTGCATTACTTAATGCGCTGCAGGAAGATGCTCAGATACTATGGTGATGAACATGTTATAAAAAACTATATAGAACAGAACAGACTCTCCCCACACACACTTCCACTGAGGCTGCACAAACTTCAGTGTCCCCTTTCCATCAGTGCTTCCACCCTCTACCACGTTCTGCCTACAAATGCCAAAACTCTGACGCTATTTAGCATGGACATATGTGGCTGGCTTGGGTGGGTTCAGCTTCCTGCCCAGTGGTGGCTCTAAGTCACCATTTTAGCTGTAATTTGCCATAGCTGCACACGTGCTCGTTAATTAAAGGGCAGTTTTTAAAATGCCCATCTGTGCACTGCTGTGGCTGCCAAGTTGTTCAATTAAGCTGCTGCTGCTTTGGAGCCTCCTACTGGAGCATGCCCATGTGCGTTACACATCCTGGGGCTCCGAGGCAGCTGCTTCACACAGAACGGCTGCTAATGGCACAGAGAATTGGGATAATGATACATTTATTTCACTTTCTCATTTCCCTGAATGGGCTAAGGTCCCAGCCACTGCAACAGCAGAATCTTTACTGTCATCACCGAAACCATCCAACCCTGCTTTAGAATTAAGCACATTGTGGTGTGGTATGTGGAAGCTGGAACTGCCACTGCCTGGGCTTTAGCTGTTTCCTGGATAAATGAAGAACTCCAGTTTCCCTTCCTGGAAGTGGAATTTAATAAAGACCAAAACACATACTTTTAATAAGGACCAACTTCATCTAAGAAATAAGATTGTTCTGTGGCTGTTACGCTAGATACTATATTAGCGTAAATAAGTCCTGGACATCTCAGTAAAAATGGATGTAGCCTCAATCATGGGGACACTTGCTGATGAGTGACTCTAATGATTATAACACACGGCAGGGAGACTCGCTGCAGTATTTGAGAAAAGATTTGTGGTTTTTCTAGGGAGGTCAGTTTCACAGATATGGGTTGCCCTAGAGTTTATGGTTGTTGTTGCTTATAGATTGAAGAAATGTCAGGATTAAGATATTTTTAAAAAATACATATTTATTTTGTTAGAATTAATAATTTAGGGTATAATACAGTGACCAGACGTCCCGATATTATCAGGACAGTCCCAATTTTAGGGGACTTGTTCCGCGTCCCGACCTTACATTGGTCGGGACGACCTTTGTCCCGATATCGGGGACCGTCCGGACCGCAGCCGCGGCACCGTAGCCGCGGTACCGCTGCTCACCACTTCCTGGGGCAGCTCCCGGCGCTCGCCCGCCGGCAGGAGCACCGCGTGCTGCAGGGGCGGGGCTTGCAGGCATCGGGAATGGGCAGAGAGCCCTCCGCCCCCCCACCCCACCCGACCCGACCTGCAACCCTAGGAGCCAGAGGGACCAGCCTGCTGGATGCTTCCCAGGATGGGAGCCGCCCCAGGTAAGCCCCGCCGGGACTCCCCACCTCGCCCTCTGGCAGGTCCCTCTGGCTCTTAGGGTGGGGGTGGGGGGGCTCTGTGTGCTGCCGGCGCCTGCAAGCCCCACTCTGCGGCTCTGGCAGCTCCCATTGGCGCTTTCCCCGGCCAATGGGAGCCACGGAGCTCGTGCTTGTGGTGGACGCAGCACGTGGAGAGTCTGGAGACTCCCCTTGCCGCTCTGACCCTAGGAGCCAGAGACCTCCCAGCAGGGCTGGTGAGTGCGGCCAGGGAAGGGGGCAGGGTGTGATGGAGTGAGTGTCTGGGAGGTGTGTGCGGGGTGCTGGGCTGTGAGGGTGTGAAGGGTGCTGGGCAGTGGGGGAGATCTGTGTGTGTCAGGGCACTGGGCAGTGCGGGTCTGTATGGGGCATTGTGTAGTTGTGGTGGTGTGGCTGTGGGGAAGGGCACTGAGAGGGAGAAAGGAAGGGAGGGAGGGAAAATCTGTGTGTATTGGGAAACTAGCAAGTGGGCGGTTCTGTGTGGGGTGCTGGGCAGCTGTGGTGGGGCTGTGGGCAGGGGGGCGCGGTGTATGTGCACTGCACTGTGCATTTGTGGTGGAAGGGTTGTAGGGGGGCTCTGGGCATAGTGGATCCAGGGGGCCTACCCTCAACAGGAAGGGGCACGCTGGTAGCACAGGGCCAGGCGGACCAGTGTGCCTCTGGCTCCGGTCGGGGCTGTGCACCTGTGTCTGTCTGTTCGCCCCCTCCCCCATCCCGTTCGATCAATGTGCCCTGATATTTCACTCTTGCGATCTGGTCACCCTAGGGTATAATAACAGAGAGACAGTTAAAAATTAATTTACTTTGCACTTTTTTTAGTGATGTGCCTGAGCTGCAAAAATTGCATCTGACTTGAATTTCAAACCACCTAACTTTGGAGCGGGGCAATGGAGCTTAGGTTCTTCTTTAAATAGATGTAGCGGCCAACTGTGAAATTTAGAACTGGGCTGAGATGCTAAATCTATTCCAAAGTCTGGGAGGAGAGGGGTTCACATCAGAGATTTTAGTGGGTCCTGTCTTTACCGTTTATTGCATTTCTTCAGACAATGAAAATGGACTAGTCGTTTTCTCTGTTGTTTGTACTCAGTTGCTAATTATTTTCACTCTTTGTCTTAGGTACTAGCTGGGTAGCCAAGGTAATTTTTTTTGTTTTAAGTTTTCATTGAAATGAAAGAAAAAGTTGATATTAATATTAGCTTTTGTCTATGTTTTTAAAGCTAAATTTTAAGGTAAAATTTGAACTAAGCAGGGTCCCTTTAAACAAAACAGTGAATTTTCATATCCACTAAAGCACACCAAACTGTGGGCCACGGCCCAAAGGTGGGCCACAAGACAGTCCCAGCTGGGCCGCCATGGGTGGAGTTGAGGGGCCATGGGGGGCGTTGCCCCCCCCAAACTGTGTATGTTGGCAGAGTGGTGTCTTGTAATAGTCCCTGTCCAGCGCCGGAGGAGCCCAACACCCCTAATGGGCAGCAGAGGGCGAAGCGGAGCTGCTGGGCGAGGAGAAGGGGCTGGCCCCAAGAGGCAGCTGCTCCCATCGCAGCTGGAGGAGGCTGGCGGGTTCGCGGCCATTCCCACTCTGAGCCACTGTATCCCGGAATCTGGGGCTGTTGGGTCCCCTGGAGTATCGGCCCTGCCTCCTCCCCACCGGGGACTGGGGCTCAGTGGTGCTGCTCCGTTTCTGCCTGGACTATGCCGTGATTGGGACTGTCAAGGTAACGCCCGGCCCCGGCTCCAGCACCTGCCTCTTCCTGGCCTTGGCAGGCCCTGAACCCTTCCCTTGTTCCCAGGTAGGGGGTATCTGTGAGGCACGCCAGGGTGCTGGGTTGGAGGGCAGGTCTGCTGGGTGACCAACTCAAGGCACTCAGTGTGCTGCTGAGGCAGGGGGTATTGGCAGGGACTGGCTATAGCACCTGCCTGGCCCCTTCTCCCTCTCACTGACCCTGATCCCTCCTGAGGTGAGGGGCTAGGCACGCCCAATGGGCCCCCCTCTCCCAGCCAGACGCATGTTAATAGTGGACCACAGTGCCTATTGCTGCTACACAGGTGGGCTTCAGGGACACACGTTTGGAAACGCCTGCACTAAAGTGTAGTGTAATCAGCAGCCTTCTTCATGAATGCTTCGTCCATGCAAGATATAGGAATGATACTAGTTGTGATGAATCTAGACAGCAGGGTGTTAGTGTGGGAACAAGAGAGAACGATAGATTCCTATCCATGTCCAGCAGCCCCAATCAAATCATCTGATTTATCATTAATTGCCACCTCTTTCTTCTCTACCATGATGGACACTTACCCAAACTGCCCTTCCCTTCTTACATTCTCTCTCTCCCCAGCAAAAGAGGATGTAGAGCATTTTCAGCTTCATGAGATTTTCTTTATAGATCCTTTGGGTCTGATTCTAATCTAATTTACATCAGTGTAAATCAGGAGTGACTCCTTTAAAGGCAGTGGAGTTAAAAAAAATTGTGGAAAAATCAGTCTCTTTATCTTTGCTCATTTGTATAGATGCCTTCCAAGGTGGTTTCATATCCTGCTCTTCTTCTTTTTCCTTATCACAGTAAGACTTGAATAGCATATACTGGTAGCTGACCTTTGGATTAAAAAACAAAAAAAGTCTCCCCCTTTTGGCTCATCTAAAGTTTTGTTAGCATAGAAACTGCTGGCAGTTTACTTTGTACAGCGCCAGCAATTAAATAACTCTCATCCATAGACCCCAAGTACTCTACAAGTAGAGGTATAATCATTACCTTTTTTACAGATGGGGAAACTGAGGCACAAAGAAGTTTAGTGTCCCCAAAGCAAGTCAGTGTCAGAGCCAGGAATATAGGCCTCCTGACTTCACATTCCATGCTTTGTTTCCTGGACTGTGCTGCCCCCTATTGCCTTATAGATTTTATTGCACTGCTATTTTATTAATAAGCAAAGGTGCGTGGATGAGAGAAGACTTCTGGGGAAGACATAACAGTGTATGCAGTAACAACGAGGAGTCCTTGTGGCACCTTAGAGACTAACACATTTATTTGGGCATAAGCTTTCGTGGGCTAGAACCCACTTCATCAGATGCATGGAGTGGAAAATACAGGAGCAGGTATAAATACATGAAAAGATGTGCGTTGCCTTACCAAGTGTGAGGTCAGTCTAACGAGACAACTCAATTAACAGTAGGATACCAAGGGAGGAAAAATAGCTTTTGAAGTGGTAATGAGAGTGGCCCATTTCAGACAGTTGACAAGAAGGTATGAGTAACAGTAGGGGGAAATTAGTATCGGGGAAATTAGGTTTAGGTTTTGTAATGACCCAACCACTTCCAGTCTTTATTCGGGCCTAATCTGATGGTGTCCAGTTTGCAAATTAATTCCAGTTCTGCAGTTTCACGTTGGAGTCTGTTTTTGAAATTTTGTTGTTGAAGAATTGCCACTTTTAGGCCTGTTATTGAATGACCAGGGAGATTGAAGTGTTCTCCTACTGGTTTTTGAATGTTATGATTCCTGATATCAGATTTGTGTTCATTTATTCTTTTGTGTAGAGACTGTCCGGTTTGGCCAATGTACATGGCAGAGGGGCACCGCTGGCACATGATGGCATATCTCACATTGGTAGATGTGCAGGTGAACGATCCCCTGATGGTGTGGCTGATGTGATTAGGTCCTATGATGGTGTCCCATGAATAGATATGTGGACAGAGTTGGCACCGGGGTTTGTTGCAGGGTTTGGTTCCTGGGTTGGTGTTTTTGTTGTGTGGTGTGTATTTGCTGGTGAGTATTTTCTTCAGGTTGGGGGGCTGTCTGTAAGCGAGGACTGGCCTATCTCCCAAGGTCTGTGAGAGTGAGGGATCATCCTTCAGGATAGGTTGTAGATCCCTGATGATGCACTGGAGAGGTTTTAGTTGGGGGTTGTAGGTGACGTCTAGTGGCATTCTGTTACTTTCTTTGTTGGGCCTGTCTTGTAGTAGGTGACTTCTGGATACCCTTCTGGCTCTGTCAATCTGTTTCTTCACTTCACCAGGTGGGTATTCTAGTTTTAAGAATGCTTGATAGAGATCCTGTAGGTGTTTGTCTCTGTCTGAGGGATCGGAACATAGATTCATAGATTCAGAGAATATCAGGGTTGGAAGGGACCTCAGGAGGTCATCTAGTCCAACCCCCTGCTCAAAGCAGGACCAATTCCCAACTAAATCATCCCAGCCAGGGCTTTGTCAAGCCTGACCTTAAAAACCTCCAAGGAAGGAGATTCCACCACCTCCCTCGGTAACCCATTCCAGTGCTTTACCACCCTCCAAATGCGGTTGTATCTTAGAGCTTGGCTGTAGACAATGGATTGTGTGATGAGGTCTGGATGAAAGCTGGAGCCATGTAGGTAAGTATAGTGGTCAGTAGGTTTCCGCTTTAGGGTGGTGTTTATGTGACCATCGCTTATTAGCACTGTAGTGTCTAGGAAGTGGACCTCTTGTGTGGACTGGTCCAGGCTGAGGTTGATGGTGGGGTGGAAATTGTTGAAATCTTGGTGGAATTCCTCAAGGGCCTCCTTCCCATGGGTCCAGATGATGAAGATGTCATCAATGTAGCGTAAGTAGCGTAGGGGCGTAAGGGGATGAGAGCTGAGGAAGCGCTGTTCTAATGACAATGACCAACTCTACATTCTTGGTCCCTCTTCTTCTCTTCTGTTTTCTGGCTCCTCCTTCAGTGCCCCTTCACCTTCTCTGGGAAAACTGTATCTGTAAGAGTCTGCATGAGCCAGTTGGAACCAGTTGTTATGTTATGCAGCGGTTCATCTTATGTGATGCTGATCAATTAGAATTCAGACAGAACAAAGAGTTCTTGCAAGTACCTTAATCACTGAGGGTGGAATTCACGAAGGTATTTAGCTGCCTAACTCCCACTGAAGTCAGTGAGTGATCACTGACCACCTCCATACTTCCCTCCCCCTTGGACACTTCCCTTTCCTCTCTACAGTTCACTGACTTTTGTTCCCTCTAGCCCCATCTCCTCTGTTATCCCGTTTCCCATGGCGCTGTTCTACCCCTCCCCGCACTTTCCTCTACACACTGCTCTGCTCCAGGAGCAAAGCCGAAGAGAACCAGACGCATATTAGTCCTGGTTCACTTAATTCCTTTCACTTCTGCAAGTTCAGAGTGGGGGAGTGAGCAGTGTGGGTAGGAGTGCAAGTTGCAAACTCTGAAGCTTGATAAGGTTAATACTCTTCAGAGCATCATGTTAATTTCAGTTGAGCAGACTGGTGCCAAGAGAATAGTATTGGTTGGTTGTATAGACACACTAGCTAGTCTGACCTTGGACAAAAAAGTCCTGTTTGATTTCCACAATAGTCACCACTGGGTGACCTCTCCTCCCTAGACCTCAGAGTCCGAGCCACAATGTCTACAGAACAATTTTCAACGCAATACCATGAGCCCTACAAGCCCGAGCCTGTCGATCCGGGCTTGGAGACTTCCTGCCACAGGCTGCTGCTTGCTGTGTAGATGTACCCTAACTCACTTCAGGGGGAGCACTGGACAGGCTTCAGATGGCAATGACTCCAATTCACTACCAAGCTGGATGGATCAAATCAGTGACCTACAGTGAAATACAATACCAGTCCTCTGAACCACTTATTTCTGCTAAACCTTTTTAATTGTACGTTGACTGTGAATTAGAGATGTTGTTGAGTAATGTGTTCCGACTTTGCTGAACGAACAGCAGAACCACACCATACACACTTCTAGGGGAAAGACAAGGAAAAATGGGGTGCAGAGCTTATACACTATTGATAAAAGCATTTAAAGAACTGGGTGTGAGAGATATTTCAACCCCAGGCAATATCTTTGGGGATCAGATTGTATTACATTTATGTAACGCTGTGGGCCAGGGATTGTATACATCTCCAGGGCAGAGGGTGACCACAGCTCCTCCAGGAACCAAAAACAGTCTGTGCATATGTGTGTGTGTGTATGATTAAGGTGGATCGGACTGTCACACCTCCAGAGAAGTATCACCCCCAGGAGGCTTGCATATACCAGTTCAAACTGGGTTTTCAAGAGATCAACAGACACAGGTTTTGATATAAAAAGTCTGCGTTTAAATTGACTTGGGGCCTCCTTTCTGATCCACAAATAGACAGGACCTTCTGACCAAGGGCACCAACCCCTGCAAAGGAATTGGAAAGACTTTGGCCTACAAGGGCACCATAACACCGATGGGAAGCTATTAGCATGATATAGGAACTTTTATTGTTATGTTTTCTCTGTAATGCTTGTAGAATATAGGTCCATGCTTAGAAAGAGCTGTGTGGTAACTTGCAACTGCTGGCAATACTGTTCATAGCTCTCTGTGAGAAAGCAAAGCACAGTCATTGTCCTTTATGCAGAGTGGCTTGTCAGGAATATCCATGGGCAAGGTGTATAATAGGCCCACTGCCAGACACCTGTGCCATGGGGGCCCTGCCTCTTCCCCTCCCTGCTCCACCCCTTCCCCGAGGCCCCCACCATCTGCTGCTGCTGCTGCCTGCCTAGTAAGTTTTCCTCCACTCCACCCCCCCCCGTCTGGAGGTCCCGCTGCTCTCTGTGGCCCTCCTTTGCGGGCAAGGGGTCTGGTGGGGGAGTGAGGAGATGAGTGGCAGGCAGGCGCGGGGGTGAGGAGGGGAGTGGTGATTCAGCAGGGGGAAGGTTCGCGGCGTGCAGGGGGGTCTGGTGGAGGATTGAGGAGGCAAGTGGCAGGCAGACGTGGGGGTGATGAGGCAAGTAGCGAGCAGCGAGCCAGCAGAGGGGGTCCCGTGGCAGGTGGGGAGTTGAGGAGGAGAGCAGCGGGCGTGCGGGGTTCTTGCTGTGGGTAGGGGGAGTTTGGTGGCTGGGTAGGAAGCAAGTGGCGGGTGAGCGCAGGGGTCTTGCTGCAGGTGGGGGGGTCTGGCAGGGGAGTGAGGAGGCCAGCGGCGGGCGGGGGGTGTGTGAGGAGGGATGCCGGGGCGGGGGGGGGGGCCTGAGCAGTGTCGGGGCCTAAGGTGGGGCAGAGGTCGAGTGTGGGTGGGGTTGAGGGTGGAAGAGGCAGGACAGGGAACTAGCCTCCCCCAGGGAAAGCTTCATCCGCCCCCATGGGAATATCACAGTGTAAAGCAGGCAGCTGTGGAGCCTTAACCCGCCCAGAGAGACAAGGGTCCTTGCCCATTCTTGTGATGACTGGAGGCCTAAGACCTGACTGGATATTCCTGGAGTGGACCACAGAGCGGAGGGGATACAAGTTAGTTACCCTGAAACTGTGACACTATATTATGCAAATCTTACTGTACACCCTGTATTAATTCCCCACATCTTTTTAAAAAGAACTACACAGGTTTATTGTCTGTAAATGTACTGGCCAAGTGTCGGTTCTACATGTAGAACAATCATAGACAGATGTACTAGAGAGACAAGTGGGTGAGGTAATATCTTTCATTGGCCCAACCCTGTGTAGCTCAAAAACTTGTCTCGTTCATCAATGGGAATTGGTCCAATAAAAGACATTACCTCACCCTCCTTGTCTCTCTAATACCCTGGTACCAACACAGCTACAACACCACTGCAAACAGAAATGTATACTAGCATTTTCAACAAGTGATATCATAAAGTTATTTTAAATATAAAAGTGTGAGACTATATGTAGTAAATATATCAAGTACATTGAGATAGTATCTATTTGATAGAGAAAGCATGTAATAAATAGAAGAGCCTTGTGATGAATAAGATGTATCATTTTCTGCTCTCTAGTCTCTGCAAATATTTCAAAATGTGGACAACTTCATGTAGCCAGCCTGCTACTGAAATGTTTTCTCCTTCTCCCCACAAATACAGAACTTGCTTCCAAATTACCCTACCCCGGAGGCTCACGTCAGATAAGATTTAGCTCCTCTACCAATAACAGACTTTCTATAAATTAAAGTCTTCCAGCTTCAAAGTCCAGTAGCTCATGGCTCTGCAGGAATCATTTATACCATTGCAAATTAGAGCTGTGACATTTTTAAGTCTAGGAAAGCTATTTTAGGTTCTTTAAAGAAGTTAGCCAGTTGAAGTCAAAGGCCAAAATTTTCAAACTAGAAGTAGCCTGATTTTCAGAGCTACTAAGCAGCTCAGTTTTGTATGCTTATCACCTCGGGGAACAAATCAGGATAAATCTATATTTAGATACCTCAAATAAAAATAAGACCAAGATTTTCAAAAGGGACTAGTGCTCAACTTGAGACCAGTGCTCAAATTACAGGAGAAGCAGGAGAGGATCCATACTATTTTTAGGGGCTATACCTCTTTTGACATTCAAAGGCACTGGGGGGCCCGGCTTTGGATCCCTTACTTCTCCCTGCATGACCAGCAGCAGAGGCAGGTGCCACCGCCCTATGGGGTGGAGGGATAATCAGGGGATGGGCCCTGGAGAGAAGGGGAGGCCACCAAAGTGATCAGAGCCTTAGTGCTACTGCTCTGTTGGGGTGAGGTCCACCCAACCACACCAGGTCCTCCTGTTTGGGTTTGGTGCTTCACTGGCAGAAACTGAGCTCCGACGCCCCGGTCTGGAGAAGCCCGTTCATCACAGCAGGAAGCAAGAGACTCTGCCCAGTGCCCTGGCCAGTTGCTCTGCAGCATAGGCGCCGACTCAGTGGCTGGAGCACCCAAAGGACTAAAATAGTGGGTGTTCACCACCCATCAGCGGCCACACCAATCAGCTCCTTCCTCTCCCTGCCCAGCGCCTCCCGCCCGCAAGAGGGCCACACCAATCAGCTCCTCCCCCTCCCCCCAGTGCCTCCCACCCACCACGGATCAGCTGTTCAGTGGCATGCAGGAGGCGATGGCGGGGGAGGGGGCATAGCGAGGGCAGGGAAGTGCTCGGGGGAGGGGGCATAACAGGGCGGGAAGAGGTGGGACGGGGGTGGGAAAAAGGGGGGCACAGGTGGAGCAGGGGCCAGGAAGAGGCAGGGTGGCGAGAGTGCGGCCTGGGGTGGAGCGGGGATCGAGCATCCCGGAGGAAAATAGAAAGTCGGCGCCTGTACTCTGCAGAGATCAGCTCAAGCCTGCTATGTCCCATCCTGCCTGCTCCTCCTCTAGCAGCATGCTGGGGAAAGAGATGGGAAAATGGGTCAGGGATTGGGGGATCCAGGGCAAGCTGGAGGGTTGGGGTCTGGGGAACAACATACCAGGGGGCAGAGAACAGGAGCTGTCACCCAGGGGACGAGGAGTCTGTGGGTCGGGTGGGGGGGAGTCAGAGTGAAAGGAGGGACAGAGACGGGGGCAGAGGCAGGGCTAGGCAGGCAGAGGAAGTGTTAGACGCAGGGGGAGGCAGGAGTGGAGCAGGGGAGCTAGAGGGTGTTAGGTGGATTCAGAGGGCTGGAGAGAGACAGGGATGTAGGAACTGTAGGTGGGGGCAGGGCAGAAGGCAGAAGGAAGTGTAAGGGGAGTGGTGGGTAGAAGGGGTGCTGTGGGGGCGGCAAAGAGGGAATTAGAAGTGGGGGAGGAGGCAAGGGGAGAAGGCGGGGGGGCAACAATTAGGGGAGATGGGAGAAGATACGTGTAGGGCAGGAGGGACAATTAGGGCTAGAGGAGGCAGGAGCAGAAGGGGGGATCAAGCAGTAGGGGCAGGCAGGGAGAGTTATGGGTAGGGGAGGAGGGGACCGTCTGCATTCATTAAGCACCGCCTTGCTTGTTCCCCTGATTGAGACACTTTGAAAGGGCCCAATTTTCAGGGGATGGATGCTCAGCGCTTTCTAAAAATCGTGCCCCTATAAGATATCCAACTAGAGACACCGAAAAGTTGAGGCACCCCAAAAATCAATGGTTACTTTGGACGCCTTGGCCAAGATTTTCCAACTTTAAGAACGTAACGTTGAAAGTTTAGTAGTGGTTGTGACAGATATGGCAATTTCCTGCAATATTCTGGGAAAATCTTATTGAATTAAGTTTAAGTATCTTAGGAGCTCATTGTATTAAAAATTCATTTTTTTTATTACTGGTGGGATTATATGTAGTGTCTGTAGGGAGGAGATCTGACTAACGTAAACCTTGGGAAATGTTAGGAGCTTCAGAGGCCTCTTTGAACCAATGTGCCAGACAAAAGAAATTAAGAGGGATTCCTGGGAAATACTTGGGAGGAAGCAAACTTCTCATCTCCGGACCCATCCTTTTGAAGCTGTGCCCTGCGAAGAAAGCCTTTGTCTGCTGATCACTTATTACATGAGGACCAGACCAGAGGCCCAAACTGGACAAAAGAATGATTCAGATTCATGGGCATGCCCTGAATTGTGATTGTAACTAATACACCTGACTTTAGAAGCCGACAGATGCAAATCACAATAACATTTTTAACAAAATCTTTACAGAAGACTTAATGTTGCTAAAACAGTTTCTGTAACACATGAAAACTACAGAATTTATGGTGGGATAACATGGTAGTTTTTATCAGCACTCATTTGAGATCATGGGTTTGCCACTCTTGAGAAGTGTATCCTAAACACTAAATATATTCAGAAGTATTGGAGCATAAGCTTTCGTGGGTGAATGCCCACTTCATCAGACGCAAGACGTCTGATGAAGTGGGCATTCACCCACGAAAGCTTATGCTCCAATACTTCTGTTAGTCTTAAAGGTGCCACAGGACCGTCTGTTGCTTTTTACAGATTCAGACTAACACGGCTACCCCTCTGATACTTGACACTAAATATATTATTAATATATTACAATTAGGGCCAAAGACTGCAACACCCTTACTTACGTCACAATTTGACTTCCATGGGGGCTATTTGTAAAGGAAAATAGTCATAGAAATGTAGAGGAAGGGACCTCAAGAGGTCATCTATTCCATACTTAATGTGAGTAAAGGTATCACAGTCTGGCCCTTAATGCACGTATCTGTTTTATATAAATTATAATGATGCAGTATTTGAAAGACTCCTGAAGTTGTGTTACAAATTCTTTGATGATCCAATATTAATGCTCATTTTCAGTTGGCATTAAAAGCTTGCAATATTAGCTGTGAAAGAGTAAAATGCAGTTATTGGCTTGGGTCAGCACATTAATGATGTTTTGTTTAAAATGGGTAGCTTGCAAGCAATGGCTTTTAAACTATTTATTTAACTTCAGTGATCTCCCACTGGCAAATCTTTTAAAACAGATACACAAAGGGTCAGTGGAAAATTAGAGAACCTTTCCCCACCATTAACCTATTTCTGTTCTCTTCGTGGTCAGAATGAAAAGCAGAGAGTTAAAAAGAACTGCCGTCTGCTTTAATTCCTGGTGTGCCTGAGGAATTCAGAAGTAGACCCAGTAATATGCAAGAATCACTATAAATTCCTGTAATTCTCCACAGATACATATAATCCAGTGTGGTGGCAGATAAAAGAATACTGATTAAGGAAGAGAATCTTTAATGTTCTCTTTTTTTTTTTTTTTTGCTGTCTTAACCCTTTGGGGGGAGTTCATAATTATGTAAATCTTTTATTTCTACATCAAGGAGTTTGAACAAATGCTGAATAACATCAAAACACTACATGAATTGTTTTATTTCATCTTTATGAAGCCATTAATACTCCTTGTTCAAAGAGGAAATATAGCTCGAGGTAACTCAGTTATTCTGTGCTAGAGGTTCTGACCGAAGGATATTAAAAGAGTCACAGCCATATACGTTTTACTCAATTAGATCAATACATCTGAGTTACCAGGGACAACCCAAGTATCTCAGCAGGGTCAACCTGAGCAAGCGCTATGGACACAATTCTGCTCCTAATGAATCCCA
Organism: Terrapene triunguis; assembly: GCF_002925995.2. NCBI lineage: Eukaryota > Metazoa > Chordata > Testudines > Emydidae > Terrapene > Terrapene triunguis. The sequence continues at coordinate 95,079,455 of NW_020664409.1, forward strand.
TGTTAAAACTCCCAGCAGCCTCAAAGGTGTAGGCTCTGGCCCTAAGGCCACTGGTCTCCCTTCATGTTAGCTTGTTATGTCTTTCAGGATCCTTGGTATTTTGCTGTTTTTACTGGAAGAAGTTCGTTTGAACTTTCCTGTCACCTACAGACTAGGAAATATTTGAAAGCATCTGCAGAGCCCTCTTGACACATTTCAGAATCCTGCTTCTTGCACTTCAAGGATGCCATTGTCTGTCTGACAAGGCCTCTCAGCCCCTGCCCCACCCCGCCGTTGAGTGCTGCAGTTCAATTTTCGTCAAAAGTTTCACTGAACACAGTTTTGCATATCACTGAGGTGCTGAAAATCAAACAGTCTCCAAGATGCAGCTCTGATATTGGGTCTTGAATCATGTTTGCTTAACTTTCTAGTTAGAGACAACCAGTGTTCTTGGTAGCAAACAAAAGATATGTGTGGTGTCTGTGCCTTGTACATATTTGGCTGGTTTCCCGTCTGCTGTACCTTTAAAATTAAATAGGCCCTATTTTCTGCTATGTTGGCGACTGCAATTTCACATTCATAAGCAGCCTGCTACACAGCAGACACACACATTTTTCTCTCTCATTACCACTAAGAACATGCACCAGCTAAAGTGCAGCTAAAGTGTATATGACCCCAATATAAGTGGTCATAGCTTCATTGACATTTACCCGCATCTGGGGATCTGTCCCACAGCCCCTTCTCTGGAGAGCTTGCAGTGAAAGGCCACATCCTACAATATTCTTTGTTAGGAGGAGGGATCCCTGTGTCTGCCTCGAGCCTGAAGTCAATGGGGCTAAGCACAGAAGCAGATCTCATTGCCAGACAGGGATGCTAAAAAGTAAATTCAGAGAGCAGGTTACAATTTAAAGAAGTATAAACACATTAAGCTATGAAAATATACAGTTAAGGCACTTAAACCACCTTAGCTCACCCTGGAGTGGGGGAAGATAAAAAGCTTAATGTGTCTTTAAAAGTTACTTGCATCAGACACACTAAAATCCCCTAGTCCTATGGGTATTCTAAAGTGTCATGACAGAGCAGAGTTAAGGTAGTTTGAGTGCCCTATTTGTGCATTTTCATATCCTAACATATTTGGATGTCCTTTAAGTGTAACCTTAATTTAGAATTTCCTGAGTTGGTAATGTTTTGGGATAGTTCCAGCATCTCTGTAATGCCTTTTAAATCTTTCAGTTACTGATATGTACTTTCAACCTTAGCTTCATCTTACTGTAAGGTTGTTGTTGTTTTTCTATTTGGCACATAGAGAGACTTCATGGAAAACGAGGCAAGAACTAAAAGCCTTAAGTTGCAGACTCTGCCTGACACTGAACTATCCTTTTAAGTGGGAAAATATATCATCGCTGGCAAGACAGCTGGTGCTCTTAAAGCAGATGAGACCAAATGAAACTTCCTAGTGATATTTGTAGATAGTTTTCATTAGTTTGGGTCTGATCCATAGCCCACTGAATTAACAGAAAGACTTCTATTGACCTAAGTAGTCTTTGGATCAAACCCTTTGTGGGGTGTGATCATGACTGAATGAACCACTTATTAAAAAAAGGTCATATGGATTTGAAAATACCTAGCATTGTAAAAGAGCCATCACTAAATCATAATCTAGCCTTTAATAGTCATGCAGAGAAGAAAGAGGAAGTGAGAACCCCACTTAGCCTCCCACCCTCCTTGCCCAAGAACAATGGGGGGGGGAGAGGAAAGCATTTGTACTTAAGACGCTCTTCCGGTACCCAATGCCTCCCAGAGCAGCCCTTGACATGATGTGCAGCTTATACAGCACATTTTGTTCAGAACTGAGCCTAAGGTACAATCTATCCCAAATATATTAGGGCCAACATGTGAACATGTTCCAGGACTTGTCCTATCAGAACTAAATTAGAAAATAAAACACTTAAATTACCTCAGAGCGGAATTTTCTCAAATTAGAACTCAAAAGGTGGTGTCCTAGCCAGCAAAACTGAGTGTAGGACTGAATTAAGTTTTTATGAAGATGCTTGGGCTAAAAAAGATTCTTTATTTGCAGCATATCCCTTGCTACCTTAAAGAAGAACCAGATATAGTCACTGCTGTAGAACAATGAAGGACTTACTGTTGCCAGATTGTCTATCTTCAAGGACTTAGTTTTGCTGGGATTTAATTGAACTAATTCCAGATGGCCTAATTCAGTTGTGTAATTTGGTCCTAGGTTTAGCTAATGAAACAGATGATTCTAATTATTGTGCAGGATGTCCATTGTTACAGGCAATACTATATTGTTTATTTTTCCTCTTAAAAATAATTTGCATGAAATATTGGGAAGACTTATTGCAGGGCCGGCCCACAACATTTTGGCACCTGAGGCGGGGAGCTCAAATGACGCCCCCATGCCCCCTCGCTTGGGCCAAAACTTTGAAAGGTCTCAGTTCTGCCTTCTTCCTGTTCTACTCCTCTCGTGGTACTGCTCTGCTAACTACTCCAATAAAGGAGAACTAACAACTTAAAATGCCTTGTTCAAAAATTTTAAGTAACACTTAACTTTCAAAAGCCTAAACAGCAAATGCAATTTTTCTTGTCTGCATAGGAAACACTGGCATTTTTATCTGTTTGAATAATCAAAGTGGTGCTTTCCATGCCTTCTTGGTTGCAAAGATTTGAACTGCTTCCTGCTGAAAGTCCACAGTCTGGGCCAGCTCATGCTCTATTGAGATGGTTGCAAGGCTGACCAGCCTCTCTTGTGTCATTGTGGAGCATAGATGTGTTTTTATTAACTTCAGCTTGGAGAAGCTGCGTTCTCCACTGGCAACTGTTACATGAAGCGTTAGAAGTATGTGCAGAGCAACAAAAGCATTTGGAAAGAGGGTGGTCATCTTATTTGTGCACATATATTCCAGAACAGCCTTTGGAGTTGATCCTGCTGAAATGTATCTTGAAAGGGCTTTCAGTTCATCACCTAAATCACTCGCATCAATATCGCGCATGTCATCATGTGTCAACACTGTCTCTAGTGCCCTGCATTGCTGGTGTAAGTCTTCTTCAAGTATAGTGAGGAGTTTTGGAATATCATACAACATCCCAAATATACTGCTGCGTTCCTTGAGCTGCATGAAACGTTCTTCAACTGACTGTATTGCACAATCTAGCACCTGGTTAAAGAATTCAACTTTGAAGTGTTGTTTGGGGTGTCTTGTGGGATTATCCCATGCCTCATAATCAGAATGTCTTCTTCTTCGGTGACTCTTGTATTCTTGAATGGGTGGGAAAATAGCTTCAGTGTGAAGTTCCTCTGCCAACTTCTGTGCACTCTTCAGAACATTTTGAAATCCCTCATCTGACCGGTATGACTGTAGGTATGACTTTGCTTTGTCCAGTTGTTCCATTGCTCCAGATATATCAAGGTCAACACCTTGGAGTCTCTTGCTTACAACATTTATTTCAAACAGTATGTCATGCCACAACACTAATCCACACAGAAATTTGAAATTATGTATGTTTCTGGTGATTCCATTTCCCTCTGCCACTGTTCTCCCACGAGTAGTTCCTGTCATAGCATTATCCTCCATAATGGCAACTATGACATCATCTATCTTTCCAATTTGGTGTTTGATAGGCTTTATCGCCTCTACTCAACTTTCCCATCATGTGGCACTCAGTGGTTTCAGTGTCAGAGAGGATGTTCCCAGATGTTGCTTCAAAATTTGCCATCGATGAGTTGATGCAGAGAAAAAGACATAGATGCTTTGAATTACATTAAAAAATTCAGCAGCCTCACTAGAAGCTGATGCTGCATCACTGACCACCAAGTTCAATGAATGAGAACTGCATGGGACAAAAAAAGCTCGAGGGTTTAACTCTCGGATCCATGTCTGCACTCCTCTGTTCTTTCCTCTCATGTTGGCACCATTATCGTAGCCCTGACCTCTCATGTCAGCTATTGCAATTCCCGTATCTTCCAGCTTTTTAAGAAGCGCATTTGTCATGCCAGCTCCTGTAGTATCATCAATGTCAATAAATTCTAGAAAATGCTCTGACAGTCACCATTGCAGGGACATTTTCACTAGGTTCTGTTGTTGTTACAAAACGCACCATTAAAGTCATTTGTTCCGTATGGTTGATGTCAGGTGTGCAGTCCATAATAACAGAGTAATATCTTGCTGACTTCATATGTGCCACAATCTTCTGTTTGACTTTTGTTGCCAGTAATTTTTGTATGATCTCATTTTGAATTGTTTTTCCAAGGTAGTGGTGTGTGTACATTTCTTGGGTGGTGACTCTTCTTAGATGCTCCTGGAGTACAGCATCAAACTCAGCCATCAGCTCCACAATTTTAAGGAAGTTTCCATTGGAACATACAGCTGATCTGAAGTGCCACGCAATGCTAGGTTTTGGGTAGCAAGCATTCTCACAATGGCAATGAGCCTTTTCAGAACATTTTGCCAGTAAAGAGACTCTGATGCAATCTTCTCTTGATGCTGATCATCTATGGTGGCCTTTAACCTTAGTCTCATCCCAAGCTCCTTCCAACTATGGAATGCTCTCTGGTGATTTCCTGCCTTCTCATGGCATGCCAGATTTCTAGGCAGATTTTTCCAGTCCTTTGTTCCTGTAGAACCCAATGTGGCTGGAACATTAGACTGGAAGAGTTTGCAACAAAAACAGTATGCAGCATTCTGGGTTTTTGAGTACATAAGCCATGGCCTCTCCACTTTGTCACCATTGGGGATTTCACGCCAGTAATGTGTTGGATGGAAACTTCTATTTTCATTGTCTTTGGGGAACATGAAGTTTTTCACTTGCTGTGGCCCATGCAGTACAAGGAAGTCCCTCAGGCTACTGCTCAAGTGGGTCCACAGTCCTGGATCATCTAGACTTAAGGAACTAAACACAGCAGCAGCTGTTTCTTGCGCCTCCACCACACTCTTCTCTGATCTACACTTTACTTCAGGAATGTGCATGGTTACATCCATTTGAGATGGAGATATGGATGCTACAGTAGCTGCCAAGTCACCTGCACTCTGACTAACTGGAAGATCAGGCATCTCCTCACCACTCACATCCTCACTGGGGCCGGAAGGCTCACCGTGAACATTTGTGTCTATGTATCTCAGGAGTGATCCTTCCTGCTTAGATAGAAAAGCTTCCTTTGCTTTCTTTCTTTTTCTGAATGCTGCCCCAGAGGGGCGTTTTCTTCTTTCACTCATGACTGCTGTTCTGTGCCAGCTATAGTGGTTCTCAACACTCAGTTGAAGGGGACAAATAAGCAGGCTGGTAGCAGGGCCTGAGTGAGGGAAGATATCAGCATCTTAAGGGCTTAACTGGCTCCTACTACTTCAGTTGACTGCCTGTTCTCCTCAAGTGGGTTCAGGGAAGCAGCAGGAAACAGGAAGCTCCTTGAGAAGCTGGTGTTAATCAGTCCAGGCTCCTGGGGGTGCTAGAGAGGTACATAAGAGGCTCCTCCTCCTCTCTCTCCCTGCAGCTCCTGCTGCTTTCTGTTATTCCCTCTCACCTTTTCTCCTGCCTGCCTGTTATGTCTCCTGTGCCCGCCTTCCTCCAGCACAGCATTCCACCATCTCTGTGCATCTAGAGCAGAGAGAATACATATGCACCAGCAGCAGACACAATTTTCTACACTCTGGGTCCTAGTGGCGCTCCCCCCCCCACAGTCTGGCACCTGAGGCGGGTGCCTCAGTTCGCCTCATGGTAAGGCCAGCTTATTGAGACATCAGTCTGAATCCATTTAACTGAAGACTTCATAGTCTTTCCTTATTGATCTTTGTTTCCTTATTGACTTTTTATAACAAATAATTGGACTGGATTCTATTACATACTATGTCCATATGTAGTTTAGTTGTTTTGTGAAGCTCTCACCCTAATCTATGAACAATGGAAAACAAATGAAACTACTGATGATCTCTATTTTCTACCCATTTGTATTTGCACTCAGGGGATTTGTTGGAATTTGCTATTGCCAAAATCTAGATTGCTGATTCAAATCCAGTCCAGGTTACTAGTAATCAAAAGTCTATAGGTATCTGATGTTTATGTAGCAAGAGGCTTGAGTGTTGTAGTGATTATGGGGGAGGTTTTCAGAGGCGCAAATGTCAGTTTGAACCCTAGCTCCATTTGTGCCTTTGATGGTTTGTTCCTACCATTAAAAATAATAATAATACTTTGTTTTCCAAAAGATGTTTGATCACTGTATACACAACTGATCACAGACTCCCAAAGCAAAGGATCTCAGGTACTGAAACCAGTCAGACCTGCTGGGTAAGCACAGGCTGATAAAACAGCGCATTGTAGCATGCGGCCTGGTCTAAGAGTGGGAGAATTGCAGAATTCCATCCCTGGAGAGATAAAGGCAGGAGACCTGGGCGTTAAGGGGGTAAACTCAAACCTGCAGCAGGACTGAGATGCAGCTAGCTCTGTAACTGTGGCAACCCAAAGCAGGGAAACAATAAAAAAATGCTCTTTCCAAACACCTCTCTGTCCAAGAGCAAAAACTACATCCATTTGTCTCCCAAATTTACAATTATCTCCAAATTATCCAAGCATGATTAGATCTGGTTAATGCTCACCTGCTATATAACACATCTAGAGAGCACATTCTTTAGAAATTCTATTTTAGAAACATACTTCACAGATCAGAGCTGACAATTGGACCCAACGCAGCTGCAGAGACCCCTAATTTGGGAATCCTAGAATTTAAGGAGAATTTCAGCTTTTGTTATTAAAACACATTTCTCAGCCCTTTCCCTTCACTAGGGCATATACTTGGGGCAGCTAGCCCTCCCGCTGCTCGCACCATCTCGGCTACACTCTATTTCTAGCATGCTAGGTCAATTAGAGCTAGCGTGGGATTTCTCCTCCAGCTTGAATGTACACCTCCAGCTGAAAATGTAGACATAGCCTGAGAGACACAGGACTCAAAGGATTTTATAGGTTAGAACCAGCTGCTTGAGTTGCATGCCTCAATGGACTGAAAGCTAAAGCAGTTAATACAACTGAGAAAAATAGTGCTAATAGGTTGAGCTACTGCATTTTGCTTCAGCTCAAGTATTTTAATGGTCTTCAGTAGTATCCTTGTATAGAACACATTGCAATAATTCAGTCTGGAGCATGAATGATTGTGGCAGGGCCTGCATCCAAAAGAAGAGTTTATACCTTCTTGGTCAGTTACAGATGGAAGAAATAAGTGTTATTGGTCTCTCCTATTATCTGGCCTCCTATTAGGTCCTAGAACCCCAATCAGATTGTAAACTTAAGCAACAAAAGAAAGGCAAACCCTTTCAATCAGAGGAGCAGATATCACTTCTGCTTTCTTTCATCCGTCACCCAACATCACCAGAGACGTACCAGGCCTGAACTCCAAACAGATCACTCTCATCCTGCCCCTAATCTTGGCATCAATTCATCTATACAGTAACACATGCATTTTAATGGATGATGTGACGAGACAGCTCAGTCTCCTGTAAGTTCGACGGTCAAATTTTACAGAAGGTGCAGATCAGTGATTCTTTGACTTTTAGGCAACTGTGCTACTTCATCAGATTAAGACCTCTGATGCACCAGCCAGATCCTTGTGACAGTCCCTGTGTGACATCTGCCCATTGCAGGATTTCTAACCCAAAAACTGCAGCTCATGCTACATCTGATGAGACTGGTCAGGCAAAATTCGATTTCAGATTGAAATTGAGACATGATTTCATAATTAAAGGAGGAATGGAGGTTGCAAAGACTTCCACACATGGGAAGAATGGCCAGTCAAATATCGGTACTGAATACCAGTACCAGTAGAAGTACGATGGGTGAGTGCCACTTACAGTATTTATGAAACGAGAAGGCGCAGCGAATCATTACATGTAATGATCTATTATGGAAAAGAAAAAGCATGGCCCAGGGTCACCTCACTGGTAGCAAGCACCAGGAGAGTTACTTATATGGTATGCTTTAGTGCTGCTATTCACATGCTTCTCTAATAGCCTTTTAAAGAGAAGGTGACCAGCCCTCTGTGGAGAAAGAAGTGGTTCGGGACTATTTAGAAAAACTGGACAAGCACAAGTCCATGGGGCCGGATGCGCTGCATCTGAGGGCGCTAAAGGAGATGGCGGATGTGATTGCAGAGCCATTGGCCATTATCTTTGAAAACTCATGGCGATCGGGAGAGGTCCCGGATGACTGGAAAAAGGCTAATGTAGTGCCCATCTTTAAAAAAGGGAAGAAAGAGGATCCGGGGAACTACAGGCCAGTCAGCCTCACCTCAGTCCCTGGAAAAATCATGGAGCAGGTCCTCAAGGAATCAATTCTGAAGCACTTAGAGGAGAGGAAAGTGATCAGGAACAGTCAGCATGGATTCACCTAGGGCAAGTCGTGCCTGACTAACCTAATTGCCTTCTATGAGGAGATAACTGGGTCTGTGGATGAGGGGAAAGCAGTGGATGTGTTATTCCTTGACTTTAGCAAAGCTTTTGATACGGTCTCCCACAGTATTCTTGCCAGCAAGTTAAAGAAGTATGGGCTGGATGAATGGACTATAAGGTGGACAGAAAGCTGGCTAGATTGTCGGGCTCAACGGGTAGTGATCAACGGCTCCATATCTAGTTGGCAGCCGGTATCAAGCGGAGTGCCCCAAGGGTCGGTCCTGGGGCCAGTTTTGTTCAATATCTTCATTAATAATGTGGCGGATGGCGTGGACTGCACTCTCAGCAAGTTTGCAGATGACACTAAACTGGGAGGAGTGGTAGATACGCTGGAGGGTAGGGATAGGATACAGAGGGACCTAGACAAATTAGAGGATTGGGCCAAAAGAAACCTGATGAGGTTCAACAAGGACAAGTGCAGAGTCCTGCACTTAGGACGGAAGAATCCCATTCACTGTTACAGACTAGGAACCGAGTGGCTAGGCAGCAGTTCTGCAGAAAAGGACCTAGGGGTTACAGTGGACGAGAAGCTGGATATGAGTCAACAGTGTGCCTTTGTTGCTAAGAAGGCTAACGGCATTTTGGGCTGTATAAGTAGAGGCATTGCCAGCAGATTGAGGGACGTGATCGTTCCCCTCTATTCGACATTGGTGAGGCCTCACCTGGAGTACTGTGTCCTGTTTTGGGCCCCACACTACAAGAAGGATGTGGAAAAATTGGAAAGAGTCCAGCGGAGGGCAACAAAAATTATTAGGGGGCTGGAGCACATGAGTTATGAGGAGAGGCTGAGGGAACTGGGATTGTTTAGTCTCTGGAAGAGAAGACTGAGGGGGGATTTGATAGCTGCTTTTAACTACCTGAAAGGGGGTTCCAAAGAGGATGGATCTAGACTGTTCTCAGTGGTACCAGATGACAGAACAAGGAGTAATGGTCTCAAGTTGCAGTGGGGGAGGTTTAGGTTGGATATTAGGAAAAACTTTTTCACTAGGAGAGTGGTGAAACACTGGAATGGGTTACCTAGGGAGGTGGTGGAATCTCCTTCCTTAGAGGTTTTTAAGGTCAGGCTTGACAAAGCCCTGGCTGGGATGATTTAGTTGGGATTAGGTCCTGCTTTGAGCAGGGGCTTGGACTAGATGACCTCCTGAGGTCCCTTCCAACCCTGATATTCTGTGATTCTATGATTCTATGATTAAAGAAAACACAAAAATTTTAACTTTGTCTTTCATAACTAGAATAAAGTTGATCTCATTGAAGCTGACAGTGAAGTGGAGAAGAGGATCCAAAGAGTAATTTGAGATGACAAAAAGAAAATCCCCCCCAAAAACAAAATACAAAAAAATAACCCCCCCAAAACCCTAGCATTCCACTTCAAAAAGTTAACAGTCAACCAGGCTGCTATCTCAATAAGGCAAGAAGAAAGTCAAAATATTATCTCATCAGGATCCAGAGGAAACACTTACATACTCACTTGGGTATCGTCATAAAAACAGCCAGAACCAGGTATGCAAGCAACAAGGCTCCAAGCCTAGGAAAGCCTGGCTCACCATCTACAGAATGTACTGTGTGCTTTGTTCAGTGGTTAAAACAGATTTCAAACAAGCTTAACAAAGACAACCCAACCCTCTGCTAGTGGAGACTGATTTAACATGAGTTGGGGGAAGGGATTATTTTCAGTTTTCAAATGTTTTCATAACATCGTAATACACCTGGCTTAATAGTCATGTTTTGCTATCAGGTTTTAACCTTACCAGACTCCTGTGGGTTGTTGTATTTCTTAATGTGTACCAAGTTACAAGCTGTATGTAAATGTTTCATGTTGCAATATGAATTGGAATTTATGATATATTTACTGCATCTTCAATGGGTTTTTAATTACTATGGTAATTTTTTGGATTTTTATGTGCATCTCTCTCTCTCTCTCTCTCTCTCTCACACACACACACACACACACACACACACACACACACACACACTCACACGTAGATGGATATTGGGTAGTTATTAGGGTGACCAGATGTCCCGTTTTTTGGGACTTTTTCTTTCATAGGTGCCTATTACCCCCCACCACTTGTCATGGTTTTTCACAGTTGCTCTCCGGTCACCCTAGTAGTTATCCTTCGACAGCATTTGGAAATATCTAGAGGCCTCCCCTCCCCCAGTTCCTACCCCCAAAATAAGTACTATGACTGCACTCTGTACAGGTAGTAGTAAAGCAAGAGTATATTTTTTCCCAAAATACTAGCTCAGTTAAATGTTTCTGCAGCTGAGTTCCCAGAGAAATAATGAAAAAGTGTTTGCACAATGACTGGAGATAGCCAGAAGCCTGTCCCTTTAAAAGGGAATTCAGCTACAAATGCTCCCTGAAATTATTTTCTATCACAAAGGGAAGTCCTGAATTCAAGAAGCATGAAAAGAAAGAAATCAGTCTAGGATGAGAAGCCAGAAGATAAGGATTATATTTCTGAGAGTTTCTCATGAGTTTGTTGTGTGTTGCTCGGACTCTGAAGGCTCTGGTTTAACTGCCTTTCATGACGTTTGAGGTGGAGGAAGATCAAAGCTGTTTGCTTTTTACCCCATGTCATTCCAAAAGCACATTTTACTTGCACAATATATTACTAAAGGACAAGAGTTTTGCAAGGCACCACATTTTTCAAGAACTCCTCATGAAAAGGTAGATTATAAATTTGTTGCAAACTTGCAGGGTTTGCACCTTGGAGAGATCCAACTTCAGATGTCTTGGATTAACTGGTACAGATGTCAGATAGGAAGGACTGTAACAATTAATGCAGTTAGTAAGCACACTGGCCAAATTAAACTAAGGTTATTAGGCAAAGCTTTAACTAGCCTATTTGGCCAGGAATCAAGAGAGATGTGTCTGCAACCATACCTTTGCTTATTAATCACAGTATATTGTTCATTACATTTGGTGGTGGAGGAGTCCCCCTGAACACAAAGGCAGATTTGACTGTGGCAGCTGAATTTGCATAGCAAAGAGCTTGACTCTTTTTCACACAAGTGTAACTAGAAATAAATGGACTCTCAGGCACTCAAAACAATTCTGTCCCATGTATGATTCTGATGTACAGGGCCTCTTTGTTCTCCGTTTTGGGCCCAAGATGGCTTGTGTGAAGAACATGAACATCAGAGAAAACACACTATGCAAAAAAAAGGTTTTTTTGGTGAATATTCAATGTTGTGTACTCCCTTAGTTTGATAATATAGTCTCTACAGTGACTTTTTACCCCTCTCTCTCTCTCTCTCTTACAGGGCACGTCTACACTGCAACATGGAGTGAGCCTCCCAGCTCAGGTCCACAGACTCACACAAGCGTGGCTCTCACTAGTGCTCTAGAAATAGGTGTGGCTATGTAGCAGCTCAGGCCCTGAAGCCTGGGAGGGAAGGGATAGTCTTGAGAGTTTTCCTCCCAGTGCAGGAGGTGGAAGCAACATTTCCAGATAACAGTAATATACTGAGTTTAGAGTCTATCCCTGTTGTAGGCCTCCTTACCTTTCTGGCATCAGGTGTGGCTGTGACTCAGTTTCTCCTCTGGTATGCTGACTCCCTCTTCTGGTAGGGTTGATTTGGATTTTTGTAAGTACTTTTGGCTCTTGAGCCAAAGGAGACGTCTTCCTCTTCCAGGGAAACGAAAACATAAACACATAATGGTCCTTCAATCGCTTGGGTTCAACAGTCTTTCATCCCATTGATACAGAGCACCGTAGTCCTTCAGCCTTACCAAACCTAAATAGCCTTTTACCCTGTTATGCAGGGATAAACAGGTTCTTGGCTAGGGTTGCCAACTTTCTAATTGCACAAAACCGAACACCCCTGCCTGCCACCTGCCCTGCCCCTTCTCCCAGGCCCCGCCCCCACATGCTTCATCTCCCCTCCCTCCGTCGCTAGCTCTCTCCTACCCCCACTCACTTTCACCGGGCTGGAGCAGGGCGTTGGTGTGTGGGAGGGGGTGAGGGCTCTGGATGGGGGTGTGGGCTCCAGGTGGGGCCAGAAATGAGGGGTTCAGGGAGAGGGCTCTTGACTGGGGCAGGGCGTTGGGGTGCGGGGAAGGGGTGAAGGCTCCGACTGGGGGTCTGGGCTCTGGGGTGGGGCTGGGGATGAGGGGTTTGCGGTGCAGGAGAGGGATGAGGCAGGGTGTTGGGGTGTCGGGGGGTGTGCAGGCTCTGGGAGGGAGTTTGGGTGCAGGAGGGGAATCCAGGCTGGGGAAGGGGGTTGGGGTGCAGGAGATGGTTTGGGGTGCGGGGTCCTGGTGGCGTTTACCGCGGCTTTCGGGAAGCAGCCGCCAGGTCCCTGCAGCCCCTAGATACATGGGCGGCCAGAGAGACTCCAGGCGCTGCCCTCGCGCTTGCAGGCGCCGCTCACGCAGCTCCCATTGGTCACGGTTCCTGGCCAATGGGAGCTGCAGAGCCATCCCTCGGGGCAGGGGTAGCGCACGGAGCCTCCCTGGCCGCCCATGCGCCTCGGGGCCGCAGAGACATGGTGGCCGCTTCCGGGAGCTGCGCGGAGTTAGGGCAGGCAGGGAGCCTGCCTTAGCCCCAGGCCCGCACTGCTCCACCGACTATATATATCACATCTTTCTGTTGCTCTAGTAGCACCACATCTGGACTATCTATTGTACATCTTTTATGGACACCCTAAAAGAACCTATGAAGAGTCACAGTGAATTCTGCACTTCCCAGGATATTCATTTCAGCAGAACTTGTGACAGAGATGGAATGGAGGTAAAAACATTCTTTTTTGGACAAAGCACACGCTCTTTCAGAAGTGTCATGAATGCAGATACTCAAGGGCTCAGTCACTGCAAATCTATATTTTAGAGCACAGATGCATCTGGAAAACAAGCATTTTCACACTAAGACTGAGATAATTTGCCATACCTGGACTCGCTCTGATGGGAGAATTTTGCTGCACTATTGTAATGAGCTCCCTACGGAGGTTTCTGCTGGAACACTGGTGCATGATCCAAAATGAAAATCAACTCTGGGAAAGGGCTGGTGGGATTTACCTTGCACGTAGTTTTATATATTTTAAAGAGGTTTGGGATATTCAGTGTTATTAAAGTAAATGTAGCTTTTGGCAGTGAGGGAAAAAAATTGTTTGGTGTACCCTTTAGAGAGGAAGGCTGGCCTAGTGATTAGGTGCACTAACCTAGCCTTAAGAGACCTGAATTCTATTCCCTGGACTTCCTGAGTGATCTTGGGTAAGTCATTTAGTCTCTCTGTTCCTCAGTTCTCCATCTGTAAAATGGGGATTATCACTACCTCACAGGTAGTGAGACACTAAGATCCTCGGGTAATGGGGGCCATATAAATACCTTAGATAGATAGCCTGGGATAAATGTGTTACATTTGGATAAAGTGCTCATAACCCTGTCAGTTAAACACTGCACTCATCCAGAACATTTCTCAGGTTGACCAAGATGCCTTCAGCATCCTAAACACCTTGGGCCTATTTGCTGACACCTAAACTAGGCCTACCTCACCGCTTCTGGATACCAATTTCTAGCTCTATGGATACTAAATTCATCCATCTGGATGCCATAAAAAGTCAGTGTGTTTTTTGCTCGGATGGGGATGGGGATGGTACAGAGAGTCTGCCTCACTTGCAAAGCCCACACAAAGGCATGCTTCTTTTTGTTCACTGTGGAGAATTCCTTTATGAGCTGCTCCAAGGGCCGGCCAGCTCCTCACAACCCCAATACAGGGCTGTGCCACATTGACTCAGGGCTATGCCTAAGTGTCACAGCTGAGCCCACATTGCCCTAAGGATTAATGGCATTCCCGACTATTAGTGCAAACTTTTAGTGATTTGGGCATAAAAATAAAGGAAGGTCAAATCTGCTTGTTTGTATCAGCTTCCTGAAAGAAAAAATGGTCTTTACCATGGTCTACTAATTTTACTAAGATGCTGCATGATTACCACTCTGTGGTCCAACAGCTGGAAGGGGTGAAAACTGATGTACCTACTTATTTACTACATCTGGGGGAAGCTTTTGAAGATCAATAGACTGCAACTTTTAAAACTGTATTAAGTAAAAATCTGTCCAATTCTGATTACAAGTAGCTTATGTGAGGGGATTCACTCCTCTCCACATTATATTTTCTGCTACGTGCTTCTATTTGTTTATTAATTAGAGTTTGCTTCTCAAGTCAATAATCCGCAAAAATGTTCAGATAATGGACTACTCTTATAGACCACCTCTCTTCCCAGCCTCCCTATCCAAATCCAACACATTTCCTAGAGACAGCAAAGCTGGACTATATGGATAAAAATCTACCATGAAGGAGTAATATTTGACTACCACTCCCTTCTCTGTACTCCCTCGTTTTTGCACATATTCCTTCCCTGCCAGTTATAAAACAGATTATATCTATGTTATTATATTATTAGAGAGACAAGGTGGATGAGGAAATATCTTTAATTGGACCAACTTCTGCTGGTGAGAGAGACCAGCTTTCTAGTCATGGGGGGTGGGGAGGTGGGGTATGAGAGTAGTTGGTTATAGATTGTTGTAATAAACCATAAATCCATTGTCTATTCAGTCCATGATTTTTAGTGGCTAGCAACGTTATGAATTTTTGAAGGTGTTGTGCAGGTTTCCTTTGAGGATGAGGACTGAGAAGTCAGATGCAGGGTGATAGCTTTGTTAAAAAGGGTTCACCCACAGGTGATATGGTGTTTTTGTCTTTTGTCATTTTCCTGTGTGAGTTCATATGAGAGTGTTGTGATACATTTCACCCATATAGTTGTTATTGGGGAATTTAGTGCACTGGATGAGGTACATCACATGTTGTGATAGGCATGTGTGGGACCCATGAATCTTGAAAGGTGTGTTATGTGGGGGTTTATCATCCTAGCTGAGGAGATATGTCTATAGGTTTTGCACATGTTGTTCTGGCAGCGTCTGGTGCTGCTTTGAGTTGCTGTGTCCTGATCTGTGGGGAGCTTGCTTTTGATGATAAACTTGGAGCAGTTGGGGGGATGTTTGAAGGCCAGAAGAGGGATCCAGAAAAGATTTCTTTCAGGCTGTGGTCCCCATTGAGTGTGGGTTGTAATTGTTTGATAATACCCCATATGGGTTCCAGTGTTGGATGGTAGGTGACAACTAGGGGTGTGCGATTGGAGGCGGTTTTATTCCTATATTGAAGCAGATTCTCTTAGGGTATTTGGGTGGTCTGTTCCACGATGCAATCTACATCTCTGGTGGAGTGTCCTTGTTTGGTGAAGGCAGTTTAAGTGTGTTAAGGTGTATATCCTGTACTTTCTCCTCAGAGCATATTCTGTGGTATGAGTGGCTGGCTGTAGATAACAGATTTCTTGGTGTGTTACTGGATCTGTGAAGGTAGGTGTGGTGATCTGTGGGTTTCTCGTATATAGTTGTCTGTAGGATTCCATTGTTGAAGCTGACTGTGGTGTCCAAGAAGTTTATGCTAGTGTGGGAGTGTTCCAGAGACAGTTTAATGGATCGGTGGTGGTTGTTGAAGTTGTGGTGGAAATCAGGTCATCCCTCCAGAGGATGAAAATATCATAGATGTGTCTCAAATATATCACTGGTGTTGTGGTGTATTTGTCCAGAAATTCTTCTTCAAGGTGGCCCATGAAGAGGTTGGCATATTCCCCTCCCCCACCCCCTTGTGATTGGAGAGGTGTTAACAGATCACTTCACCTTGTATGCTCCTTTGAAATATGTCCTAGCTACTTATGCTAAACAATCTGTTGCACTTTGTCTTTAGCTGTGACACTCTGAATACATTTCCCAGACCTGAAGACCTCTATCTAAGCTTGAAAGCTTACTTCTCTCACCAAGAGAAGTTGGCCCAATAAAAGATGTGACCTCACCCACCTTATCTCTCTAATATCCTGTAACCAACACAGCTACAACAACACTGCATTCAACAATCGTTATTATGTTATTGATGGTAGAAATAATCTGTGTTCCTTTTCAGCCTTCAGGAGAAAGAACGTGAATAGCAGTGGGTTTTGTATTCCTTTATAAGTGTGTGTGTGTGTGTGTGTATGTGTGTGTAACTTGTTGAGGGAAAGCAGAGTCAAAGAGGTGAGTTTTGCGTTTAGTTCTAGGTACTCTCATAATTATAGTTTCCATCCAAATGGACCATACCTCTACCCCCCCTTCCCCTGTTTTACAATCATTAATTAAGTGGGAGCCCTCTTGTTATTTGTCTCCCAGATAAATGCTTCAAGCAGCTGCATTCACAGTAACAGGTTGAAGAGCCCCACAGCGGGCCTGATCCAAAGCCCATTTGGAGTCAGTCGGAATCTTTTCAATTACTTCAATGGGCTTTGGATCAGGCCTGGAGAGAGGAGTATTACATTGCTCCCTAAAAGTGCATCATAAGTTAGGTGCATCGTGCTCCCTGCTGGCAGGGTATTCTATAGTCAACATTACCCATTCCAACATTCAACCAAGAACTAGATAAGTTCATGGAGGATAGGTCCATCAGTGGCTATTAGCTAGGATGAACAGTGATGGTGTCCCTAGCCTCTGTTTGCCAGAAGCTGGGAATGGGCGACGGGATGGATCACTTGATGATTACCTGTTCCGTTCATTCCCTCTGGGGCACCTGGCATTGGCTACTGTTGGAAGATAGGATACTGGGTCTGACCCAGTATGGCCTTTCTTATGTTCTTATGTACCCCACCCCGAACACTCCGCCCCATGGTCAGGGCCGTCCTTACCCATATGCAAAGTACGCAGCTGCGTAGGGCACCAGGAAATTTGGGGCACCAAATTTCCTGGCAGGGCCAGCTCCAGGCACCAGCCCAGCAAGCAGGTGCTTGGGGAGGCCAAGGGGAAGGGGCAGCACGTCGGGCAGTTCCGCGGCGGGTCCCTCTCGGAGGGAAGCACCTGCCGCTGAATAAGAAAGCGGCGCGGTGGAGCTGCCGCTGGAGTGCCGCCGATTGCGATCACGGCTTTTTTTTCCCCTTTTTTTCCTGCCGCTTGGGGCGGCAAAAACCCTGGAGCCGGTCCTGTTTCCTGGTGCCCTGCACAGCTGCGTGCTGCTCCAGCCCCTGCTCTGGCTCTTCCCCAGGGCCCCAGCCCCGCCTCGCCCCTTCCCCGCCCCCACCCCCCTGAGGACTCCAGAAGCGGTCGGGCCTGCACTCACTGGTAAGTAGAGCGACCTGCCCCCAACCTGCTCCACTCCCCTGGCTCCCACCCATGCCGCCGGCGAGTGCTGGGGGGCGGTTCCTCCCTCCCCCAAAGCCTGGGAGCCAGGGGAGCAGAGCAGGCTGGGGCTGGGTCACTCCACTTCCCACAGGAAGTGGCCAGCTTTCTCCCCCCCCCCCCCCAGCAGAGGCCTGGGGCGGGGCCCCACACAGCCCCCCCCTTGGAGGCCTGGGGCCAGCCCCCCAGCTCCTCCCCATGGAGGCCTGGGGCCAGCCCTCCCCCCAAGGAGGCCTGGGGCCCCACACAGCCCCCCCAAGGGGGGGATGCATAGGGCACAAAAATAGCTAGGGATGGCCCTGCCCATGGTTTTTTAACCCTGTGGACCATCAACTGCAACTTCCCTGTTGCACTGGGACATGGACAGGTTTCTCTCAGATTCTCTCTCAACAATATTTCATTGAGAACTTTAAAGATAAGAACAAGGACCTTGGAACTGATTTGAAATGAGGTAAAGAGTCATTGTAAAGCACAGCATGTGATAGACTCTAATCTCATGGGATGTTTGACCTAAAAGGTAGCCATCTGCCGGCTGAACAAGCTGAAGCTTTCACACCACCTTCACTCTGAGCCCTGGGTGGAGCTCGCTGGGCTAGGCTAGTAGTGATGAAAGCCTGGATCATCATGTGAGAAGACCACATCTGAAACACATACCTGTATGAAGTAGAGAGTGACTGCTTCACCTATGTGCACAGGCCAGGGATGGCAAAACAGAACTGAGTGTTCCAGAGATGTTTTCGAAAATATCATAGAACCTCATTTGAAAACTGAAATGTATATTGTTTCTCTGCCATTCCTTTGTCCCTTCTGTGGCAAGAAACAAAAATTCATCAGTGTCACTCTCAGAGCAGAGCTTCAAGGCTAGCACACCCCAAATATTTAGAACCACAGGCTACTTTCATCCATGTCGAATTGAGCAGCAATGACTGAAGGAAGACAGACAAAGCAGAGGAATTTCATTCACTGAATATGAGAGTGTCAGTTCCAGACACCTTAAGAAGCAAAAACTACAAGATATAAGAAATGCAAAATGCTTGGCTGGTAGAGAGCTGGCTTATTTATCTAATTTCTTCATGTGTGAAGCTCCTTTTGCTGTAGCAAGGTGCAATGCCGGGTAGCATATCAGCATCATAACACACTACATCTAATGCACAGCAAAGAGAATATCCCAGGGGTGCTTACCATGCATGGAATAATAAACAATAACAGAGTATTTTACATTTATATGGTATTTTTCCATCCTGGAGGATTACAAAGCACTTGACAAATTTAAACTGCTCTACAGATTATATATAGAGAACCACTTCTCCCATCACTGAGACACAGCCAGCCTTGTGCACAATACAACATAAATCAGGCGTTAGGTTTTATGACAGAACATCAAGAATAGCTAATGTAATTAAAAGTGCAGCAGAAATGTCATGTCACTACCAGGATGCAGGCAGTCTGACCTAATGGCTGAAGCTGTAGTCAGGAGCCAGGCTAGGTCAGATACCAGGGGATCAGAGTCTGCAGCAGTGCCAGAGGGCAGACTCAGATGTCAGGTACCAGGAGATCAAAGTCTGAGACGGGGGGGCTGGGTCAGGATACCAGTAGGTCAGAGCAGACAGCAGGAGCAGAGAGCACAGCAGAAGCACTCCTAAGCAGGGGAAAACCCAGTTGCACGGACAACTTCCTGTTCCTCTCCTTGGTTTAAATAGAAGCAGGTGTAACTTTAGCGCCCGCATGACCAAGATAGAGTCTGTTCTGCAGGCAGCTCTGACCAAGAAAAGGCATGTGCAGGAATGTAGCGGGGAAAGTCCCTTCCACCCCAAGGGCACCTGTTCCAACAATCCCATCCTCCCCCACCCCCCGGGAGTGAACACACACACTGGAATAGAACAATGAATATAGGAAAGGGAAATATGTATTTATAGAGGGATGAATGGAGAAAAACATCAGGGGGAAAGATAGGAGGAGCAGTAAAACTGGGTTGCATTCAACACGAGGCCCACACAGGTCCAGTGGTGGACTCTGAAAGGGAAGACACTGAGCAACGCGTCTGCACTCAGAGTTTAGGAGTCCTGGGCAAATTTGCAGTCCAGTGGTGAGTCTTGGGTGCTCCTGGTATCTTGGACATCAGTAAACTTTCCCCAACAAACCCCTCCGGTGCCCTCTTGTGCCACTTTCTGCAAACTGGCACAGAGCAACAACCTCCCCACTTAATAGCTAACAGCCTCCCTCTTTATTCCTAATGCAAGGTGTCACACCCCAGTACTCAGAGCTCTGGGCAGCAGTGGTACTGGGTCCAACTCCGGGTTGTCCTTCTTGGGAAATTTCCTACCTGGCACAGTGCTCCTCTTGGCTCCTGTCCTGGGGTGTCCCCAATTGGCCGCTCTGTCCCTCCCAGGCTTTGGGCAGGTTCTTGGATGCTTTACTTTGTGAGGACCTGCTTGCTGCATAGGTTTGCCAACTTGGTAATTAAAAACCGGACACTCCAGCAGGTGTGCTGGAACATCACCTGCCTTGCCTCTTCCCCCAAAGTCCCGTCCCTGCCCCATCCCTTCTCCCAATCCCCCAGCCCTGCCCTGCCTCTTCCCCTGAGGCCCCGCCCCCGTCCACTCCTCTTCCTCCCCCTGTTGCTCACTGCTTTTCCCCTCCCACCCCCTGCTGCCTGGGTCAGGAGGGGCTCGCCTGCGGAGCCGGGGCTGGGAGCTGCAGCTGCCCAACAAAGGTAGGAGGCAGCCTCGGCTGAGTAGGGGCTGGAGCGGGTGATGACCCAGCGCCTCCCTGCCACCCCCACTCACAGTAACCATACTTGGGGTGTCCAGTCAGTAGATCTGACTGGACATATCAGGTCCACTTTTCAACCAAACTTTCCGGTCGAAAACTGGGCACCTGGCCACCCTATTGCTGCAGTCCTTCTGTGTGGAGCTCCAGACACACATACCCTATTGCTCCCCCTCTCCCTCTACTCCCCTCCCCCAGCCCCCTCAAAAACAGCACTTCCTCTTCCTGGAACAATTAGCACTTTCCCCCACCCATCAGGACAAAGATTTAAAGGGGCCATGCTTTCTAAACCCCAAAGGGGTTACACAGGGAAAGAATCACGACCCCTGGAGCTCCACCAATCAGATCCCAGGACTGGAGTCCTCTGTCAGAGTTGAGTTTCTAGTTCTGGTGACTGTTAATGGGTCACTGGGCAGCAGGTTGGAACTTACTGGTGCCTAAGAGCTCTGTGGACTCTGACCTGTAGCTAGGCAGAATGCAAGTACTGGCGTACATGCAGGAAACATGGTTGAAATGCCAGGGCTAATGCCCCACTCTTTCAAAAAAGTGTCATGGGATCAAAGGTGATCAGGAGCTCTCTTTTATGGCCCACACAGAAGATGGCTCCTTCAGGAGTACAGTATTCTACAGAATGTAATAGCATGGAATATAGCATGGATTTACCTTATAGCCGAGCTGGTTCAAATGAGGATATCACCGAGACAGAGGTTTTTCCCTTCCCTATGCAGGCTGACAGCCTGCTCTGCCAGGATCGTGAAGCCGAAGAAGGGCAGAACATGGAGGATGACCGAGTGGAGGAGAAAGGAATCTGGTTTTAGGCAGAGGGAAACTTTCTTTTAAAGACCTTATTTTTGGGCTGGGGTCCACAAAGGTATTTAAGTGCCTACGTCCTGCTCAGTTGCTGCCTAACCCTGTAGGTGCCTAGGTGGCCTCTGAGCATGGCTACCAGATCAGGCTCCTCAGGGGAGTTCACACAAAACAGCTGGGGGGGGGAGGGAAGGCCCTCCCTTATAAACTATGTGGATAGGGTACTCCCCCAGGATTTGGAATCCCCTGGTTTAAGTCCCTCTTCCCCTGAAGGGGAGAAGGGATTTGAATAAGAGTCTGACCCCTAACATGAGATGACGGCACTAGGCAGTAGTGTCATTCTAACTCTTTCTCTGACCTAATTAATATTTAAGTATTCCATTGCAGAGGTGCTGGAACAATTTGTATAGTGGGGGTGCTGAGAGCCATTGGACCAAACTGTAAACCCCATATATAATGGAAACCACTTCAAGCCAGGGGGTGCTGCAGCACCCACCACATCCCTAGTTCCAGCACCTGTGTTCCATTGTTTAATTAAAGTGGAAGAACTTCAAGTGGAGAGATTGAGGAAGACACACATCAGACTGTTCCGTAGCCTAGTGGCTAGGGCGTGTGCCTTAGAGGTGGCTGATCCCTGTTCAAGTCCCTCCTCCTCTGGCAGAGAGGAGATTTGAATCAGGAGGGAAGGTGGGTCTCCCACATCCTGGGTGACTACCTAACTGCAAAGCTAAAGATTATAAGAGAGGGCCTCCTTCCTGGCTGTCCTGTTTCAGGTCTTGCACACAGTTTAAGGTGGCTCAGCGCCTCTCTTCCCCTCCAATTCATGGATCACTAACAGAATTTGATGCCAATTTCCAAGAGAGGGACGGGCTTAGCATGTGCTCCTCTCCTTGGTATCTCCCATTGGTTATCTTAGCTGCTCCCCACCCAGCATGCTGGTTTTCGTAGAGTTCATTCTATGGTGTTTATGTCTCCCCATGCATTATATAAAAGCCTAGCATCTAACTCAGGCTTTGTGGATTGCCGTATTGTTCCTGTGATATTTTAGGCACTGCAGCACTCTGCACAGCAATGCCTAAGTCCCTTTGTGGATCCCACCCTTAGGGACCTCAACAACCTAGGTGGCAAGGGAGTGGAGAATGAAAAATTTCAGGTCAGGAGCTGACTGGTGGCACATCTCAGCACTTGATTCTGCAGAAGGTACAAATTAAAGGGGAATGAGTTCTTATCCTGATTGCCCTCCATTAAATCCAACTCCATAGTGCAGAGGGAAGTTGACAAGCAGGAAAGGAAAGGAGGAGATGTGGGTGGGGAGAGGAGGATGGGTAGTTGGCCTGTAACCTGAAGAGGGGTGGAAGGGACCTGTGCTACAGGGTACCCAAAACATCACTCACAAGGGGTGGGAGGTTGGAAGAGAGGAGGGAGAGGGCTTGAAGGGCCAGCATTACAGGAAGACCACACCCAGGAACTGTAGGATGCAGAGAATGGAGCAGGCAGTGCTTTTACTACAGGTGGGGAGGCTGCCACTGAAGAGCCCCAGTAGTGGACAGATGGGTGTTTGTTGCAGAATGGCTGGGAGTCCCTGGGGATGGAGGAGTAGCAGGAAATGGAACGCTTCAGAGAAGCTGGGGGTCCCAACTGCAAAGTGGAGGAGTGAGCTTACTTGAGAGAGGAGAGGACAATTCTGAATGAAGCCTGAGACCCAAACACACCTAGGTTCTGAAGTGGCTTGGCAGCTGCAAGTGAAGATAGAAAGACTGCTGTGGAGAGTTGCAAGGTAGAGCTTCTTCAGGCAGGTCTCCAGGACTAGGGTTGCCAACTTTGTTTGAACGAATTTCTGGAGATTTCATCACACGACATAATCTTTAATTAAAGATTAATTTTTAATTCCTGGAGACTCTAGGACAATCCTGGAGGGTTGGCAACCCTACTCCAGGCATAGATGCTGGAACAATTTGTATAGTGGGGATGCTGAAAGCTGTTGAACCAAACTGTAAACCCTGTATATGATGGACACCACTTCAAGCCAGAGGGTGCTGCCACACCCCCAGCACCCCTAGTTCCAGCACCTATGTCTCCAGGCAGACGGGAGTGCATGGTCCCTGGACAGAGAGTGATGATGACTGGACCCTGCAACATATTACCTGATTGGGCCTGTAGAGGGAGTTCACCTTTTGAGTAGGAAGGGAATGTATTTGCTGAACATCAGGAAGTGGGCTCTAGGTTCTCTTCTCTCCCTCTGGTGTTGAGGGCTAGGAATCTAGAAGGAGGAGGCATGTCGGGCTAGATTCTATCCAGACTTAATTCTGATAAATGTTGCTTAACCATACATCCTTAGTTTTAGTTGTAAAAAGATCTGAAGTAAAATATTTTTGGAAGCACATGGGTATTTTTTGGTGGGAGACTTCACAATTGTTTTGTAAATATGCACATGCCTCTTTAATCTGGAGCTGTGAGCATCCCCAACCAAAGTTCCAAATCAAGCACGGACATGGGATTAATCATGATAGTGACACCTCACCAGATAGCAGTGATGAGAACTCAGCCTTTGAGGAAAGAATCCTTACTGACACAGGATCACACCTTTATTGATTTGAAAGCTGCGTAAAGGCCAGGTACTGGTACAAAGGCCACGTAGTTAAAACTGTCTGTGAGGGGCTGCAGGGGCTGGTGTGCTCTACACCTCTCAATCTGATGCTTGGGATTACAATGGATGGTTCCAGAGCTGGAAGCCAATTTTGACTTTCTAACCATGCTGTGCCCCTAACGATAGAATTGTGTTAGAGAGCTCCTCAGTCTCATGGAGTGCTTCAAATTCCCTGGGATAGTTATCAGAAGGCCTCTATTGTGTATTGAGACATGCCTGAACATTAGCAGGAAACTTTAGGTGATCAGAAGTTAACACACACATTAGGATATGTAGCCACGCACTTTAGCCAAAGCCTGTGAAGTATTTCACAAGTTTGAAGCTACTAGGTAAAATGAGAAAAGGATTAGCGGGTTTATCCACGTGGGTGGGAAGGGTGTGTCAGAACATAAAGTTCCCACGGTGAGGCCCAGAAAATCCCCTCAAAGGGAAAGAAAACTTGAGACTAATTGTCTTGCTGATTTTAGCCAAAGGTCCAACATGTGTCCACTGATTTTAGACTGGTTAAGGGTAGGCCAAAATCAAAACCCTTTCCTAGGTAAATACAATGTCAGAGAGAGGACTCAAAATATTTGGATGTTAATTATTGCTTAGCTGAAACAAGGGCTGATCTAGGATTATTTTCCACATAACTCGGGGTAGGGCATTATCACAAATACCCTCACCGAAAAACTTCAGTGAGATGAAATAAAATAAAATAGAATGAAAACCTAAATCTGGATTGATAATGCTGCCCTGACATGGAGAGGGCAGTGCGTAGCCAGTTGGGTTCATATTTTCCTTCATGATAGAAAAATATGCTCTGCGCTGATAGTGATGCAGAGAGAAATGTGCTGCCCCTCCAAAATTACTGCAGTTTACCAAAAATGTCAGCTAGAGATCTCTGGAGATACCTCCTTAGGGTATTAGCCATGCCACAGTTCAGGTGGATGGCGAGATTAAATTGCCAGTGCAAACTGGCACACAAACAGCCAATATACATTTCCTTGTGACTGTTACTGCAGAGAAACAATATAGTCCACAATATGGTTAGATTTTGGAGATCACAGAATAAATCTTTATTGGAAGATAATATCTTAATTTTACACTAGCTACAAAGGAAAAGCCACAACTCTGCACAGTCTGAACTGTAGTTTGGGGTTTATTTGTGGGGGTGGGAGGAATAGGTAGTATCTAAAAATGTCTACTACCAGGGCCAAGTAAATGATGAGGCTCTTTTCAGCACTACTTAAGGTTTTATGTAGAGTTTCACTGTACTAAAAACCAGAACTCTGGCAAATAGACTGCAAAAAATGTTCCTCTAAGAATTTACAAGATGTGACCAATGCCATAAACTTTAATGAAGGTTGCTATGGCTAGGGAGATAGAACAAGTGGAAAGTATTTCTGTTGACAGGTGCAATGAAGGGATAGTTGTCAGCACTGTTCAGCAACACGGTAAGGATAATCCCTCTGCTATCCCAGAGCACTGGTGAATACAATGATGGAAAGCCGTTCCACAGAACTATGCTGCTAGGAAGAGTTGGGATTGACTCAGGTGCTCCAGAATATGCGTTGAAGTGTTTTCCACAGGACCTTGAGGTTTGACTAGTGCAGCATGGCATACAAACTAGAAGAGCTCCCTGTAAAACCGTGGCTAAGCAAAAACAGAAAGATAGAGCTGATCAGACTGAGTTTAGTTTAGAATCAGAGAAGCGACAGCTTATGGGCTTACTCATTTGTGATGGTTAAGGCCCTTTGTTATTGGCTTTTATTTTGTTTAAAATTTCCTAGGAGTTTATCAGTGTGT
Source organism: Terrapene triunguis (assembly GCF_002925995.2). NCBI lineage: Eukaryota > Metazoa > Chordata > Testudines > Emydidae > Terrapene > Terrapene triunguis. The sequence goes on from NW_020664409.1 coordinate 95,105,094, forward strand.
ATTACAACAAATAAAAAATGGGTGGTATTCAGTGCAACAAATTAACTTTACTGTTTTATAGATAAATATTGGGGGACAGAAGGTCAGAAAAAAAAGCAACAAACAGAGAAAAGTAAGTTTATGAAACAATTTTTCTAATCTCCATTGCAGAAATAAAGCTTCCTTTTAAAACAGTTTTCTGTTTCTTACTCTTGATAGAAGGGGCATCAGTGTGAATTCCAAAAGTCCTGTGTGGTGTAGGCTCACAACAAGTTGTTTCAGTGTCTTTTCCAAGGTCCATCCTCCTGCAGTCCTGGATGTAGCCGAATTCAGAAAAATATTCTCTCCACGTTAGCTGAGCCAGGCAGGACAGTGCGGATGTGAGAAGCTGCATGGCTCAGCTTTGGGAATTCGGTGCAGTGGATTTTCCATATTTCAAATGGAGTGATGTCACTGTTGTCTGGAGAAAGCATCGCCATGTGCACATGGAATTCACTTTCCAGTTTAGCCTTTTTTTCATTAGGAGCCACAATGGGGAATCTAATACAAAAATAATCATGACATTTATCAGTAGAGGCCACCCTTTTGCAATGGGAGATCAAATAGCACAACGACTTTCCAGAATGATGGCTTGCTCTAAAGATTTTCAGGGGACATTTATGAGTGACAGTAGCTTTCCATTTCCTTGACAGCTCTGCGTTAAGGTCTTTGGAAAGCCTTGCCGAGCATATCCTGCTCACTGACTGGCAAAATGGACATGAAAAGATTTGTTTTTTTTCTGGACTTTCCCCAGATGTGCTTTGTGCTAAAGTTCCACAGAGACATTGCTGATCAAAATGCAACACACCTTTGTTAGAGAACGTTCTGTCTGTTGAAGAACAGGATTCCCGTTTCTTCTGCACTTCATATCATGGCTGAAAGTTTCAATCAGCACTCAAGGAAAGCAGCAGGTGGCAGGTGCCTGGCTGGTGAAGGGATGCCCAGTACTCATGGGGGGGGGGGGGGCAGGTGGGACTTGGGGGGGGGGGTTGCCTGGTATTCACTGTGATGTAGCAGTTGAAGAAACCTTTTTCTCCTTGCGGGTCTGTTGCTGCAGCAGTCAGGTGACCTTGCCCATCTCGCTCCCCCACGGCAGCATAGCAGTTACCCTCCTCTGAGCAAGAACACTGTGAGAGGAGACTGAGCCATCATCTCTCCTTCTGGAATGGGGAGCAAAGTCCAGGAAGTTCTGGAGCATCCAAAATTTGGTGAAAATAATGGTTTTTTTTTAAATCCCAGGAAGTTTGAGGGGGGGGGGAATCTATAAAAACTGAAAACAAAGGGCCTTAGTGATGGTGTGGAGTTAAAGATGCTCAGATGCTACCGTGCTGAGGGTGGCATAAGAATCTATCTAGAATAGTATAGAATGGTAGATAAAAAGGACCAAATCTTCATCTTGTGTATCGAAACCCAGGCTCTCACTGATGGTACAGTTAAAGATGTCTGTCCATCACCACAAATGCAATACACCTTCTACACATTAACAGTCACTGGTTTTCTACCCTGAATTTGGTATCTGGTTACTGGTAGGTCACAGGGACCCCAAGAGTACATAAAGCAGCCACATCCTGTAGTCACAAGGACTTTCTTGAATGGAATATCAGGCTATTTGGACTTTGCAATGCCCTGGTAACATTCCAACTCCTTTTGGACAGAGTCCAAGCAGGGCTATTCTTGGATGATGCTATAGTTCTTGGAAAAAGTGTACAGGCAATGCTAAGTAGGCTCTGGTGAGTTTTTCAACACTTATTTACTGCTAAATTAAAGCTAAAACCTATTAAATATTGTTTATTTGGGCATCAGTTCTCATATATATTGTACCTAATCTCTGAGACAGGGATTGCTATTAACCTGGGAGAGATCTGCAAAACTGAGTGACCAGTCTCAGGGAATTATCAGAGTGCAGAGAAATGGAATCCAGTCGAGGTTCTGCCAGATAGCATATCTGAACTGTGAGTTCATTGTTTGATTTGACATATTTGTACTTAGGAATGTAAGAGATTAGATATCAAACAGCTCTGAGCTCTAATATATTTACATGAAGGCAAATCAGTTCACGAGTCAATAGGCCTTCGGTTTGAAGATGATCCAGATGTGCTCCCCACCCAAGCATAGAAGCATCCTTCAACAGTGTCTTGATGAGAAGAGGTGGAGAAAACAATCCTCTTATGCATACCCAGAGTGGGTCTTTCCACCAATTTAATAATGAGAGATCTTCTGGGAGAACTTGTACACTTATGTCCATGTGATGTCTCTTTGGTAGATACACAGATTTCAGTCACCCTTGCAGGCAGTGTAGGTGAAGCCTGGCATGCTGTGTGACATAAGTGTAGGAGGGCATGTGACTGAGAAGTCTGAAGCAGGCTCATATGGACATTTGAGGGTAACCCTGAAGCTGGCTGATGAGGTCTACTGTGGCATTGAATCTGTCTTGTGGCAGATAAACTCTTGCCATTGTGGACTCTAGCACTGCCCCTATGAACTCTATTATCAGAGTCATACTAGAATTGACTTTTTTCTGTCGATTCTGAGACCCAGGATAGTGAAAAGTTGTAAGAACATGTGAATGGAGTAATTCATTTGTTGTGGTGATTTCCCTCAAATTAGTCAATCATCAAGCTACAGGTGTACCTGGATCCCTTGCTTTCTCAGGTAAGCCACCATGACTGCCAAGCTTTTGGTGAATAGACAGTATTTGGTCCTGCCATACGGGCAGGGGACTGGACTCGATGACCTCTCGAGGTCCCTTCCAGTCCTAGAATCTATGAATCTATGAATATTCTTGGCACTGTTGAAAGACCAAAGGGCAGGACTATGTGCTGATAGTGAGAATTTCCCACTTGGGATCCCAGGTATTCTCTGTGTACTGGGTGGATTGATAAGTGAAAGTATTCATCCTGCAGGTTGAGAATAAATAGAACCTCAAAATTTTCCAAACAGTTCTTGATCAAAGCATTAAATTTGCTGTCTTCAGGTGGATGCGGGATGAGTAGTCATAGAAGAGGGTCTCCTCCAATGAAATTTCTGCTTTTCCCTAGGTTGTTCAGAGGATCTTTGTTGAGGACCTCTGTCTACAACAGGGATCGGCAACCTTCGGCACGTGGCTTGCCATGGTAAGCACCCTGGCGGGCCAGGCCAGTTTGTTTACCTGCTGCATCTGCAGGTTGGGCCAATCGTGGCTCCCATTGCCGGCGGTTCACCGTCCCAGGCCAATGGGGGCTGCGGGAAGTAGCGTAGGCCAAGGGATGTGCTGGCCACCGCTTCCTGCCGCCCCCATTGGCCTGGAGCGGCGAACCGTGGCCAGTAGGAGCCGCGATCGGCCAAACCTGTGGACATGGCAGGTAAACAAAGTGGCCCGGCCCGCCAGGGTGCTTACCCTGGCGAGCCACGTGCCAAAGGTTGCCGATCCCTGGTCTACAATAACCCTGCAGTCTGGGTTATTTTCTTTTATATGCTGTTGCATAAAGGATGAAAGAGTAGCATGCACATCTTTCAAGAAGTGCAGGACTTCATCAGTCTTGATGTTAAAGAGGTCACAGTTGTCTGGACTTCCTTTGATATCCCTGTCACCATGAAGCTCTGGGCATGACAATGGATGTGGCCATAGATCTTGCTGCTGTGTCTGATGCATCTAGTGCTGCCTGAAAAGAAGTACCGGCTATAAACTAACCCACCCTCACTGATAATGAATTTTAGTGCTTCCCTGTGCTCTTGGGGAAATTTTTCAATAAAGTTAGATACTTTGTCCCAATGTAGGTAATTGTATTTTGCTAATAGGGACTGATAATTAGCAATATACATTTCTAAACTTCAAAACAAAATTGTTGGGAGGATCTTTAGCCCTTGGAGTTGCTTTCAGAGGCCTTTGCTGTCTGGATTGCTCATGAACAGCCACTATCACCACGAATCCTTGGGCTGGGCGAGTGTAACAGTATTGGAACCCACTTGATATTGCTTCCTTGCCTTTTTTAAGATGGGCTCTGCAGATGCTGAGGTTTGCAAAAAATGTTTTGCAAGCTCCAATAGCTGCTCATTAACTGGCCTGGCCATTCTCCCTGGCATTATCTGATGCAAAAGATCAAGTAGTTTCTGTGATTTTTCCTGCAGTTTCAACTGGGATCTCAAGAGTATACACCATTTGATGTAGTAATTCTTGGAAAGGCTTCATCGGGTGACAAGAAGTGGTGGGCACTACTGCCTCATCTAGGGATGACAAGGAAATAGCTGCTGGAAATAACTGGTCCTCTATCTGAATGTCCTCCTCATTTTATTGCTCATCTCGCTGCACTGTAAGGAAGCACATCCTGGGGAGGAGTACTTTGTAGGGGAGGCAGTTCTAGCCTTTCAGGGGCAGTAGGGGTTGGTTTCCTTGTAGATTGCATGCCCCAAGGTGCCGAGTAGGACCAGGGCTGAATGTTATCGGAGTAAGGGGTTGAGGGCCTCAGGGTGCGTACTAAGGTTAATTCTCCTCCCTAGATACCTTAGGTCTCTGTCTATAATGTCTGGCCCTAGATTCCCTGTCTGACCAGTAGGAGTCAAAGAGTGGGGCTGAGATGAGTGGGTAGGAGGTGACTCTCTGCTGTGCTCTGAGGGAGAAGTTCAAAAAAGTATTCCTCTAGTGGCAGGGCTACTCTAACAGGGGTTTGAGGGTGAGCTAAAGTCCTCCTTTATTGTCAATACTGAAGACGTGCTTGGCCCTGTCACAGTGTGGTTAGTTTGTTACCCCAAATTTGGACCCAAGGCACCCCAATAATGGCCAGCCTATGACTGGAAGCCAATTGTCAATTTGGCCCATTGCAATGGGTAACAGGAGGTGGTCTGCCCTTGGGGAATTACCCAGGCTTTACCGGGGAGTTTGTCTCTGACCCTTAGAGGACTCCCCAGAACAGACTAGCTCTGTTTACCCTTGTGAGGATATGGATACAGCCCTCCACTCAAGGATTGCCACTCAAGCACTAATTCTTCAAAAATAAACTAATGGTTATTTAAACACATAAATCAATTACAATATATTCAATAATCAGCAGAATAATTCAATAACGCAAGCTGCAGTAAGGTGATGCAATGAACTACACCAGTGGCTCTCAACCTTTCCAGACCACTGTACTCCTTTCAAGAGTCTGATTTGTCTTGTGTACCCCTAAGTTTTACCTCACTTAAAAACTTACAAGATCAGACATAAAAATACAAAAGTGTCACAGCACACTATTACTGAAAATTTGCTTACTTTCTCATTTTACCGTATAATTATAAAATACATCAGTTGCGATATAAATATTGTACTTACATTTCAGTGTCTAGTATTCAGAGCAGTATAAACAAATTACTGTCTATGAAATTTTAGTTTGTACTGAGTTTGCTAGTGCTTTTTATGTAGCCTGTTGTAAAACTAGGCATATATGTAGATGAGTTGGAAGACCTCTGAGTACCCCCAGGGGTACACGTACCCCTGGTTGAGAACCACTGAACTACAGGACCCATATAGCAGATTTTATGTACACATGACCCCTCCTTATACGTACGTATAAAGCCTCAATGCAATGTTGGAATATAATACAAAACCTATTAAAATGTAACATACAAATCCCTTATACATATATATAAGACAACATTACAATATTACACATTAAATAACATTACTAAGTAAATAGCATTCTGTGAGTGGTGATCAGGCAATCATAGAATGGGTGGGGTAAAATCCATTCAGATGTAGACATCCCGCTTTATTTACAACCATACCCATGCATTCTAAGTACGCTTATTAAGTTTGCAGATGATACCAAACTGGGAGGGATTGCAACTGCTTTGGAGGACAGGGTCATAATTCAAAATCATCTGGACAAATTGGAGAAATGGTCTGAGGTAAACAGGATGAAGTTTAATAAAGACAAATGCAAAGTGCTCCACTTAGGAAGGAAAAATCAGTTTCACACATACAGAATGGGAAGAGACTGTCTAGGAAGGAGTACGGCAGAAAGGGATCTAGGGGTTATAGTGGACCACAAGCTAAATATGAGTCAACAATGTGATGCTGTTGCAAAAAAAGCAAACGTGATTCTGGGATGTATTAACAGGTGTGTTGTGAGCAAGACACGAGAAGTCATTCTTCCGCTCTACTCTGCGCTGGTTAGGCCTCAACTGGAGTATTGTGTCCAGTTCTGGGCACCGCATTTCAAGAAAGATGTGGAGAAATTGGAGAGGCTCCAGAGAAGAGCAACAAGAATGATTAAAGGTCTTGAGAACATGACCTATGAAGGAAGGCTGAAAGAATTGAGTTTGTTTAGTTTGAAAAAGAGGAGACTGAGAGGGGACATGATAGCAGTTTTCAGGTATCTAAAAGGATGTCATAAGGAGGAGGGAGAAAACTTGTTCATCTTAGTCTCTAAGGATAGAACAAGAAGCAATGGGCTTAAACTGCAGCAAGGGAGGTCTAGGTTGGACATTAGGAAAAAGTTCCTAACTGTCAGGGTGGTTAAACACTGGAATAAATTGCCTAGGGAGGTTGTGGAATCTCCATCTCTGGATATATTTAAGAGTAGGTTAGATAAATGTCTATCGGGGATGGTCTAGATAGTATTTGGTCCTGCCATGAGGGCAGGGGACTGGACTCGATGACCTCTTGAGGTCCCTTCCAGTCCTAGAATCTATGAATCTATGAATCTTTATATTCAAGATGATTATACTTACACCTACTCTTCTTCAAATCCCTCTGATTTGTCTAGGTCCTTCTACTCTGTCAAAATGCTTTCAGCTCTTTGATAGATTCTTTTGCCTGTTTCTCCAATCTCCACTGTCTGATCTGCTCCACCTGATCTGCTCCAACTGCTAAACACCCACACACCCACACTGAAGCCTGTCAGCTCTCTGCCTTATATAAGATTTTTGACCCTTTCTGAATGGTTGCTCTCTCAATGCTAGCAATTAGCATAGTCCCCTCCTGGTGTGGTGATACCTGTTTGGCCAATCAGCTTCACTTGTCATTTGAGCCAGACCTCGTGGAGAACCTCCTTCTCACTTGACTGACCCCTCCCTTCAGATATTTTGTAGTGAATTTAATCTCACCCTGCTGAACTTTACTTCACTCCAGTAACCTGTAGGCTATTGGTCAGTTCAGCCTAAGTCCTCCATTTTGATTTTCTGAGGTAAAATCATTGCAGCCACCATTTTGGATTTCTAGTTAACCTTACCTTAAACTACCACTATTTAATATTTTTAAAAAGCCTTAAATCTCCAACTAACTACATTTTTGTGCATATTTAAGCATTATGATACTGTCACAACTTTTGTTATGCTAATTGGGGCAGATGAAAGTTAGGATGTTTTCTCCCTCTCTGCATGCTTACAGCTGTGTGGCTGATTGCTCTCCTTGGTGCTGCTGCTTTTCTTACACAGGATAATGCAGCTAAAAGCCTCTTGTATCAAGGTAGCACTGTGCACAGCACTCTCACAGTGGATAGTAGTGGTGATTCAGGCTGTGCAGTCATCTTTAAATCACGCACTGCCAAAAACAGTGGTGAGAAGGTCAATGTCAAAAGCAATTGCTCTGTAGTAGCCGGTACCAGGGTTATGGGTAGTGAGGTCATCAGAACCTTGTGCACCAATGACAGTACTAAACAGTTGGTACTGGGTGAAGGACTGATCTCCATTCAAGACTAACAGTGGTAGGTGACCCATCTCTGTGAAGGTGCCAGAGGAACCCTGATTTGTGTCATGAACAAGTCTTTAACTGAGCAGTTTGAGACCATCTATGTATTCCTGTCTCTACTTGAGCCCTCAGAGGATGACCTCAGTCTGTGCTCACTGCTCCTTCCTACCCCTTTCAGAAGACTGGGTGGAAGAGGACTTAGCTGCTCTCAGAAGATGACACCTTCTTGGATGAATGAGGCCAGGAGTTCAGGGATAAGCTGCTGCTCATAGGAGCACTCAGAGATGCAGTCTGCTTGGGTCTGTTACAGGTTTTTTTCTCTGGAGCTGATGATGCCCTCATTGAGCACTCCAGGAGAAAAACCTTATGTTGGGTTTCTCTAGCCTTCTGAGTTCTTTTGGAGAGAGAATGATACATTGAATGCCCATTGGGGAGTGCCTACCTCAAGTGCCCATCTATCAGCTGGATAGCCAGAAGAGGAGCAAGTTTTGAAGCCTGGGGACTTCGCTTCAGACATAGGGGCTAAAACCTAGTACCAGGGAAGAATCCAACTCTGAGGGGGGGGGGGGATGTTTTGAATAGTGGATGGGTAGTAATAACTAATCCTAACACTACACAAGCTACAATGATACTATTTACACTACTACTAACTATATACAAAAGGGATTTAAATCACACAGCACTCACAAGAAGGGTTCCATCTCACAGCCCCAAGAGGTATGAAGGAATGAAGGGATGGTTTGGCCCACTCAACATTTTATGCCTTTGGGTGGGAAGGCACAAAGGCATGTGGGGCACAGGCCTGGCTCCAACAGACACCACTGGCCAGAAGAATCTGATCTTGCACCAGAGGCGGAATGCATATGGACCTTCACTAGAAGATCAACTAAGGAGTTAGCCCCAGTGTGAACCAACCAGTACAAGAGACCTTCAGCTAAGACCATATTAAAAAAGGTATGTCAGATATACAATGATCTAATCACAGTAGCTATGTGAAGGGGGGACTACAAATCTAGAAGCCACAGGTAGATCTGCAACATCTAGATCTAATGAGCTGGCAAACTGACATTGGAAATGAGACACACTCGTGCACAGAGATCCATAAGGCTTGAGGAAATAAGGCTGTGTGGCTCTCTGAAATGGGTGCATTGTTTATATCTATGACAGGAAGCCAGTCAGGAGGGGAAGTTGGGGAAGGTACTAGGGATATGTGCTTCCATGAAGCAAAGAGAGCTGGAGCTTTGGGGATAATACTACTTTCCTTATTCTAATCAAGTTCCTTGTTCACTGGCAGAGGAGAAAGCAACTCTCCCTTTACCATGCCACTTGACAGTCCTCGTAACCCCAATAGCATTGTCACTCTTAAGAAACATGTGCCACATGTGGGACTCCCATTACATCAATGGTGGTTTATACAAAGATCAAGAGTAGGATATGGCTAAATGACTGTGTCAGTCAGCTTCTTCCTGCTAACAGCCTGCACTACAGTGTACATACCACACAAGGAATAAGAGAGACAAAGGGATCAATTCCCAGCTGGGAAAGCCAGGCTATGGTCCTGCCCCCCCCCCACACACCTTGATTCTCTGACAGTTAGGGGGAGGATGTTTTCACCTGGGTCCAGGAGAAATAGGAAGCAGAGAGTAGATTCTCAGCAGCGAAGGAGAACAAATTTTCTCTCATCTACTTGCAGTGTAAAGAAGAACAGAAAGGGAAGCATATCCAGCATAGAGCCTGCAGCATCAATGCTGCTCATCTGCCTAAAACTCTGAACTCTGCCAAAAAGGCCTGGAGAAGCAATTACTTTATTTCTTGTTTTATTTTGGAAAGAACTGAAAGAGCCCACCAGGGTTGTGGCAGAAGACTTGCTGCCCTGGCTTAGAGAACTGAGGTTAAGCCTGGATTTCCCCCTCCGAATTGACAGGCTAAAGTCTTAAAAGGACAGGTCTATTATTTTCCCTTGGACATTTTAATTTTAGCGCCCGAGACTACCACCCCGGCCTAACATTGAACACAGTCACTCTGCTACATCTGAACTTCAACAGCAATCAAATATACCACTGTGGTACATACTCCTGACACTATTGCTGTCTGTTTCCTATGGCTAAAACATAATTAAAATCAATGAGGACAGCATGCAGTTGGTTGCATGTCCTTGTTTCAACAGAGCATGAAAATGAAGCTAAAGAGAAGTCTTGGTAAAGAATGTGTCTTATGATTTGGTTTCCCCTCTAAATATGCAGCTGTTATGCTGGTCAGCGCCGGCTCCAGGGTTTTTGCCGCCCCAAGCGGCGGAAAAAAAAGAAAAGAAAAAAGCCGCGATCGGCAGCAGCTCCACCGCGCCGCTTTCTTCTTCGGCGGCAATTCAGCAGCAGGTCCTTCCCTCCGAGAGGGACCAAGGGACCCGCCGCTGAAGAGCCCGACGTGCCGCCTCTTCCCCATTGGCCGCCCCAAGCACCTGCTTGCTGAGCTGGTGCCTGGAGCCGGCCCTGATGCTGGTATATGACCAACTCAGACTTCAGAATGTTTACTAAGAGCTTGACCAAAGTTGTTCTGTCAGTGCCTTAGGAATCCTGACATAGTTAACATTTTCTTCATCTCCCAAACTGTCATGAGATGAATTTCTTGTTCTCTGATGATAGAGAAGGAAAGTAATTTTGGATTAGCATCAATGATAAACTCTGTAATAGGCTTTCTAATGACTAGGTTCTGACAGCCATCAACTTTCTTCCAGCACTCTTCAGCTGATAAAATAATTGCCTTGCCCTGGAAAAAAAAGCCCAAAGAAATCCCCCTGGCCAGATGTTACTGGAGAAGGTCCGAATTTCAATCCAGATCTGCATGAGCTGGCTCCTCACAACTAACTTTTATCTTTATGATACTTGAACCATCCCTGAAACACTAGGCATTCAAAATCCAATCCAAATTCTGGGGCTCAGGCTCATCTCTAATATCTCCTTTTCTCTTCCTTTTTAAAATGTCATAGTGAAAGATCTTTAAATTTGAATCTATCTATTATTATTAGCTATTACATTACTTCCTAATGACCCCAATCAGGGTCCCATTGTACTAGGCACTGTACAGACAAATAATGGAAAAACAGCCTGTCTCCTGGAGAACTGTCAATCTAGAAGTACTTATATAGTTCCACCAATGTAATATCTGAGTGTCTTGAAAGATTTTAAAAGTAGAAATAACAATGACAATCTCTTATTCACTCATTCTCCCTTCTTAGCCTGTAGGAGATATAGCTTGATTGGATTATTCTTTTAAAGTGAGTGAGTGGGTGTGTTGTGTGTCTATTAGAAGAGATTATTGAGGGGAAGCCAAATCAAAGAAATTAGTTTTTCACTTAGTTCTGCATGTGGTGAGACTTAAGTCTTTCAGGGTTCCATCATCCAGGCCCAGTTCTGTCTCCAGCTTGCACAAGTCTCCTGTTATTGGTCAACAATGTCAAGGTTCTGTTGGAACACAGCAGTCATGAGAAGTCATATTTTGAAGAGGTAGAGGTGATCTCTCAGGCCCAATGCAATGCAGGGCTTTGAATATCAAGACAATGACCTCAAACTGGACTGTGTATTCCATAGGGAGCCAGCACAGAGGGCAGAGTCCCAAGCTGCTCTGCTCGCTGTGACGTGCGTTGCTAACCACATGTGCTGCTCTGGTTTCGCACCAGTTAAAACATGGTGCAGTTGTATGTGTGTGACTTCATTCCTAAAACTAAGGAGCTTCAGTACCCATGTTTGGATATCATAAATGTGTGGATCACTGTGGTCAGGTCTGGAAGCGCTGCATTCTTCTGACCAATTGTATTCCTCTGAGGGGACTAAAACAGTTCACCTTTGTTTTTAAGGCTATCTGACTGCAGTGTGTATCTATGTTGTTATAGGATTACATGCACAGCAAAATACAGCACGACAATGAACCCAGGCCATATGCTTAAAATGACAAAACGCACTGATTTTCCATCACCATTTTGCTACCTCTGCTACACTACACTACATCCCCACTTTGTGATAAAATAATTTTCTTACAATACAATGATACAGTAAGATAAAGAGAAAAGACTGACAGCATCTAATAATGGCATCAGTATCATCACTTCGTAATACATAACATATAGCATTGACTAGTGAATCCTCTCAACAGCCCTGTAAGGTCATATTTTTATCTTCATTTTGCAGATGAGGACAATTAATGTGGAGTGGTTAAGGGCTGGATTCTGCACCACTGAAGTTAATAGTTGGTTTCAGCCGAAGTGACGATCAGGTTCTGAATGATTTGCTTAAGGCCAGAGTGAGTCAGTGTGGAAGCACAGAAGAGAATTGATTTCCTGGCTCCTAGACCTGTGCTCAGACTACTCTATCTGAAAATGTAGCTTATCAGCCTGCATGTTGGTAGGATAAGCACCACATGTGCCTAGCTGAATTCACCTCACATTCAGTTAAGCTTTAACTTTGAAAAAAGTTGGGGCTTGTCCCGGGAGCAAAGATTTTATGTATTGCCGACACCGTGGCAACAGGCTCACTTCACTGTTAAGGCTGTTCAATCAGAATGACAGATAAAGATTGCCTTTGGCTTCAATTCATTATTCTGTCAAGGATTTAGCCATGTCAACCAATTAAAAATTATGTGCGACCAGTTGAAAATAATTGTACTTGTTAGTTTTTTCCCAGTGACTGTAACGTCAAATCCTTGAGAGAATAGCGATTTGTGAGTGATGCCAGTTGCTTGTAGTTTCATCCTTTTCCAGCTCTGTATTTTATTCTCCCTCAGGAGTTTTTTTTCCAAAATGGCATCTTTGTATTTAATAGATTCCTCTGTCTTTTTCTGATATGCAGAGATTAGCTGCAGGCTCCCCTAACCTTGACCCATGTTGCCATGTCATATAAATTATTCAGAAAGTTTAGTTTTTGAAGTGGGCACTAATTATATAACTTAACTCCCAGATAAAACAGACACAGAGAACTTGAAAAGGCTCCACAAGACTTTCTTCCCCTGAAGTGGGGTCTTGGTGTATCAATTATACACACAATATATTTCAACACTTTCAGTGTACTCCTTGGCATTTTTCGTTTTTAAAGTTTTAGGCTTTTTCTCAGGGCACATCTTGTCTCCCCTCTCCTCATTTTATTTATTTATTTATGCTACTTTTCTTTTTGGGGTATTAAACGCTCAAAGTACTGAAATGTGAAAGGTAAATTTGTAACACCAGCACCGGATGCAAGAAAAAAGTGATCGGTTACAGAGCAGCGTATTTTCCCTCATGACACCCAGCTTCTGCCAATCTCACTGTCTTCAGGACTTGATTCCTCATTTGCATTGGGACTGCAGCTCTGGATTAAGACTGAGCATCACCATGTATGCAGGAGATGTGTAGAAGATCAAATCATTGCACCAGAAAATAAAATAATTTATTATTTCTGCTGCTGGCTGCTTTGTTGCCCAGATTCTCTTCTTCCTCTGAATCATTATGTTTTAAAGCTGGGGGGAAAATGGAATTTCGATTCTGCGGGACAAAATTTCAACAGAAATTGGAGAGGGTCCAGAGAAGAGCAACAAGAATGATTAAAGGTCTTGACACCATGACCTATGAAGGAAGGCTGAAAGAATTGGGTTTGTCTAGTTTGAAAAAGAGAAGACTGAGAAGGGACATGATAGCAGTTTTCAGGTATCTAAAAGGGTGTCATAAGGAGGAGGGAGAAAACTTGTTCACCTTAGTCTCTAAGGATAGAACAAGAAGCAATGGGCTTAAACTGCAGCAAGGGAGGTTTAGGTTGGACATTAGGAAAAAGTTCCTGACTGTCAGCGTGGTTAAACACTGGAATAAATTGTCTAGGGAGGTTGTGGAATCGCCATCTCTGGAGATATTTAAGAGTAGGTTAGATAAATGTCTATCAGGGATGGTCTAGACAGTATTTGGTCCTGCCATGAGGGCAGGGGACTGGACTCGATGACCTCTTGAGGTCCCTTCCAGTCCTAGAAGCTATGAATCTATGAAAAAAACCCCACTTCCTTTCATACCCGATCAGGCCAAAACGTTGACATTTACCATGGAACAGAAATTCCAAAATATTTCATTTCAGAAACATTCAAACAATCTTTCTGAAACATTTAATGTCTAAACATTATACTATAATAAATTTGAATGTTAAATAAAGCCATAAAGATAATATAATAAAGCTATACTAAAATTAATTACAAATTAAACAAATTAAGCTAAATCAAAGTGAGAAAGGCAAAATAAAACACTCCATTTTAATTCAAACGGTTTCAAAAATGTTTCCATTAAAAATGTCATCAAAATCAACACCTTCCTGCAAAACGTTAAGATTTTGAAACAGCATTTTCCAACAGAAAATGACTAGTGCTATTGAATTTCCCCTTTTTATATTTGTCTTTGAAGTTATAACATTAGAAATATGCCATATGATTCCCTGGCTCCTTAAAATGTGGACAATTCGCTCTTCTCCTTGAGCCTAGGAGTCACCCCCTCAAGCCAAATGAGCTGAGTCAAGGATCAGGACCACAAGACACCCAGGGGCATAGTTGAGAGTACAGCCAAGTATCAGAACCAGGGATCAGAAGCTGAATGCCCAAGCCAATGAGTGAGCCAGAGACGTGATTGAGAAGCAGACCCAGGGGTGTCAAGGATGGAGCAGGGCAGGAGTTGAAGCAGGCACAAGAGCAGGTGAGGCAGGAGCAAGCACAGTGAGCATGGTACAACCTGGAACTGGAGTGCCGCTAAGCCCTTTGGGCCCCCTCTCATGCTGGGACAAGCTGCAGACTGCTCCCGGTCCTGGACTCACACAAACATTTACACAGGCAGGGACACACCCAGCTGCAGTTACATGAATGCTTCTCCTCAGCCATTCATGAACTAACAAAACCTAAACGTAATTTCCCCAATACTAATTTCCCCCTACTGTTACTCACGCCTTCTTGTCAACTGTCTGAAATGGGCCACTCTCGTTACCACTTCAAAAGTTATTTTTCCTCCCTTGGTATCTTGCTGTCAATTGAATTGTCTCGTTAGACTAACCTCACACTTGGTAAGGCAACTCACATCTTTTCATGTATTTATACGTGTTCCTGTATTTTCCATTCCATGCATCTGATGAAGTGGGTTCTAGCCCACGAAAGCTTATGCCCAAATAAATTTGTTAGTCTCTAAGGTGCCACAAAGACTCCTCGTTGTTTTTGCTGATACAGACTAACATGGCTACCACTCTGAAACCTAACAATAGAGAGACTCCAGCCAATTCCCCACAGTTCCCTAGCCTTGCATCCCTGGACTGTACCATCCTGCCCTGATCAAAAGCCTGACCAGTATAAAATTAATACCTAATTGGCTCTTCCCTCAGTGTGGAGAGGACATGCACCAGTTTTTGTTCACTGAGTAGATTTCCCATGCACTTCACTATTTTAGGTGAAAAATATAAAACAGATTTATTAACTACAGAAAGACAGATTTTAAGTGATTATAAGTAGTGAGCATACAGATCAAAGCAGATTACCTAAGAAATAAAACAAAACACAATCTAAGTTCTATAAACTAAACTGGATATGAATTAAGCAGTTTTTCACTCTGATGGTACAAACAGTCCTCCAATCTTCCATACACAGTCAGGGCCACCTTCTTTCCCCCTTGGTGCCTCTTTCCCCAGTTCAGTCTTTGTTCGCAAGGTGTTTCCAGGTGTTGAATTGTCAGGGGAGTGAGGCCAAGTGATGATGTCACTTCCCTTCTTTTATAGCTTCTTCCAGCTTGCTGGAAAGATCTTTGCATATGACACTGGGGTCAACCCCCTAGGTCAAGCATCCTCCATTGCCTACATCCTCCCTCTAGGAAGCCTGCATTGCAAACAATCCCTGTGATAGTCATTGGGCATGTGGATTCCCTTTAATGGGGCCATTAGCACTGTCTAACTTCTTCATTGTTGTACCTGAAAGGCCAGTTGTGGGTGTTTTCAACTTCATAACATATTTCAGTAACACACAAAACTCCATAACGTCACATACAATGACAGCACATACAATCCAACAGGATATTAATGTTCAACAGATCAAGACTTTTAGCATGATACCACAGAAGGCATACTTTGTACAAAACTTATGAATATGGGAGGGCCAGGGTGTTGCTCTGGGGCATAGAGTGTCACAGTAGTAGCTAGCTCCTCTTCTCCATCAATTAGGAAGTGCCATAAATCAGGCAGTCCGTGCTGGGATCAGCTGTGTCAAGTGTGTTTCTAGAAGACTGTCTCCACTGAAAAGGCGCAACTCAAGTTTGAGCTGATCCAGCCTGATTTCTGTGGGTGCAGTTGCACCCGTGGGCCCCACCTAAAGCTGCCCCAGTAGCTAGTCTCTGGAGTTGTTCATGTTATTGCTGCTGTGATTCTTGGACCATCAACTGGCTTGCTACCGTTACCACATGAACTGCTACTGTGCAGCTCTTTGGGAGTATTGGAGCATGCCAATCACTTAATCAAATCCCCCATTTTCCTGTTTAACTAATGGGGTTTTATGGTCCTTCTAACTATATCGCTTAGCCACAAGCCTTACTGAAGTAGAAATCCTGGGATTGCTTTAGCTGAAAATTCCTTTTTCCTGAGCATCTTTATTTTGAACTGCTGTAGCTGGAGAACACAAAAGAGAGATAGAGAGAAAAAAGATTCCTAATCTCAGAGGTTGGCCCTGACACTCTATAGATCTGTCCACCTCATATATGACTTCCCCCCATGCATTAGTCCCACATGTCATCACACACACAGAACTGGTGTAGAGGATCAGTGGTTTGCAGAAGGTCAGGTCTGACCAGGAACTCCTAACTAGGATTTCTTTTAAAAGAGAAAAAATAATAGCTCCAGGTATTAAATCTTGGTATGTCATGGAACAGAGGAAAAAATATTAATCATTTTTACTAGGGCTTGCTCTGTCATACAGACCATCATCATCCAGTCCACAAATCCTTTTTATTCTCCAGTATTGGTATCTATTTGTAATTACAACACTGGCAAAAATATTAGTTCACAACACCCGTTACCTTCTTGTAACACGTTATTGTGGGGTACCTTGCAGGTGCTGCTGTCTTCTCCTCAAACTGAGTGGTTTCGTTCTCTTAAAATCCCATCCAAAGATAGTTGCTTTCAGGAGGCTGTAGTTCTGTTCCAACTCCTCATCTACACCTGTCATAACTATAAAGGGAAGGGTAACAGCTCTCCTGTGTACAGCACCCTCCGACACTTTTTAGCCCTTGCTAAAGAAAACCTAAAGGATGCTCAGGAAGAGCAAAAGGCCTGGTATGATAAACATTCCAGAGAGCGGTCCTTCAAAGTAGGAGACCAAGTCATGGTCTTAAAGGCGCTCCAGGCCCATAAAATGGAAGCGTCGTGGGAAGGACCATTCACGGTCCAGGAGCGCCTAGGAGCTGTTAACTATCTCATAGCCTCCCCCACCTCCAACATAAAGCCTAAGGTATACCATGTTAATTCTCTTAAGCCCTTTTATTCCAGAGAATTAAACGTTTGCCAGTTTACAGCCCAGGAAACAGATGACGCCGAGTGGCCTGCAGGTGTCTACTACGAAGGAAAAAGGAATGGTGGCGTGGAAGAGGTGAACCTCTCCACGACCCTGGGACGTCTGCAGCGACAGCAGATCAAGGAGCTGTGCACAAGCTTTGCACCGATTTTCTCAGCCACTCCAGGACGGACCGAACGGGCATACCACTCCATTGACACAGGTAATGCTCACCCAATTAGAACCCCACCCTACCGGGAATCACCTCATGCCCAAACTGCTATACAAAGGGAGATCCAGGACATGCTACAGATGGGTATAATCCGCCCCTCTACCAGTGCATGGGCATCTCCAGTGGTTCTAGTTCCCAAACCAGATGGGGAAATACGCTTTTGCGTGGACTACCGTAAGCTAAATGCTGTAACTCGTCCTGACAACTATCCAATGCCACGCACAGATGAGCTATTGGAGAAATTGGGACATGCCCAATTCATCTCTACTTTAGACTTAACCAAAGGGTACTGGCAAGTACCACTAGATGAACCCGCTAAGGAAAGGTCCGCCTTCGTCACCCAGGCAGGGGTGTATGAATTCAATGTACTCCCTTTCAGGTTGCGAAATGCACCCGCCACCTTCCAAAGACTTGTAGATGGTCTCTTAGCAGGATTGGGAGAATCTGCAGTTGCCTACCTCGATGATGTGGCCATTTTTTCTGATTCATGGACAGAACACCTGGAGCACCTGGAAAAAGTCTTCGAGCGCATCCGGCAGGCAGGACTAACTGTTAAGGCTAAAAAGTGTCAAATAGGCCAAAACAGAGTGACGTACCTGGGGCACCAGGTGGGTCAAGGAACTATAAATCCCCTACAGGCCAAAGAGGATGCTATCCAAAAGTGGCTGGTTCCAAAGTCAAAGAAACAGGTCCAATCCTTCTTAGGCTTGGCCGGATATTATAGGCGATTTGTACCACACTACAGCCAAATCGCCGCCCCGCTGACAGACCTAACCAGAAAGAAACAGCCAAATGCAGTTTAGTGGACTGATGAGTGTCAAAAGGCCTTTAACCAGCTTAAGGCAACTCTCATGTCTGACCGTGTGCTAAGGGCCCCAGACTTTGACAAACCGTTCCTAGTAACCACAGATGCGTCCGAGCGGGGCGTGGGAGCAGTTTTAATGCAGGAAGGACTGGATCAAGAATTCCATCCTGTCGTGTTTCTCAGCAAGAAACTGTCTGAGAGGGAAAGCCACTGGTCAATCAGCGAAAAGGAATGCTACGCCATTGTGGACGCGCTGGAAAAGCTACGCTCATATGTTTGGGGACGGCGTTTCCAACTACAAACAGACCATGCTGCGCTACAGTGGCTTCATACCGCCAAGGGAAATAACAAAAAACTTCTTCGGTGGAGTTTAGCTCTCCAAGATTTTGATTTTGAAATACAACACATTTCGGGAGCTTCTAACAAAGTGGCTGATGCACTCTCCCGGGAAAGTTTCCCAGAGTTAACTGGTTAACAATTGTTCTTGGAATAAAACATATTCTTAGTTTCTATATAATCAGTAGTATGTCTAAAGGTACATGTGTCTTATTAACTCTGTTTTCTCCTAGAGCTCCAGGAAGAAATCACAGCCAGTGTGGAACCGGACGTCCAACACTATCTGTGATTTGGGGGGTGTGTCATAACTATAAAGGGAAGGGTAACAGCTCTCCTGTGTACAGTACTAAAATCCCTCCTGGCCAGAGACTCCAAAATCCTTTTACCTGTAAAGGGTTAAGAAGCTCGGGTAACCTGGCTGACACCTGACCCAAAGGACCAATAAGGGGACAAGATACTTTCAAATCTTGGGGGTGGGGGGAAAAGGCTTTTGTGTGTGCTCTTTGTTTTAAGGGGTTGTTCGCTCTTGGGACTGAGAGGGACCAGACATCAATCCAGGTTCTCCCCATCTTTCTAAACAAGTCTCTCATATTTCAAACTTGTAAGTAAAAAAGCCAGGCAAGGCGTCTTAGTTTTACTTTGTTTTCTCAACTTGTAAATGTACCTTTTACTAGAGTGTTTATCTTTGTTTGCTGTACTTTGAACCTAAGACAGAGGGGGGTCCTCTGAGCTCTTTAAGTTTGATTACCCTGTAAAGTTATTTTCCATACTGATTTTACAGAGATGATTTTTACCTTTTTCTTTAATTAAAAGCCTTCTTTTTAAGAACCAGATTGATTTCTCCTTGTTTTAAGATCCAAGGGGGTTTGGATCTGTATTCACCAGGAGTTGGTGAAAGGAAGGAGGGGGGAAGGATCAATTTCTCCTTGTTTAAGATCCAAGGAGTTTGGATCTGTATTCACTAGGGAATTGGTGAGAGGTTTCTCAAGGCTTCCCAGGGAGGGAATCCATTGGGAATGGTGGCAGCGGGACCAGAGCTAAACTGGTAGTTAAGCTTAGAAGTTTTCATGCAGGCCCCTACATTTGTACCCTAAAGTTCAAAGTGGGGATACAGCCTTGACAACACCCTAATAAGCCTGAGCTCCCCTCTTAGGAAAGAGGCCAATCTGGAAGCTGAAGCCTCCCTGACCCACCTGCCAACCACGGACACCCTCTCAACAGTTGATAACAATGTCTCCAGCTCTTCCTCAGATTCCCAGTCATGCAGCCCATATTGGGATTTACACATGAGCTGCTTTTGCCTCTCTACCCCTCAAGGTTTGAGCCCAGCAGTTTTTTGAAGTTGTGCCCCCCAAAGTCATTACTAAAAAATGATAAAACATAAAGCACTGTGTCTTCTCATGTGTTTGTTCAGCACCTATCAAAAGGGGGACTATTCCTTATTGGGCCTTTGGGTACCACTGTAATATAGGTAATCATGAGAAGCATCTATAGGGATGGAGCAGGGTATTTTATCCCCACCAAAGACACAAAGCCCATGAACCTACTTGGTGGATGGTTTATAAAAATGTGTATGTCCATTCACTCTTGCAGGAGATGGAAAGATTCTGCAGTGGACAGTGGACATTATTTTAAAATGCTGTCCATCCGAAATGGATTTAACTGATTTTTTAAGTGCACCCCCAAATTCTCTGCACAACCATCTGTCAAGCAGCTTCGTCTGGGGAACTAAGTGGTGGTTGGGTGGTAGAGGAAGAGGACAATTCATCTGCCTACTATGCTCAGGCTTTGGGTCTATGGGTTGAGCTGGAATAATGGATGCTTCCCCTTCATGAGTTTGGAACTGCTGGGTCTGTGATAACTAGAGCTGGCCAGAAAATGGAATTTCTGTCCTGCAAGAAGTTTTGAGATTTTAAAATGTTGTTTGGTCTCCCTTTGGGACACAAAGCCACAAGCTCAAAGTTTTTCTCAAAATGAAATATTCCAAAATAATTCACTTCGCAAACAATAAACTATTTCATTTCAGTAACATCAAAACTACATGTTTCCACCATATTTGACTTGGAACAGGAAGCCAAATAGTGGCCATTTTGCTTCAATTTCTAAAGTGTCGGTTAGTCAGGGGAAATGCAAGAGGCGGGTTGATTAGGTAGGACTGATTGACATAAATAAAATTAAATAAACAACAAATAAATAAATCCTCCCCGCCCCTATAATGGGAGATAAGGGGTAGGGAGGGAGAGCCTGAGGGACCCCCTGCCACTCCATGAGGTGATCCAACATCTGACAACCAGCATAAGAACATAAGAACATCCGTACCGGGTCAGACCAAAGGTCCATATAGCCCACTATCCTGTCTACCGACAGTGGTCAATGCCAGGTGCCCCAGAGGGAGTGGACCTAACAGGCAATGATCAAGTGATCTCTCTCCTGCCATCCATCTCCATCCTCTGACAAACAGAGGCTAGGGACACCATTCCTTACCCATCCTGGCTAATAGCCATTAATGGACTTAACCACCATGAATTTATCTAGTTCTCTTTTAAACACTGTTATAGCCCTAGCCTTCACAACCTCCTCAGGTAAGGAGTTCCACAAGTTGACTGTGCGCTGTGTGAAGAAGAACTTCCTTGTATTTGTTTTAAACCTGCTGCCTATTAATTTCATTTGGTGACCCCTAGTTCTTGTATTATGGGAATAAGTAAATAACTTTTCCTTATCCACTTTCTCCACATCACTCATGATTTTATATACCTCTATCATATCCCCCCTTAGTCTCCTCTTTTCCAAGCTGAAGAGTCCTAGCCTCTTTAATCTCTCCTCATATGGGACCCGTTCCAAACCCCTAATCATTTTAGTTGCCCTTTTCTGAACCTTTTCTAGTGCGAGTATATCTTTTTTGAGATGAGGAGACCACATCTGTAAGCAGTATTCGAGATGTGGGCGTACCATCGATTTATATAAGGGCAATAATATATTCTCAGTCTTATTCTCTATCCCCTTTTTAATGATCCCTAACATCCTGTTTGCTTTTTTGACTGCCTCTGCACACTGCGTGGACATCTTCAGAGAACTATCCACGATGACTCCAAGATCTTTTTCCTGACTTGTTGTAGCTAAATTAGCCCCCATCATATTGTATGTATAGTTGGGGTTATTTTTTCCAATGTGCATTACTTTACATTTATCCACATTAAATTTCATTTGCCATTTTGTTGCCCAATCACTTAGTTTTGTGAGATCTTTTTGAAGTTCGTCACAGTCTGCTTTGGTCTTAACTATCTTGAGCAGTTTAGTATCATCTGCAACCTTTGCCACCTCACTGTTTACCCCTTTCTCCAGATCATTTATAAATAAGTTGAATAGGATTGGTCCGAGGACTGACCCTCGGGGAACACCACTAGTTACCCCTCTGCATTCTGAGAATTTACCATTAATTCCTACCTTTTGTTCCCGGTCTTTTAACCAGTTCTCAATCCATGAAAGGACCTTCCCTTGTATCCCATGACAGCTTAATTTACGTAAGAGCCTTTGGTGAGGGACCTTGTCAAAGGCTTTCTGGAAATCTAAGTACACTATGTCCACTGGATCCCCCTTGTCCACATGTTTGTTGACCCCTTCAAAGAACTCTAATAGATTAGTAAGACACGATTTCCCTTTACAGAAACCATGTTGACTATTGCTCAACAGTTTTCTATGTGTCTGACAATTTTATTCTTAACTATTGTTTCGACTAATTTGCCCAGTACCGACGTTAGACTTACCGGTCTGTAACTGCCAGGATCACCTCTAGAGCCCTTTTTAAATATTGGCGTTACATTAGCTAACTTCCAGTCATTGGGTACAGAAGCCGATTTAAAGGACAGGTTACAAACCTTAGTTAATAGTTCCGCAACTTCACATTTGAGTTCTTTCAGAACTCTTGGGTGAATGCCATCTGGTCCCGGTGACTTGTTAATGTTAAGTTAACAATTAATGTAAGTCAATTAATTCCAAAACCTCCTCTAGTGACACTTCAATCTGTGACAGTTCCTCAGATTTGTCACCTACAAAAGCCGTCTCAGGTTTGGGAATCTCCCTAACATCCTCAACCATGAAGACTGAAGCAAAGAATCCATTTAGGTCCAGTTTTGGGCCCCACACTACAAGAAGGATGTGGAAAAATTGGAAAGAGTCCAGCGGAGGGCAACAAAAATGATTAGGGGTCTGGAGCGCATGACTTATGAGGAGAGGCTGAGGGAACTGGGATTGTTTAGTCTCCAGAAGAGAAGAACGAGGGGGGATTTGATAGCAGCCTTCAACTACCTGCAGGGGGGTTCCAAAGAGGATGGAACTCGGCTGTTCTTAATGGTGGCAGATGACAGAACAAGGAGCAATGGTCTCAAGTTGCAGTGGAGGAGGTCTAGGTTGGATATTAGGAAACACTATTTCACTAGGAGGGTTGTGAAGCACTGGAATGCATTACCTAGGGAGGTGGTGGAGTCTCCTTCCTTGGAGGTTTTTAAGGCCCGGCTTGACAAAGCCCTGGCTGGGATGATTTAGTTGGGAATTGTCCTGCTTTGAGCAGGGGGTTGGACTAGATGACCTCCTGAGGTCCCTTCCAACCCTGATATTCTATGATTCTATGATTTAGGCTACATCTACACTACAGGGGGGAGTCGATTTAAGATACGCAAATTCAGCTACCTGAATAGCGTAGCTGAATTCGACGTATCACAGCCGACTTACCCCGTTGTGAGGACGGTGGCAAAATCGACTTCTGCGGCTTTTTGTAGGTGGCGCTTACTACCACCTCCCCTGGTGGAGTTAGAGCGCCGATTCGGGGATCGATTGTCGCGTCCCGACGGGACGCGATAAATCGATCCCCGAGAGGTCGATTTCTACCCGCCGATTCAGGCGGGTAGTATAGACCAGACCTTAGTTTCTCCGCAATGACTTTATCGTCTTTAAGCGCTCCTTTTGTATTTCGATCATCAAGGGGCCCCCTGGTTGTTTAGCAGGCTTCCTGCTTCTGATGTACTTAAAAAACATTTTGTTATTACCTTTGGAGTTTTTGGCTAGCCGTTCTTCAAACTCCTCTTTGGCTTTTCTTATTACATTCTTGCACTTAATTTGGCAGTGTTTATGCTCCTTTCTATTTGCCTCACTAGGATTTGACTTCCACTTTTTAAAGGAAGTCTTTTTATCTCTCATTGCTTCTTTTACATGGTTGTTAAGCCATGGTGACTCTTTTTTAGTTCTTTTACTGTGTTTCTTAATTTGGGGTATACATTGAAGTTGGGCCTCTATTATGGTGTCTTTAAAAAGCGCCCATGTAGCTTGCAGGGATTTCACTTTAGCCACTGTACTTTTTAACTTCTGTTTAACTAACCCCCTCATTTTTGCATAGTTCCCCCTTTTGAAATTAAATGCCACAGTGTTGGGCTGTTGAGATGTTCTTCCCACCACAGGGATGTTGAATGCCATTGTATTATGGTCACTATTTCCAAGCGGTCCTGTTATAGTTACCTCTTGGACCAGCTCCTGCGCTCCACTCAGGATTAAATCTAGAGTTTCCTCTCCCCTTGTGGGTTCCCGTACCAGCTGCTCCATGAAGCAATCATTTAAAGTATCGAGAAATTTTATCTCTGCATTTCGTCCTGAAGTGAAATGTTCCCAGTCAATACGGGGATAATTGAAATCCCCCACTATTATTGGGTTCTTAATTTTGATAGCCTCTCTAATTTCCCTTAGCATTCCATCATCACTATCACTGTCTTGGTCAGGTGGTCTATAATAGATCCCTAATGTTATATTCTTATTAGAGCATGAAATTTCTATCCATAGAGATTCTATGGAACATGTGGATTCACATAAGATTTTTACTTCATTTGATTCTACATTTTCTTTCACATATAGTGCCACTCCCCCCCCCGCACGACCTGTTCTGTCCTTCCGATATATTTTGTACCCCGGAATGATTGTGTCCCATTGATTGCTCTCAGTCCACCAGGTTTCTGTGATGCCTATTATATCAATATCCTCCTTTATCATAAGGCACTCTAGTTCACCCATCGTATTATTTAGACTTCTAGCATTTCATAGAATCATAGAATCATTTGTGTACAAGCACTTTAAAAACTTGTCACTGTTTATTTGTCTGCCCTTTTCTGATGTGTTAGATTCCTAATTAGTTCCTAATGAATGTAACCCCCTCCTCTCTACACCATCGTCTCATCCACGCATTGAGACTCTGAAGCTCTGCCAGATGATCATCTGGCACCACTCTGAAAGGAGCTCCCCTGTATACAATGGGAGCTTCCCCCCAAGTGTTCCCACCCAAACCTTGTCCAGCGGAGGTGGAGGCAGTGATCTTCCCCCTCACCTAGGAACTGTGTCTAACAACTGCATCCTCTCCAGAGCTGAACTAGTGGAGTAAAATTTTAGAGGAAGATGATGGTCTCTGGACATTAGCCTGCCGGGGTCAGCCTCTAGAAGTGAAGCAGCCTCATGTGGTGCTGGACTAAATGGAGTTGAGCTGACCTCCTCCTGCTCATTATCATTGCTATCACCACCTCCAGCACCCTGAGTGATTGATGCTGCCTCAGAGAAATACTCCTCTCGGGGGGAGCTGTGTGCCTCAGGCCAAGTGGATTCTGCTGGCTCCCCCTCCTCAAGGAAATCTAGTTCTCCTCCCTTTGCTTCCTGGGGTTCATGGTGCAGAGCATCCACAACAACTTCTCCACTGAGCAAGCTCAAGATTCAAGAGTTGGTCTTCTTCCCCACCATAAGTTGCTACATAGAAGAATTCTGCTTCCAAGCAGCCTCACGCTGAGGTCTACGGGTTCCTCTAACACAGCTCTGAGACAGGGAGTGTGAGAGATGGGGCAACACTGCTTGCATTGGGAGCAGCACTAGACAAATTCCTTTTATTTGTTTATGAGTCCGACCTGAGTTCCCTCCAGTTCCCTTTTTTCATCATTCAAAACAGGGGGGTAGGCTATGTGAGGTGGAATCAATGTTTATGTCTTGCTTCACAGCAGTAGCCATCAGCTGTGGGGTAAGAGAGAGTGACACAGTACCTGTTGCTGGGAGTCCAGTTCAAACCCTAATAGAGGGAGCGCGGCCAGGAACAGAGAGCTGCCACTCCCACTGTGAATTCATGTGGCTAAACGGAACCAGCCTGAAACAGCATTCCCTCATCCAATGAAAGAACACCCAGGGCAACATCTGACAGGAATCATCACCCTGAAATGGAAACTTTTCCACATCAAGTTGAAATGAAAAAAGAAAGTCAAAAATGAAATGAGAAAGTTAGAATGAAATGAGAAAATTGGAATGAAACGAAAGAGCTGAAACAAAACTAAATGCTAAAGTCAGGACAAAATAAAACAATCCAGGTTGATTTTGAACCGTTCTGAAATTTTTTCATTGAAAATTTCATCAAAATTGATGCATTCCCTCAAAACATTTAGATTTTGACAAAACTGTATTTTCTGACAGAAAACTGCTCCTTCAAAAAAATTTGAGCCAACTCTAGTGTTAACCGTAGATTCTCCCCTATCCTGTCCCCTCCATGCCAGCTCATGCTAAGCTGGCTCAGGTCTGTGTGCACCTCCACTGTGAGATGTGATAAGGTCCAGAGGCAAGGAGGGCCTTTTTTGGGTTCTCTGTGAGGATCAAGTTTTATCCCAAACTATTTTACATCCTAACACTTCAAATTAATTAGTTAATGCATTTATTTGTCTGAAAGCATTTATTTCAGGCTGCCTTTCACGGTTTCCCTTGAAGAGTGCTATTGTCATTAAAAAAATAGGTGGGGATTCATTTGAAAATAAGGTCTCTAAACAATTTCATTGTGGCTGGAAAAAGAGGTGGGTGCTGAAGGCGCTTTCATTGTGGTTGATTAGACAGAGCATGGCAAATGTTTTTATTTCAGCATGAGCAATATTAACCCTTTAAAGCCTTTTGAAATGGACACACACTGTGGAAATGGAAAAACACCAGCCAATTGGTTCTGTGGTGTCCCGTTTGAACTGGCTGGCATCTTAGTGTGAAATTTCCTCCCTCCCCTGCACAGGCACCACACAGAGCATCAAGAAATGGCTTTTGGGTGGGGGAAGTCTATGCTGGGGCCGTGGGTACAGAATTCACCTACAACTCCCATAGATTGTGGGGCAGCCTCTCCACAGCGACCGCTCCAGCCCCTGGGCTGAAATAAGGATTGTTACACCTGCATATTCCCTAATTTGAGGGCTACGGCTATCAGCTCTGGGTGACCAATGACTCACTGTCCATGAACATGGCGTTCTCTGGCCTGCCCTTAACTACCCCCTCTGTGGCCTCTGTGAAGCTCAGCTTTGCAGCAAGCAAATGGGGGTGTGCAAAGACACGCTGCATACCCTCACTGCAGCCACCCATGCACTGTACAGCAGAATTGTGACCCTTGGTCTGTGCTGTGGGCTTTCTCGGCCCCTCTTAATATGGGTGAATTTTGCTCAGTGCATAACCTCATACGATCACACAGCAGTGCCAGTTCTTCCTGGAGTATGGAGTTTGGGTAGACAGACTCATGCTAGCGGGGCTTGAGCTAGGTTGGAGCTCCTTGAAGAGGGCAGGAGGGAGCATCCATTCTCCTCCCCTTGGTATCAGGACAACACCCGGGGCCTCTCCTTCTAGAGTCAGGATGCCCTGTGAGTACAGCGGGAAGGAATACTTTCTAAAGTTGTGATTCCATAAGGTGTCATACGGCAGTTACCACTGGGGGGAAGAATTGGAGGATGAGCTCATGATGGCAGCTGTGCATGTGCGAGCTCCTAGGCTGCCACTTTAAAGCTTATTTAATAAAAACTTTACTTGATTTAATTCTTTAGTTACTGAGCCATCAGCTCTTGCCACTGCTGTGCCAAACATGCCAGCCTTCTCTGCCCATTAATCCAATTTACCCTCCAGGCCTTCACCTTTCTCCCAAGCTGCCCATCATACATGGGAGCACTCCCTGTAAAAATCCATAAAGGCATCATTATCCTCCTTTAAAACCATCCCCTGCCACGAGGCCTTCAAAACACTCAGCAGTAGCTAAGTAGCTGGTGTGCTCTGACCGCTGTCTACTATACTAAACAAGATTGCTTCTCTCTTACTTTGTCCTTTCCCCACCTTTCCCCCTATTTGTTTGAAGTATCCACCTGTTCGCAGATCATATGGCAAGACTGTATGGATAATGCTTGTCTTGCATGTACAACAGCTAGCACAATGGAGACCTTGATCCCTGATTAGAACCTGTAGGCCAGAGACGACAAGTAACTCTTGATGTGGAGGGGCACAATTTAAAGGTTGGTGTTGCCTCTGGGAGGGGAAGAGACACGGGGAAAGTTGAAACTAGCCTGGACTTTTGCTGGCAGCTGGAGCAGAGCCATTCACAGGTGAGAAGCCCTGTCCTGCAAGTTGCCTGGCCAGCGGGCTGGCTGGGGGAGGCAGGCAATGCTGCGGGTCGGGAGCTGTTTTGCCTGCAGGGTGTGAGCCTGGGAGCAGTGGTGGAAGACAGCCCAACCCAGGGAGTGAGGGGAAGAGGAGGGGAGCTCAGTGCAGACTGTGCTTCCATTAAATCAGTTGCTTTGTGCCCCGGTGGAGAGTGGAAGGCGCTGAGTTGTTAAGAAACAAGCAGGACTAAGCCCACCCAGTCCCCTGCTGTCTCTAAGTGCAGTGGGAAAAGGAAGGCAGAAAGCAGAATCTGAGGGGGCATGTGACCCTGCGTGTCCCCCACCTCATGCATCACCTCTGCTCTAGGTGCTACTACAACACTGCTATTAATAATAATAATGTTATGTATTATTTAATTTGTGGACGTAGCTTCAATTTGAATTTTTTTCTGTTTAAATAGGAATGTTTAATTCTGTTGTGGTTTTGAATTCACTTTGCAGAGAGAGATACACCTCTGCTCACATGGGATCCAGAGTGCATTTTAAACTTGAAGGGTCTGCTTCTTCCCCACTCACATTGACAGGTTTTTACACTAGTGAAGTGTCATAGATGTTTGTGGAGTTATTCCTAGCTTATACCGGTGTAAGTGAGAGATAAATTGGGCACTGATGGTCCAGTCTGCTGTCCATCAAATTGGTGTGAACTCAGTAATTCCATTTACTTCAATAGTGTCATTTTGAAATTACAATAATTCAACCAAGAGCAGGATTTGTCTTAAACTTACGGGAATGTAGCAATGAGGAGACTGGATTTTTAACAGGGCTACTGGGCCACATTTCATCCATGTGCCTCAATTAATAGCAGTGGTTTTG
Organism: Terrapene triunguis; assembly: GCF_002925995.2. Lineage (NCBI taxonomy): Eukaryota > Metazoa > Chordata > Testudines > Emydidae > Terrapene > Terrapene triunguis. Next base: position 95,133,914 of record NW_020664409.1, read on the forward strand.
CACGGGTGTAACTGAATACATTTGCTCATTGTTTTCAGGTAAGCAAAATGGAGGAAATAATTCTTTATGATAAATGTTGTGACTGTGTTTACCTTGCTGGGGGTGGGGTGGGGATCTCTCTCTCTTTATGTCAGGGGAAAAAAAAGTCTATGGAAAAATAGAGCAGAATAACGGTTATTCAAAAGATACAGAAAAATAAACCAGTGATGATCTTTTTCACCAAGACAACCACTTTGTTAATTACAATGCATCAAAGGCATGAATGAGCCTGCAGCACTCTAGACAAAAAGATAGCAATCAAATCAGGGACAATGGTGCTGTGCTGTCATGTTCAATATTTTAAATCCTAAAGACCAATCTTCAGTGGAATGCTAGTATGACTGGGATGCAAACATAATGTCATTCAGATAAAGCATTAAAGATGAGTTAGACTGAGCTAATTAACAGTGAAGCTTATTGTGCATTTTTATTAGAGATGGGTGAGAGACATGAAGTTTGGATAGGATATGAAAGTTCCTAAAGTTTGAGGATTTTCAGTTAAGGGATCTCTGTTCAGTCTATTATACAGGCTGCCATAAGGTTCAGATCTGGAGGCTTCCAGATCCAGACATTTCCCCCATGTTTGGGGATGTTTGCATCTAGGGATATGGTTCATTTCTGTTTATTACTGTGTCAAATTTTATACCATCTGAAGCACTGTTGATTTCAATTGATTAACACTCAGCACAAGAGTTTTCATGCAGTGACTTCTATCGTGATTTGGTTATAAAATGGGTGGCCTGGGGATGAAAAAAAAATCTTCCACGTATGTTTATAGCATATGAATAAAGATACTGGAGGAAAAGCAAAACTAGGGCTAATTATATTTTAATTATATGTTCAGGATAAACATATTGTAAGAACATGACTTGGCAGCAAAACAACAGGATCCTGACATGTCAGATTCTGTGTAGACAACAAATCATTTGACAAATTCAATCTCCTTTGGTTCCTTTTGCTAAATAATCTATGCAGCAGCTCTAGTGAGTTACTGGATTTCAAAAAATACATTGCAAGCTCCTGATGTGTACGCATTGCTGATAATGTATTGGGATAAAGGTTATACTTTGCTTAGGGGCAAGCTAAATCCAGCTTTATTGGCATGCTCTTGTAGACGCTCTGAAGATCAGTGGTGAATTAAAGTTGCAGTGCTATTAAAGGAACATTGGCAATCTTTAAGAAACATCTAAAGTACAAAAGCAGATTCCTTTTACTTGTTGATGGATATAGAACATGTTGTTTTACCATGTGCAAAGAGCAAACAGATCCTTTCGGTCTGAATAACATATTTTTAGATTAATAGAACAACAAAAGTAACTTTGCCTTGAGAAAACTCATGGTGTGTGTCTTCTCTGACCGTCTGGGTTAGCCTAAGAACATACCACACAGTGAGAAAGAGTTAGCTATTTAAAGATGCAGTTCACCATGGGCATTACAGTTTCAGACACCAAATGAACATGACAAAGACTTCCTTGCAAAGGAGTCCTGTCAAATGAGTGCCACAGTGGTCTGCCAGAAGGGCAGAACAATGGGGCTAAGGCTACTGCTTACGTTGAACTAAGTGAACCGATGTTCAGATCTGCTGTGGCAAACTCTTCATTCAGTGTGATACTAAATCATGTTATATAGCATCTTTCCTCTACAAGCAGTCTTTCAAAAATGCTTTATAAGTTTAAAAGTGCTGAAGTACCTCCTTTCCCTCTCCTATTGAAGAGAGAAATCATACCAGGCACTGATACATTTTGGCCACTTGGCCACTGCTTTGGAAATCAAGAGACATTTTGTATCTAGCTGGTGTTGACATCTTTACAGTGCCTTTTGAATTTTGATCAAGGCCTGTATTCATTCAGCACATGCACTCGGGTATACACTGCCATGTTTCTCCACTTATGTGGATTGTGAGTAAGCGTGGATGGTTCTCATTCATACAGAGAAATTCCTGCTTGGGCTCATACCCATTCCCAGCAGATCATTTATTTCCAGCATCCATATCACACTGGGTTTGGTTCGAGTTCCAGTATCTGTAGGTATCCCCCCTGTCCTGCTTATTCTGCTCCAGGCTGTTTACAGGCTTATTACACTCATCCTTGAGGGCTGTAGCCTGTGACTGGTGTTTGCTATGATATATTCATGTCGTCGGGCCATTTTCCATGCACAGAGGTCTGTCTCTGGCTAAACAGATTACCGGGTTTGTTTGTTATTTTCTTTGCCCATTATTCCCTTTGAGACATTCTGTCCCCTTTTTTTTCTGATCCTAGAGGGGCAGAGTAGACTATGCCAAGCTCTAGCCTGTGCTGGCTGCATGGTCAATATTCTTCACAAATGTGTGTGTGTGTGTGTGTGTGTATTTTGTATAACTTGTCAGACTTTTGGTGCACAGTACTGAGCACTGAGTGTCGCAAGTGTGCTTTCCGCTGCAAGTGGGGACAGCTAGGCTCCATGAGAATGGCTTCCCAGGGCATATCCCCCCCACAGATAGAGTTAAATTATACCTCCCCTGCCTGCATGCATGTGGGGGTGTGCGGGGTGTGTGTGTGTGCAGAAAGCCCATCCTGCCTCAGTACACCACCTACAGATAGCTAGAAGAGCATGAAGGGGAGGGGACAGCTTGCTGGGGTGAGGAGAATCCCCCGTTGCACCACTAGAGCTGGACTGGGGAGCAAGCAGTGTTCCCAGGGCTCTACCCTCAATACCCAGGAAACATAATGCCTCAAGACGCTGCTGCTCAAGCGCCTCCACAGCATACCTCAGCCTCGCAAGAGGCATAATAGAGCCGTCTGATGGGCTCTCTCTCTCTCATATGATAGCATTTTGTCCTGAAGCAGTATTCTTCAAAGCACCATTTCTCCCTGTCAAGCTGTTCCACATCTAAGGCAAGAAGCTCCTTTACAGAATCACTTCTACTCTCAGGCAAACTTTTTAAAGTATATAATATCGTTACCAAAACTCAGTAAAGACTCCTCGAATTTTTCATCATGTCCTTTCATGCCGTTTGCCAAGAGATCTGTGGGAATATAACTTAATGTCTATAAGTGTGGGAAATGCCTGGTTTTCGCCTTTCTTCACGGGGGAAAAAAAGTTTTGTTTGTTGAGAATTGAGGAAAGTCAACCTTATGCTTTGAAGGTATGAGGCAGGTACAGCAAGTGGGGGGTCAGAGTTAACAGGTTGAAGAATAAAGCTCAGTTGATACAGTAGCTGCAGCAGCATCCATGTCTGTGTAATAGCAGCTTGGGTGAACAAAATAAGAGGGGAAAAGAACAGAAGAGCACAAAAAGGAACAAGGGCCAAGATTTTCAAAAATAACTAGTGATTTTGGGTGCCTCAGTTCTTAGGCACCCAACTGAATCCCGAGAAAGTGCTGAGCATCCATCTTTTGAAAAATCAGCCCCCTCTGAGATATCTCAACATGGACACCTCAAAATCGAGGCACCCAAAATCGTGAGTCACTTTTGAAAATCTTGGCCAGTGTAAACAAAGGAAAAAACAGCTTAACTCTGCAACATAGCGGAAAGCTACAGAGCTGTCAGCTACAGTGGAACAGTCAGAGCCTAATCCTTCCTTCACTTACATCACAAAATCAAATGGTGCCACATGCACAAGGTGAGCATCAAGGGATTATAGAGAGAAAGAACCTTTTTTAAGTGAAGGATCTGGTTTTCCCTGATGGACGCATTAGTTTACAAGTAGCATAAAGTTTGGATTCTGTGTCTTGCTGCCATGACAAACACAAAATTAGAGTCACAAAAATAAGAATGATCAAACTATCCCAGAGGCAATCGATGGAAGTACGTGCAAAATTGTGTAGCCCTTTCTCAAAAGGGATTCTAGTTGGTGAGTGTTCACAATACTTTGAAGTAGAAATAGTACATTCTATAGCAGCCAACATGAGGTTCCAACTGTTGGATAAGACACTTTCCATACTTAGAATTCCAGAGATAATGAAAATGGAGATGACCTACCATTCCCTTTCAGGGTCAGAAATTTAAGAACTTTCCCAGATATGCAGGGTTTCATCACAATAAGATTCTAGCCTATGGCAAATGAGCAAGTCAAAGGATTTACCACAAAAAGCCTATTAGGAAAGGTATTCTATCTGCACATTGTGAAGAACTGGAGACAGGACGTGTAGACATTTCTATACCACCATAGAGCTATGTCCCTAGTATTACCAGACTGTCCCTGGCAAGTATCATCTTCAACAGCAATATTCAGACAAAGTTACCACCACACAGGATGAGAGAAAAGAATGGAAGCGTGACGAGAAAGCAACCAAGACTTCACATCTAGTTGGGAATTGGTCCTGCTTTGAGCAGGGGGTTGGACTAGATGAGCTCCTGAGGTCCCTTCCAACCCTGATATTCTATGATTCTATGATCTCAGAAGGAGACCTGCTCTTCGGAAAACAGAAGAAAAAGAAAAAGACTGATCCTATTCAATGCAAAACTCATGGAAGTAACTGATATTAAGGGCCAGAGTCTGATACTCTTACTCATGTTAGGAAGCATTTTATTCCACAAGTGGCCCAATTGACTTGAATAGTACTATTTATAGAGTAGGGGCTGGATCCACAAAGAGACATAGTAACTTACAGTGTTCCTAACTTTTAGGCATCTTGCCACCCAATGGAATTCACGGCCCTGAGTTAGGCACGTAGGCTCCCTGTACAGTACATGGGGATAGTTAGGCACCTTACGAAGGGATCCACAAAAGGCAGCATGCTCAGTGTGGAGCCACCTAATCTGGCCAATAGGAAATGCCAAGAATAGTGATGTGATCTAAGCTCTGCCCCTCATATGGATGTAGGCACCTAACTCTGGGTCGGAGCTAGGCACCTCCATCTGCTTGGGATTCACAGCCAGAACCCTCTCTTGGAGTTAGGTACCTAAGCCGTTTCTTGCAAACAATGACACTGCCGAAGAGGTAGCAGTGGCGTCCCCCTTTAACTGTTAGCCCAGTGGTTAGAGCACACATCCAGGATGTGGAAGACCCTGGTTCAGTTCCCCCCCTCTTCTTGATGTAGAGAAGGGACTTGAACTTGGGTCTCTCCGCTTCCAGGAGAATACCCTATGGGCTATTCAGGTTGCTCTCATTCTCGCCTGTTAAAGCTGTTCCACTATGCATAAATAACTAAATAAGCTTTGGAGTAGGAGGCCTGTGTCTCCTACATCCCAGGTAAGTGCACTAACCAATGGGCTGTAGAGTCATTCTGACTCTCTCTGTCCGAATGCACATTTAAGTATTTATAACAGGAGTTGGCAACTTTCAGCACGCGGCCTATCAGGGTAATTCACTGGCGAGCTGCGAGACATTTTGTTTACATTGACCGTCAGCAAGCACGTCCCCCCGCAACTCCCAGTGGCCGCAGTTTGCCATTCCCGGCCAATGACAGCTGCGGGAAGCAGTGGCCAGCACATCCCTGCAGCCCGCACCACTTCCTGCAGCTCCCATTGGCCGGGAACGGTGAACCGAGGCCACTGGGAGCTGCAGTGGGCTGTGCCTGTGGATGGTCAATGTAAACAAAACGTCTCGTGGCCCACCAGCAGATTACCCTGATGGGCCATGTGCCGAAGGTTGCTGACCCCAGATTTATACACATTGGAACAGCTTCAACAGAAGAGACTGAGCAAATCTGCACAACCCAGTGGTCAGGGCACTCTCCTGGGAGTGGGAAGACTCCAGTTCATACTCTTTCGCCACATTAGGCAGAGAAGGGAATTGAACCAGAGTCTCCCACATCTGGGGTGAGAGCTCTAATGACTGGCCTGAAAGTTGTAAAGAGGATACCTCCTCCTCTGGCATTTTGTGAGCAGTACAATCTGGTAGGCGGCTTCTGAGACAGCTTACTGGATCGATAGGTAGGGGAAATGCTTAGTTTGAGGATGACATTGGGTTTAGGTGATTGGCACCTGGGCATCTAGACTGAGATGGCTGTGTGGATACTCAGATTTTTAGACACCTACGGGAATTCACCAGTGGACATTTAGGTGCCTAGAGATTTTAGACACCTACAGAGTTAGGTGACAACTCAGCAGGGGTTTTGAGGACCTCAGTGGCACCTAAATGTTGGGATTAGCCACCTAAAGTGGCAGTTATGGACCTAAGTGCTTTTGTGCATATAGCCCTAAGTCCGATTCATCCAGAGTAAATTGTCAGAATCTAGGTCAAAATATCCCATGGTTACACCATGGAACAGAGGCCTAAAAAATCACAGGGATAAAAAAAATAGCAGCATCAAAATGCAAGAAAAAAATCAGCCGTCAAGAAGGCAATTTTCATCACGGAAGAGACTTGTCTTTTTCAAAATATCATCTGTACTGCCTTTTAAACTCAGAGAGAAAAATGTAGCCAAAGTGTTTTATTTTGGAATTTGTGTGTGTGATACTCGTAGGGAGTTATTTTAGAAAGTGTTTTGGGACTACTTAACACCTCTCCGATCTTAAGGAAGCAGATGTAACATTACTGGAAGTCACCAGGTGGCGCTATTACAGATAGTACATTCAAATGAACAAAGTGGGTTATCCAGAAGTTAAATCTTGGGGAAAATGCTGTTTGACAACTGAGCATATCTCCAGCAAAGTCTGTTCTGCCTGAATATCTCCTTCTGACTAGATTATTTTTAGATGTAACTGCTGCCAACAGGTTATACCTGCTCAAGAGAACAAAATATTAGATGGGGCCAAACAGTACAGCAGAGACAACAATTAGACGTGATTCTCATGCTGAAGGCTATGAGTAACTCTCAATGGGAAAAGCAACAGAGGGTCCTGTGGCACCTTTAAGACTAACAGAAGTATTGGGAGCATAAGCTTTCTCAATGGGAATTATCTGTAACCCACATTAGAGGAATAATGCCCCCCCCCCTTTTTTGGTTCTGTTTACACTGGTGTAATTCCAAGTGAGAGCAGGATTTGATTGTAAAGGGTAAGAGGAAAGTAGTGAGGGGAAAATAATTTCTTCTCTAATTTGCTGAGGAATGGATACTCATTCTCTCAACCACCACCCTCTCCTGCCATACCCAGCTGTCTTTCAAGTATCCTGACTCAAGACACTGGCATGTGACATGTTCAGTCAGCAAGGGAAACAGATATTTAGGATGGTTCTTGCTAGCTATAACCATCCATCCATCAACATTTGGAGATAAATCACTCACAGATGTTCCCCACAATGGGAGAAGGACCACTGTCTCTAATTCTAATCATTCCTCCATAACAAGCTGAATCAATAAGCTCCTATCTCACCCTTACTCTGAATTACTCCCAGAGTTTATTTCTATATTCTTCTTCTTTGCTGGTATTTTTAAATTAGATACAGATGGTAGCATCTGCTTCAAGCACTTTATGTACTGTTAGCCCTAAAGCAGCTCTTGCTCACTTCAGTTGATTCAATGGAGGGAAAAGAGGAAGATGAACGTGAGATTCTGGGCCCCTGAGGTATGTTCATCAATACTGCTAATTTTCCTACAATGGCAATTGGCCTATTGGCATAGACTGCTCTGCTTGTGTGGAGACAGAATGTATCCATACAATGCAGCAGCCTTGCAAAATTCGACTCTCCCACTCACCCATCCAAGAAAAAGGTTATTCACCTTAGGTGAGTAAAATATCATCACTAGGGTAAAGGAGGGTGAGTAGATATTGTGCCTGGACTGGTACTTCTGAATGAAAATTTTGCAAGGGTGCTATAAAGTTTAACATCTTGCATAGTACACTCGATGCTTCTATATATCTGTGTCTGTCTATAAAGGAAGAGCGAGGGGGTGAGATTGTTTGCAGGGCTCAGACAAATGTGACTGAAAGTGTTGGAAATGTCAGACTACAGGGTGTATTTTGTTCATATGTGCTAGGAGGAGTAATCTTAGGAATGCGCACTACAGAATGAGGTGATCACACAGAATGCTTTTGTGCTACACACTGCTATTGAGCGCAGTACTTCATCTGTTTTCTTGCTTTAAGAGTACATTAGAAACCCTGACAGTGTGTGGGAAGCTCTGGTTCTGAAGAGTTCTGAGTGTAGCGAAGATTGATTTGAAGATGCAACCCATGGCACTGAATGTAATGAAATGCTGCACCAGTATTGGAAAAAGCAAAATCTACTAAGCCCTGTTGTTATGGCAGCCCTTCATGGAGCAAAAAGCTAAATGATTTGGAGCAATCTGATGATAATATCTAGAGTGACCAGATGTCCTGATATTATCGGGACGGTGCTGATATTAGGGGCTTTGTCTTAAATACACAACTATTACACCCCTCCCTCAAAAAAAATGTGTCCCAATTTTTCACACTTGCTATCTGGTCACCCTAATGATAACTAACCTGAATTCCCCAACAACCATCTTTTGAGGAATACACAGTAGACTAAACAAAATAGGGAAAAATCCTTCAGTCTTTACTTGGGTTTAAGTAAAACTCCCTTTAATAACTCAAGACCAAACAAAATTTATGCAAACAAGCACATAATTGTAATGTCTCAACACTATGTACTGTTTTGATAGCATGGATATAAACCAGTAGGCAACAACTACACCTAAGAATGAGTTTTAGGTGAAATTCAGGCACAGGGGAGAGGTTTTATTTGGTGGTATGCCTAGCTGAAAAAAACAAAATTCATAGCTGACAATAAGCATTTATTTCAAGGGCAACCTGTTTAACTTGACTGACTCTCAGTAGAACTTATGCATCTAAGTCTTTTGGATGATCTTGAAAATCCCACCCTGAATGTATGAGCATTTAGTTCTTGGATGAAATGCTTATTCACAACTGTGATGCAGTTCTTTTTAGATGCTGAACATAAATTACATTAAAAGTCAATGGATATGTCTACACGGTAGCTCAGCTAAAAATAGCAGTGTAGACATTGTGGCACTGGTGATGGCTCAGGCTAGCTGCCCGAGCTCAGACCCAGAGGGTTGGGTGGGCTTGGACTCAGGCAGCTAGCCCAAGCCACTGACAGTATTGCAGTGTCCACACTGCTATTTTTAGCGTGCTAGCTTTAGTTGAGCTGGTGGGAGTTTGTCTGTCCCCGCCCCAAGAATCACACCTGCCAGCTGCAGTGTAGACATAGTCAATGAGAGTTGTGCTCTCAGGTCACTTACGTCAAACATACCTAGCAAGAATATCTGTAATAGCTACATCTAGTGATTCTCATTAATGATACAATATTAGGAGGAAAGAGAGAAACATCAAGAGTAACAAAATCACCAAACACCGACAAATCTTTTGATAGTCTCACTCTAGTCTATCTATACTACAAGCTCAATAAATGCAGTTTTTAATATAAATCTGGAAAGTTAATCAAAGCACTATACACATCCCCATCTGTCACGAACCATGATAGCAAAATGTCTGCCACTAACAATACACAGAAAAACACAGTTATTCATCTTAGAACTTGAAACATGAACACACACTACTGGAACCAAAAAGCATACAAAAAGGACAAGACAAATGCCCATATATTATTAATGTATGCAGGTGATTCTGCTTACAATTAAAAATCTAATATACAAACCACCAAAATCACTCAGCATTATATCAAAATCTGGAAAAGCATCAGGTTATAAAATATATTGGACAAATCAGATGTACTTCCCTTGTCAAAATGCTGCCCAAAATTTTATTAGCCTCTTGGAATTAGAGCCAGAAAAACACAATTTATATACAGCTCAAACTGAATAGTGGTTTGACTGGCATAATCAAAGACAAAATAGAATCAGCAATCTAAAGCCTCTGCAATGAGTTAGTGCTACAAAAAACACTGTTTGACAACTCAAAACATTTTTTGTGGGGAGGGGGGAGAGAGGATGGTTAAATGCTGTCAATTCATATTCCAATAACCTAGGGAAAAATCATTCATTTGGTATAATTAAAAGCTGTAATTAAAATTCTGAAAATCTTCAGAAAAAAGGGGCTGTGAAGACCACCATGGAAAATTCAACCTCACCCAAAGCTGTAGGAAAATCTGGGCTGTCTGGATGTCAGAAAATACTTCCTGTTGTTGAGATCTACAGTAGCAGGCTGTTAGGGTTCCCTCCCCACTCTGAACTCTGGGGTACAGATGTGGGGACCCGCATGAAAGACCACCTAAGCTTATATTCCACCAGCTTAGGTTAAAAAGTTTTCCAAGGCACAAATTTCTTTCCTTGTTCTTGGACGGTATTGCTGCCACCACCAAGTGATTTAAACAAAAATTTAGGGAGGGGCCACTTGGAGCCCTATTCCCCCAAAATATCCCCCCAAGCCTCTTCACCCACTTTCCTGGGGAGGCTTGAGAATAATATACCAACCAATTGGTTACAATGTGAGCACAGATCAAACTCTTTGGTTTTTAGGACACTGAAAATCAATCAGGTTCTTAAAAGAAGAACTTTATTATAAAGAAAAAAGTAAAAGAATCACCTCTGCAAAATCAGGATGGAAGGTAACTTTATAGGGTAATAAAAATATTTAAAACACAGAGGATTCCCCTCTAGGTTCAGCTTCAAAGTTACAAAAACAGGAATAAAATTCACTCTTAGCATAGGGAAAATTCACAAGCTAAAACAAAAGATAATCTAATGCATTTCCTTGCCCTTACTTACAATTTTTGTAATCTTATATGCTCATTTCAGGAATGTTTTCAGGAGATGTTTTTCCTGTTTGGTCTCTCTCTCCATTCAGAGAGGGAACAAACAAAGAGAGCACAAACAAAACCTCCTCCCCTGCCCCCCCAGATTTGAAAGTATCTTCCTTCCCCATTGGTCCTTCTTGTCAGGTGCCATCTAGGTTAATTGAACTGATTAACCCCTTACAGGTAAGGAAATTCACTACAGCTACTCAGGAGGGATTTTATGCTACCCTTAGCTGTATGTTTATGACACAGGCTGTGAAATAGTGTCTGTAAGGAAGAGGTGGAAGCTCTATAATTTGAGTCCTTTAAAACTAGACAAAGTAAAAAGCTGGAGAACATACTCTAGGGAGCATTGCTATACTGGCAGTGGAAGACTAGATCTAATAGTGCCTTTCCAATTCCAAGAAGACCTAGGCCTATATTGCGATTTGCTAGCATAGACCTTTGCGCTTATACAGAGTTCCACTGAAGTCAGTGTTGAGTGAAGGAGTCTACACTTGCAGTTTCAGATGCAAGGCCAGGCCCTGAATCACTATGTGACATAGACATAATGTTGAAATGAAACTGATCACTTGCCCTGGATAATAGAAAATAATGTGTTTTGGGGGGCGGGGGCGGGGGAGGAATTATAGCAATTAAGAAGCCTCTTGAATCTCTTGATGAATATTCCAGCAACCCGCCATAAATGGAAGTTTGGGGATCAGATTAATAAAGCAATAAAATTACTGTCAAGCAAGAACTAATGGGCCAAATCCACAGATTCATGTTCAGAGTTTACTTCTTGTTTATTCAGTCTTTCCTTGCACTGACATTACTACAGTCAATGGGAGTTAGAACCTCAGGATTTGGCCCCATGGGCTTGATCCTCAGTTGGTGTAAACTGGCATAACTGCATTATGCCAGCTGAGATTCTGGTCCTTTTAATGAAGGATTTATTTCAAATATACAAATAAATTGGAAGAAAAAAACCAACCAGATGAATGATGGGACATGGAAAATAAGTATATTTTATATATAAAATAAATATGTATTACATAACATAAGAATGGCCCTACTGGGTCAGACCAAGGGTCCATTTAGCCCAATGTCCTGTCTTCTGACAGTGGTCAGTGCCAGGTGCCCCAGAGGGAATGAACAGAACAGGTAATCATCAAGTGATCCTCCCCTGTCGCTCGTTCCCAGCTTCTGGCAAACAGAGGCTAGTGACACCATTCCTGCCCATTCTGGCTAATAGCCATTGATGGACCTATCCTCCATGAATGTATCTAGTTCTTTTTTTAACCCTGTTATGGTCTTGGCCTTCACAACATCCTTTAGCAATGAGTTCCACAGGTTGACTGTGCATTGTGTGAAGAAATACTTCCTTTTATTAGTTTTAAACCTGCTGCCTATTAATTTCATTTGGTGACCCCTAGTTCTTGTTTTATGAGAAGTAGTAAACAACACTTACTTATCTACTTTCTCTACACCAGTCATGATTTTATAGACCTCAATCATGTCTCCCATTGGCTGTCTCTTTTCCAAGCTGAAAAGTCCCAGTCTTATTAATCTCTCTTCATACGGAAGCCTTTCCATACCCCTATTACCTGGACTTACAAAGTAATCAAAACTATTTGCTAGATATGGGGCAAATTCTGCTTTTCATTCAATTCAGAGTAGCTCTATTGACTTCACTGGAGTTACTCTACATTTAAACTACTGTCACTGAGACCAAAATTTGACTTGGGGACTTGATTTTATTTTTAATTTAGATTTGTATTAAAGTGTGAAACTTCTTAATGATAATTAGCTTTGTTGCTATACAGTCTGGCCCTGATGGTTTGTTATAATATTATTTATTGTGCAGATCCATCACCTCTCACAGACGTCTCCACTGCCCCATTTCTTCTTATTATTTGTTTGTATTACAGTAACACCCAGAGGCCCCGAATGAGACCAGGGCTCCATTGTGCTACTAGACACTGTACACACACAGTAAGAGATGGTCCCTACCATAAAGGGTTTATAGTCTCAATAGACAAAGGATGGGAGAGGAGAGATGGCCCTGAAACCGACTTACCCAAAGTCACACAGAAGGTCAGTGACTGTGCCAGGAAGAATCCAGGTCTTCTGAGTTCCAATCCAGTGCCCTACTCGCACTGCCTCTATTGTAAAAAGTAGGTACCCTGGCATAGGTATTTCCCCATCATACTCTGTTTCTAAATGCAAAGGAATTACTTACAGTTGCTTCTATGGCCTGGTCCACACTAACCCCCCACTTCGAACTAAGGTACGCAAATTCAGCTATGTTAATAACGTAGCTGAATTCGAAGTACCTTAGTTCGAACTTACTGCGGGTCCAGACGCTGCAGGCAGGCTCCCCCGTCAATGCCGCGTACTCCTCTCGCTGAGCTGGAGTACCGGCGTCGACGGCAAGCACTTCCGGGATTGATCCGGGATCGATTTATCACGTCTAGACAAGACGCGATAATTCGATCCCAGAAGATCGATCGCTTACATCCGGACCAGGAAGTAAGTATAGATGTACCCTTTGCAATTTCCTGACTCCTTTGATTCCTACATTCTGCACTGCAGTGGCCTGGCAGCTCATTATTGTACAGCGGCTCATGGTTCTGGACAGCTGGCATTGGAAAGAAAAACAGATGTGGGATTTTTATTTTGAGACTAAAGCAACCCAGCCGTTATTGATTTCCCAAAGTGATATCAGAAAAATATGTCAAATCTGGGGCCTTTCTCAGGTTTTGTGGAATTATATCCATTTAGCTATTTCATTCTTTAAGAGAACACCATTGGCCAGTAACCTTTATGATTTGCAGTATGCCTCATTTAGTAACATGAAAATTAATTGCCAAATTCCCACCTAGCTGATAGGCCTGCGCATGTAATGCTGTGCTTTTTTTATTGGCTGCGCTGCGGTATGTAGACCTCAAGAAGCCTGAAAATGGTTAGGTAGTGCATATTACCCAGCGCAGAATGAGTGCATTGTACTTGAGTTGCAGACAATGCAGAAACAGAACTCTCTTGGATTTCCCCAGTTGTAGGTAGATATACACTACTGACCCTCAGGCATGTGAAGGGAAATAATGGCCAACCTAATTTACTAACTCTCACTGCCTTCAGTATTATGCCTTGCTATACAAATGTCTACACAGCTTGGAAATCATCTTTATGTACGGTTTGGGATAGCAAATGAGATCAAGTTTGAAAGGACAGGAACCACCGTATCAAATTCTGTCAGAGTCAACTTCGTCCTTCTAAGCACAGTTGGTATCAAACCACAACTCCATATTCAAACAGCCCAAGCACTGGGACAATATGACTCTGAACCTTGAGGTTCTGACCTATCTCTGCTTCCAAGGCAGATAACTGTGAAGTTTTGCATGAGACCCAAAAAACCAGTGGTCCAAGTCTGATCTCAGTTAAAAGTACATCAGGATTAACACTCACGTCAAAGTAAAAATGCCATAAAATTGATCGGAGAGATCAGAATTAGGCCCCGATGTCCTAGCTAATCTGCGTGGAACCACACATGACACACCCCAGTCATGCTGAAGGTGCAAGGATACTATGGGATGAAGGCTGTATTAGAAAAGAACAGAATGGATATTAAAGATGCCATGGCATTTTTGTAAGAATTTGGGTTTTCCTTCCTGTCTTCACCCAGTATTTCCCCTCTCACCACTGTTATTTCCCCAGCTTCTCACTCCAGTGATGGCTGCATTTTAGCTGTGCTGTATGTAAATAGCTTTTATTTTGGATTCCCGCAGGAAAAAGTATTATCTTTGAAAAGTCATGGAAGATGGGAGAGATTCCAGAGGACTGGAAAAGGGCAAATATAGTGTCAATCTATAAAAAGGGAAATGAGGACAACCCGGGGATTACAGACAGACCAGTCAGTTTAACTTCTGTACCTGGAAAGATAATGGACCAAATAATTAAGCAATCAATTTGCAAATATCTAGAATATAATAAGGTGATAAGTAACAGTCAGCATGGATTTGTCAAGAACAAATCATGTCAAACCAACCTGATAGTTTTCTTTGACAGGGTAACAAGCCTTGTGGATGGGGGGAAGCGGTAGATGTGGTATATCTTGACTTTAATAAAGCTTTTGACATTGTCTCACAGACCTTCTCATAAACAAACTAGGGAAATGCAACCTAGATGGAGCTACTATAAGGTGAGTGCATAACTGGTTGGAAAACCATTCCCAGAGAGTAGTTATCAGTGGTTCACAGTCATGCTGGAAGGGCATAATCAGTGGGATCAAATAGGGATCAGTTCTGGGTCCGGTTCTGTTCAATATCTTCATCAATGATTTAGATAATGGCATAGAGAGTACACTTATAAAGTTTGCGGATGATACCAAGCTGGGAGAGGTTGCAAGTGCTTTGGAGGATAGGATTATAATTCAAAACGATCTGGACAAACTGGAGAAATGGTCTGAAGTAAATAGGATGAAATTCAATAATGACAAATGCAAAGTACTCCTCGTAGGAAGTAACAATCAGTTGCACACATACAAAATGGGAAATGATTGCCTAGGAAGGAGTACTGCAGAAAGGGATCTGAGGCTCATAGTGGACCACAAGCTAAATATGAGTCAACAGTGAACACTGTTGCAAAAAAAGTGAACATAATTCTGGGATGTATTAGCAGGAGTGTTGTAACCATGACATGAGATGTAATTCTTCCGCTCTACTCCGCACTGATTAGGCTTCAATTGGAGTATTGTGTCCAGTTCTGGGTGCCACATTTCAGGAAAGATGTGGACAAATTGGAGAAAGTCCAGAGAAGAGCAACAAAAACGATTAAACGTCTAGAAAACATGGCCTATGAGGGAAGATTGAAAAAACTGGGTTTGTTTAGTCTGGAGAAGAGAAGGCTGAGAGGGGACATGATAACAGTTTTCAAGTACATAAAAGGTTGTTACCAGGAGGAGGGAGAAAAATTGTTCTTCTTAACCTCTGAGGCTAGGACAAGAAGCAATGGGCTTAAATTGTAGCAAGGGAGGTTTAGGTTGGACATTAGGAAAAACTTCCTAACAGTCAGGGTGGTTAAGCACTGGAATAAATTGCCTAGGAAGGTTGTGTACTCTCCATCATTGGAGATTTTAAGAGCAGGTTAGACAAACACCTGTCAGGGATGGTCTAGACTCTAGATAATACTTAGTCTTGACATGAGGGCATGGGACTGGACTAGATGATCTTTTGAGGTCCCTTCCAGTCCTATGATTCTTTGATAAACATAAAATAATATTAAACTTCTCAAGATAGTGGACCAGATCCTCAACTGGTGGAACTCAGCTTCAGCTATGCTGAATTATTTCTGCTCAGGAACTGGTCCAGTATTTTTAATTGATACACAAATATTTCTAACCTCTTCATCCATTCACCCCCCGCCTTTTATTTTAATGTGTGGATGTTACGCTTCCATTTTTAATTTTGATTTCACCCAGGATGTTCTCACCAAATGCCAATCTGGCAGCCAGTCAAATAGCTCTCCTGGTTCCAAGTGGATTTGCTTTCCCAAGCAAAGGAATAACTTAAACCTAATTTTTCTGCAAGGTATCATCTGCACCAGCGGCTCATATCCTTTTTGGCCTCTTCCCATCTGACGACCGCTGTCAACAAGCACCTCTTTTGTTTAGCCGTAAGATTCAAGTTTAATAGCTGTTCTCACAGCTGCTACAAATCCTCTTCTTGATTAGTCTGCAACGAACACTGCAGCACAGCACATCGAAGATTTTTTTTCCCTCCCACCCAGGAGAAAACACTAGTCACACACATCTCAGAATTGCCTTCTTGAATACATTGTCCACATAGCATCTGAATGTAAGCAACCTCTATTCTCAGGGCCCCGGCTCTGTTGCTGAGCTTCTCGCCATACACACCAATAGTGTGTGTTATTGCTTTAGACTGTTTGAGTTCTTGGAAGCGATGACACATCTTGATTTTTGTTATTTTCTCTATATGTGTTCCTAAAAATGCCATTGTAGTAGGGCTGTCAATTAATCACAGTTAACTCAAGCGATTAACTCAAAACAAATTAACTAAGTTAAAAAAATTAATCATGATTAATCGCAGTTTTAATTGCACTGTTAAGCAATAATAGAATACCAATTTAAATTCATTATAAATATTTTGGATGTTTCTCTACATTTTCAAATATATTGATTTTAATTACAACACAGAATACAAAGCGTACCATTCTCACTTTATATTATTATTTTTGATTACAAATATTCGCATGGTAATAATGAAAAACAAAAGAAATAATATTTTTAAATTTACCTCATACAAGTACTGTAGTGCAATCTTTTTAATGTGAAATTGCAACTTACAAATGTAGAATTATTTTTCTTACAAAACTGCACTGAAAAAAAAACAATGTAAAACTTTAGAGCCGACAGGTCCACTCAGTCCTACTTGTTCAGCCAATCGCTAAGACAAACAAGTTTGTTACATTTATGGGAGATAATGCTGCCCGCTACTTATTTACAATGTCACCTGAAAGTGAGAACAAGTGGGTTCTGGGCTTGATAATGATCCAAAGCAGTGTGGATCAATGCACCTTCATTTTCATCATGTGAGTCAGATGCCACCAAAAGAAAATTATTTTCTTTTATGGTGGTTCGGGTTCTATAATTTCTGCATCGGAGTGTTGCTTGTCCCTCTCCGATTTTGGAAGGCACTTCAGATTCTTAAACCTTGGGTCGAGTGCTGTGTTTTGTCAAATCTTCAGTGAAAGTGTTCTTAAATCAAACAACATATGCTGGGCCGTCATTCGAGACTGTCATAACACAAAATATATGGCAGAATGTGGGTAAAATCATAGAGCAGGAGACATACAATTCTCTCCCAAGGAGTTCAGTCACAAATTTAATTATCACATTTTTTTAACGAGCATTATCAGCATGGAAGCATGTCCTCTGAAATTATGGTCAAAGCATGAAGGAGCATATGAACGTTTAGCTTATCTGGCAGGTAAACGCCTTGCAACACCGGCTATAACAGTGCCATGTGAACGCCAGTTCTCACTTTCAGGTTATACATATGCATAAGGGTTCCAATCCCTTTCCCCATATCCATGCTTTCACACCCCACTAATTTAGGTGTGCCTCATTTCTTATTGCCCTCATTTCCCCTTAGACTTATAACATCTACATCAATGAGCTACCATAGCAACTTAAGGTTATTACAGAATCCCCTGAAATGTTACATTCTACAGTATTAACTGGCACACTACAATATATTTTTCAGACTATTGCTGCATAAGTTTCAGAACATTATCACTTAACACATCTTTTACTGTAATCTTACACTTTACTGGGACAAGGTTGTCTTTCGGTCAACTATTCATGCCAACCTGCTTCAGGCCTACAGCCTTGTGTGGCTAAGCTAAATATTTTGCAGGCCTGAGGCCTGTAGGCCCTGTGTTACAACATTAATTAATACTTATATTTCACCTCTATAACCTAAATATACTTAATATCTTTTATTCTTGGCTACAGGGGGACAGGGCTGGGAAGAAGAGGGTAAGAGGTGGGACAGGTACGGAGTGAAACTTAAGTGACGAGACAGAAAGGGGAGGTATGGAGCAAACATTCAGTCAGCACTGGGCAGAGAAATGCTGGGATTCCCTCCGAGTAGGGTTGCCAACTTTCTAATCCCACAAAACCGAACACCCTAGCCCTGCCCCTTCCCTGAGGCCCGCTCCCACTCACTACATTCCCCCTTCCTTGGTGGCTCGCTCTCCCACACCCTCACTCACTTTCATTGGGCTGGGGCAGGGGTTTGGAGTGCGGGAGGGGGTGCAGGCTCTGGGCTGGGGTTGCGGGCTCTGGGGTGGGGCCGGGGATGGGAGTTTGGGGTGCAGGAGGAGGATCCAGGTTGGGGAGTGGGGCCGAGGGACTTGGAGTGTGGGAGGGGGCTGTGGGTTGAGGCAAGGTGTTGGGGTGCAGGAGGGAGTGAGGGCTCTAGGGTGGGGCTGGGGATGAGGGGTTCAGGGTGTGGGAGGGGGCTCTGGGCTGAGGCAGGGGGTTGGAGTGCAGGGGGGGTGAAGGCTCCATCTGGGGATGCAGGCTCTGGGGTGGGGCTGGGGATGAGGGGTTTGGGTGCAGTAGAGGGCTCCAGGTTTTGGGGGGCTGAGGACTGGGGCAGGGGGTTGGGGCGTGGGTTTACCTCGCGCAGCTCCCGGTCAGCTGTGCAGCGGGGGGAGGCTAAGGCAGGCTGCCTGCCTGTCCTGGCACCATGAAGCGGCCAGCAGGTCCGGTGCTAGTAGGCAGAGGAGGGGGGCAGGAGGTGCCTCACACACTGCTCTTGCCTGCAGGCACCCTCTCTCCAGCTCCCATTGGCCAGTGCTGGAGCGGGGGCAGCGCACAGAGCCCCGTGGCCCCCCCTGCCTAGGAGCCGGACCTGCTGGCCACTTCCAGGACACAGCACGGTGCCCCAGGACAGGTAGGGACTAGCCTGCCTTAGTGCCGCAGCACCGCCGACCGGAGCCGCCAGAGTCCCTTTTCGACCGGGTGTTCCGGTCGAAAAACGGACACCTGGTCACTCTACCTCCGAGACCTCTCCATTCAGCTTATCTAGAACACCTTGTCCAGTCCTGGAAGAACACTTCATACAGTTCTCTAGGATCCAAAAAACTCAATTAGTCTCCAGTGCATCATTCAGGTTACTTTATTAGGCCTGTAACAGCTCTTTGCCCACTCTTGACCCAGACACAGTGGGTTTAGGTACAGGGTGATACCACAGTTCCAATTCTTGTCACATACTACTCAGTTTATATACATCTTTCCTAGCTACGGACATCTCTAGTTTTTGTATGTAAGGACCGGTCACTTTGCAGATTGCATAAGGACCAGTCACTTTGTAGATTGTGTAAAACAAGTTTATCAATTCAGGGCATTCCTGCCTGCTTTGTTTACCATCAACATACCCACATTAGTTTAGTTAGTTTCTGCCTCCCTTATTTACTGTGAACGTTCACAATAGGTAGTTGTTTCAGGAATTACTTGTTTTGTTCTGGCTTGTTCAGGCTTGTCTCATGTCAGTTAAGTTAGACCGACAAGAAAGTCTGCTGAGAACTGTAGAAAGTTCTCTGACTGTCCAAAGGTCCCGGCTTTGGCTGCCTTTACTCCTGCCGGCTGGAGCTTCAGGTTGGCTTGGCTGCTCTCTGCAGTTTTCCTCCAAGATACATGGTTCGGGAAGGGGGGGCACCACTAGGGTTGCCAACCCTCCAGGATTGTTCTAGAGTCTCCAGGAATGAAAGATTAATCTTTAATTAAAGATTGTCATGTGATGAAACCGCCAGGCATACTGGCAACCCTAGGCACCACCTGGGTCCCAGTGCCCCCAGAGTGTGTGTCGACGGAGCCCTCTGCACAGTTCTGGATTCAGGGAGATGTTGGAGGAGGGGTGGCCCAACCTGCATCCTATTTTCCCCTTCCCCTCCCAGTGTAGCAGTCCCACTTTAGCTGCTTCTATTGGGAGTCTGCCTGGCTCTTCTCTGCAGTTTTTCTCCAAGTCCACATGCCAAGCTGAGGGCATTTGACTGGACTTCCACCTTTTTTCAAATCTCACCTGACCAGATGTCTTGCAATCCTTGCCTTGACCTGTCTGCCTCCCTGTCCCTCATCGCTGAATGCTCTAATATATTTGCCATACTGCCCTTTCCTATGATGAATACTACATTGTCATAACTATAAAGGGAAGGGTGGCAGCTCTCCTGTGTACAGTGCTATGGAATCCCTCCTGGCCAGAGACTCCAAATCCTTTTACCTGTAAAGGGTTAAGAAGCTCGGGTAACCTGGCTGACACCTGACCCGAAGGACCAATAAGGGGACAAGATACTTTCAAATCTTGGGGGGGGGAAAGGCTTTTGTGTGTGCTGTTTGTTTTAAGGGGTTGTTCGCTCTTGGGACTGAGAGGGACCAGACATCAATCCAGGTTCTCCCCATCTTTCTAAACAAGTCTCTCCTATTTCAAACTTGTAAGTAAAAAGCCAGGCAAGGCGTCTTAGATTTACTTTGTTTTCTCAACTTGTAAATGTACCTTTTACCAGAGTGGTTATCTTTGTTTGCTGTACTTTGAACCTAAGACAGGGGGGGGGTCCTCTGAGCTCTTTAAGTTTGATTACCCTGTAAAGCTATTTTCCATACTGATTTTACAGAGATGATTTTTACCTTTTTCTTTAATTAAAAGCCTTCTTTTTTAAGAACCAGATTGATTTCTCCTTGTTTTAAGATCCAAGGGGGTTTGGATCTGTGTTCACCAGGGAATTGGTGAAAGGTTTCTCAAGGCTTCCCAGGGAGGGAGTTCTTGAGATGGTGGCAGCGGACCAGAGCTAAACTGGTAGATAAGCTTAGGAGTCCTCATGCAGGCCCCCACTCTTGTACCCTAAAGTTCAAAGTGGGGATACAGCCTTGACGTACATAATGGTCTGCTTTCTTGAACTTTTTATTTGACATCATCCAGACTGCTCACATGCTTAAAGTTAAGTGCATGCATAAGATTTTGCAGGATTGGGGCCTGTGGGTTTATGTCCCTCTTAGGTGGGATTGAAGTAGTACCTAAGCCTTGTGCTGATCTCTCTGAACAGGGGTGGATTTCATGCAAAATATATAGGTTTTTTTGATCCCTTCAAACAGGGATCTGCTGGTAAATATCTGCAATCCCATTAATATGTCACCTTAAACTAAATTATGGATTTATCCACTGTAGCATATGAGGGAGTAAGGAGCAGCCTGTGCCGCAGGGTATGTTGGAGAGCGGAATTACGACTGTAGAAGTCATGGGAGTCTGTGGGGAGCATGGTTTGCAGTGTCTCTTTGTGTCCCTGCTGTAGTCTGTGCTCCCCTTGCAGCTGCTTATTGGTACCATGGGATGAAGGGCCATGACCTTGCTTAGAAATGTTCTGTAAGGCCACCTAACACTGCAGGCAGCAGTAGCTGCCCATTCCTGCCCTAGCCAATTATGACTTCCTCCTATGCACTGAATAAACAGGACTTTTTGGGCCCTATGTCCTCTCGGTCATGCACTCTGGAGGATCGCATGGTTTAACCTATTCACTGGGCGTGATGCTGCTTTCCCTGAAGTTAGTGGAAAAATTCTTTTCTTGAGTGGGAACAGGATCAAGCACATTATTTGTTATGGCTGGGAATTACACTGATGTACCTTCACTAGGTGCCTTTCTAAATTAGCAACACAGGAATGTGAAAAGGAGTCCAGCAGCAATGGCTCTCATGTTTTAGGGTGTTTAATTACTTTTCAATTACTTTTTAATTTTTTTCATGTTTAATTACTTTTTGTTTCAATCGAACATTTCTTCTCATCCATCTTTCCTCAGTCTGCCTGACTATTGAATGGCAGCTCATGTGTAATAGCAGCATTGCATAATCTTTGATGCACAGAAGACCATCTTGAAGTTCTTGGCTCCTTGGATAATGCAAACAAGGCTGATCAAAAGATTTTTGACTGAACCTGAATATTTCCTGACAACACTATATGAAAAGATGCCAGTGTCTTATATTTGCCAGTCATGATATGGGGAAGACAAAGATTAGACCATTAATCAGCCTTTAGGCTGTAGAAAAATCCATTTTGATCTTGCTGAAACAGTCAAACTACTGCTGTATCAATTTAGTTCTTTCCACATGATGCAGAGACTGAGAATATAAATTCGTCCCAAACTTTCATCTCTTGAGCTTCCTCCCCAGAGGAAAATGAAGAATGGGCAAGAGGGGGAAAAATGGTAAACATGATTGTACAAAGAACTTCCAAAGGAAGGATGAAAGTCAAATGTTGAAAGCCCATCGATGTTTCCTTTAGTCTCTTCCTTGTGTGAGTCGTGAAAATCTCAGTTATACACTCCCCTCCCCACCCCAACCCCCCAGCTTATTGATTTTATGGCTTGATGGAATTCATACAATTCAAACCTTTCTTTAATCCTTAAGTTTTAAAGTGTGCTTTCTTTAACCTTGCCTAAATCAAGCAAGCATACTTCTGTCTTCACAAAAGCTTACAAATATAATTGACAAGCTGATATAGAAGATTCTGCCAAGGGAACAGATCATGAAAAAAAAGTAATTATATCGAACAAACAAGGTAATACTGGAGAAGGCAGGAACTAGGCGAACTGGGTGACAAGGGCAGACAAAAAGCAGAGACAACGGCTGATTGATAAACGTTAATGAACTTATTTCTCAGCAGGGAGTAACTAAAGTAGGCAGTGTAGCACGTTGCAAACTCTGGTACTGTTGGACCAATACTCCACATATCTTGTTAGGAAACAAAATGAATCATGATCAAAGTAGGTTTGGAGCTGTGGATATCGTGTTGGACTATTACTTTTCTTTTTGGAAATTTTTCTATCCAGCTCTTCTATTAGGGCAGGCAAATTTTAAATAGGATCCTTCTGTTAGAACTCAGCAGTTGATTTCCAAATGATGTCTACAACTCATCTTAATGTTTCTTTGTTCTCAAACAAGTCTACATTTTCAGCATGCTGGATCACTTCCAGCAACAATGATGGGAAATGGGCATCTGATTTCCCACACTGCTCAAAATGCCTTGGAGTAACACAGCTCCAGGGGAAGAGAGAGGTAATCTCAGCAAATGGCAGCGCTTTAACGTGGCTTGTGTAGTCACGGCAGAGCACTGGGAGAGAGCTCGCCCAGTGCTCTAATAAAAACACCTTCATGAGGGGCGTAGCTACCAGCGCTGGTGCACTGTCTACACTGGCGTTTTACAGCGCTGAAACTTGCTGCGCTCAGGGGGGTGTTTTTTCACCCCCCTGAGCGAGAAAGTTGCAGCGCTGTAAAGTGCCAGTGTAGACAAGCCCTCCGATAAAGCCCAATTTTCAGAAGCACTCAGCACCCAACAGCTCGCATTGTCTCACTTGTGTTGAGGTTCTCATGGAAGCTCAGTACTCAGTGTGCTGGATTGTCTGGAAACTTTAGCTTAATTGTGGCTTAGAGCCACACCCCCTGCAGGAAGTGTGTGCGAAGGGGATCTGCTGCAATAGGACTGGAGTCTTCATAAAAAGCTGCTAGTGAAACACAAACTAGCCAGGAGGAATTCTGGCCACTGTACTTCCCCCTGGGGAATTCATGTCTCAGTGGCAGCTCTGCTGTGCCAAAAGAGGGCATAATATGTGCTCCACTCTGTGACCAGCCAACTCCAGCGGCTATAGTTGATTGAGTTACATCCATGACCCCACCTGCCTCTCCCCCCTTCTTTTTGGGGAAGACTAGCACTACCACCAGTACAAGTCATATGGAGGCACTGTAGTTGCTAGTTGTCGCTCATGCAGTGTGTGGTCCCACCTGTGTAAACCCATTCACAACTTTAGAGATTATAACAATCCTTATCTATCTCTCAGGGGGAATTACTTGTCCTATAATTCTTTGAGGGTACTAAATATCATCATCATTAGTCTTTCATCACCCATTTCCCCATGCAGTGTCTCACCCAGAACGTCTGTCCAGAGCAACTGTGTGTGGAAGTTTGTCAGATGAATCTTGCTATGCAGCATTTTGTTGCATGTGATTGCATTTAGCATGTGGAAATGTGTGCTTACACTAGCGGATAAACTCCGCCCAAGTTGTGCCCATCCTTTCCTGGTTTGTAGTGCCATCAGATACAATACAATCAATAATGTGTTCATGTAGAGAGTCAGCAGCTAATTAAAAGCCTAATGAAGAATTAGAATAAAACAACCTACCCATTCACATGCGACAAACAGTATTTCCCATTGGAAACTAGCAGCTAAAGTAGAGCTGTGCAAATAACTGATTTTTTTGATTCGCTGTCAGTTCCAAAATATTGAAAATGTTTGTTTTTGGATCAACCGGAACAGAAAAATGTTTGTGAGCCAAAAAGTCAAAAAAATCACTTAGGGTTGAATAAAATGTTTCATTTGCCCTAGAACAAAGTGATTTGAAGATTACTTACTTTTTTTTTAAATTAAAACTGAAGGAAATTTCAAAATGAAAGGTCATCTCAAACTGAAAAATCAAGACATTTCATTCTGAAAGTGTCAAAACAAAATGGTTCAGGTTTTTTTTTCAGAATTGTTTTTAGGGGTTTTTGACTAAAACAATTTGGTGAAATTGAACCAAATTCATAAAAAGTTTTGGTCAAATCTGCATTTTGTGGTGAAAAAAAAAATTGTGGTGAAAAAAAAGTTTTAGTGAAAAACTTTTGCCCCGCTCTAAACCAGAGCCTCATAGACTCATAGACTTTAAGGTCAGAAGGGACCACTATGGTCATCTAGTCTGACCTCCCGCATGATGCAGGCCACAAAAGCTGACCCCCCCACTTTCCCTTAACTCTGCTGTTGAAGTCTCCAGATCGTGATCTAAAGACTTCAAGTTGCAGAGAATCTTCCAGCTTGCGACCCCTGCCCTATGCTGCGGAGGAAGGCGAAAAACCTCCAGGGCTACTGCCAATCTACCCTGGAGGAAAATTCCTTCCCGACCCCAAATATGGCGATCAGCAGAACCCCGAGCATACAGGCAAGATTCTCTAGCCAGACCCTAATTTTACCAGCGATGGCCGTTATTGCCTAATTGATTAAAATCACGTTATCCCATCAAACCATTCCCTCCATAAACTTATCTAGCCTAATCTTGCTTTAGATTTGCCCACACACACTGCAGATATCTTGGCTATGTCTATACGCCACTTATGTCAGCCTAAAGTATGTCACTCCGGGGTGTGAAAAAATACCCTCCTGATCAATATAAGTTGCACTGACATAAGCACTGGAGCAGGAAGATTCCTGTAGGAAGCTTTGGGTTAGGGGAAAGGACCTGGAGAGTGGCTCTCCACTCCAGCTAGGTGCAAGATCTCTCTGGAAATGCCTGCTGTGTGGGCAAGGGTGGATGTATGCTGAGGAAGAGGCTGCAGGACCTGGCTTATTTGTTTTGATTTATGTTGAATTATTTTGGTTTTGGAATTGGGGCTTCAGCCCTGCAGGAGGCACACCAGGACTGAAACACCTCCTCCCCTCCACCCCACCTCATGGGGCTGAAGCTGCAAGCCCCAGAGCGCCTCAGGTGGGACTGAAGCACTGAGTCCCTGCGAGGCTGAAGGCCCGAGTCCTGGCATGCCCAGCCATCCATTGAAAAGCCTCTGGCAGTCCGGATTTGGACTGTGGGCCGCCTATTGACTACCCCAACTTACATCATTTTAAAACTGGTGAAGTTCCATGAATGCAGGAAAATACTTACAAGTTCTCAGTGTAAACCCAACCAGGAGTCTGCATAAGTGTGTGTCCATCTGAATCAAACCTAAATCTTTGAACCCTTTGAGTTTCACCCATTTATTTCACTATCCAGTTGCCCTTGTAGTTGAATTTGTATCTCTGAAGATGGTGGCTGGGTTGTTGACACTAAGATGGGCAAAGTTTCAGTTTGCAATATGGTAGCATTCTACTGCTGCTAAAAGAAATTCAGTACTTTTTTGAGACTTTTTCTGTTAGGCACACAATTACATCTTTTGTTCAATATATTAACAATAGAACTTTTTTTTTTACAGTCTAAACATGAGCTGGGCATATGCTTCAAGAAGACAAGCACCAGCTAGGACAACCTTCCTCCTTTCCTTCTTTGCTGGAAAATCCCATAGGTGGCAGTGGTTGTTGTTGAACTCCTTTTATAGCCTCTTAATAGAGGAAACTAGTGTTTAAGAAGGAAGCTTATGGTCAAAATGAAGCTTGTGTTCATTGGATATCCTTAAATGAATCTCTGTAGGTAGGATATTTAATGGAGCAGTACCAATGTCTGCACCTTTGTCCTGCTGCAGAAACTAGCTGGTTTATATTTCTTTCCTAGTAACATTGTTTTATGTTGAAGGAAATGTAAACAAATAAATAATAATTGGAGATATACCTATCTCCTAGAACTGGAAGGGACCTTGAAAGGTCATTGAGAGTCCAGCCCCCTGCCTTCACTAGTAGAACCAAATACAGATTTTTGCCCCAGATCCCTAAGTGGCCCCCTCAAGAATTGAACTTATAACCATGGGTTTAGCAGGCCAATGCTCAAACCACTGAGCTCTCCCTCCTCTCTAGAAAGATGCCACTGTAATCATCCATGGTGTGTTGTCATTTGAAAGCCCAGAAAACATAATTCACTAAAAAGTGAACAAAAAGCAACAAAGCCCGATGCCAGCTCTGTCCACGTATCTATTCAAGTGACACCATCATAGGACCTAACCACATCAGCCACACCATCAGGGGCTCGTTCACCTGCACATCTACCAACGTGATATATGCCATCATGTGCCAGCAATGCCCCTCTGCCATGTACATTGGCCAAACTGGACAGTCTCTACGCAAAAGAATAAATGGACACAAATCTGACATCAGGAATCATAACATTCAAAAACCAGTGGGAGAACACTTCAACCTCTCTAATCACTCAGTGACAGACTTGAAGGTGGCAATTTTGCAACAAAAAAACTTCAAAAACAGACTCCAAAGAGAGACTGCTGAACTCGAATTAATATGCAAATTAGACACAATTAACTTAGGTCTAAACAGAGACTGGGAATGGTTGGGTCATTACACTAATTGAATTTTTTTCTCCCATGTTAAGTTCTCCTCACACCTTCTATGGGTCATCTCGATTATCACTTCAAAGTTTTTTCTTCTGCTGCTACTGATAGCTCATCTCAATTGATTGGGCTCTTACAATTGGTATGCGTACTTCCACATTTTCATGTTCTCTGTATGTATAAATATCTTCTGTCTGTGTGTTTCACTCTATGCATCTGAAGAAGTGAGCTGTAGCCCACGAAAGCTTATGCTGAAATAAATTTGTTAGTCTCTAAGGTGCCACAAGTACTCCTGTTCTTTTTGCGGATACAGACTAACATGGCTGCTACTTTGAAACTAAAAAGTGGTGTGCTATTTTCTATGTCCTCATACATGTTTCATTATGATGTTCTGATTATACCCCAATTTCCCAGTTTTAATAGACAATGATCTCTGAGGAGTGGTCAGGTATACATGAAGTATGTGGAATAAGCAGGAAAGACTAGAAATGCTAGTGAATAAACACAAATATAACATAGTTGGCATTACTGAGACTTGGTGGTATAGTCCACATGACTGGAATATTGGTATAGAAGGGTACAGCTTGCTCAGGAAGGATAGGCAGAGAAAAAGGGAGAAAGTGTTGCTTTATATCAAAGATGTATACACGTGGACTGCAGCTGAGAGGGAAATAGGAGACAGACTTGTTGAAAGTCACTGGGTAAGGACAAAGAGGTAAAAACAAGGGTGATGTCATGGCAGGAGTCTACTGCAGAGCACCTAACCAGGAAGAAAAGATGGATGAGGTTTTTTTCAAACAACAAAATCATCCAAACCACAGGACTTGATGGTGATGGGGGACTTCAGCTACACAGACATCTGTTGGGAAAATAACACAGTAGGGCACAAATTATCTAACAATGTATTGGAGACTTTTTTTATTTCAGAAGGTGGAAAAAGCTACTGGGGAGAGACTGTTCTAGATCTAATTTTAACAAATAGAGAGGAACTAGTTGAGAATTGCGAAGTGGAAGGCAGCTTGGGTGAAAGTGATCATGAAATGGTAGAGTTCATGATTGTAAGGAATGGTAGGAGAGAAAACAGCACAGTAAAGATAATGGATTTCAAGAAGGCGACTTTAGCAAACTCAGGGAGTTGGTAGGTAAGATTCCATGGGAAGCAAGTCTAAGGAGAAAAACAGTTAAAGAGATTTGGCAGTTTTTCAAAGAGACATTATTAAGGATACAAGAGCAAACTATCCCACTGCTTAGGAAAAATAGGAAGTATGGCAAGAGACCACCCTGGCTTAACCAGGAGATCTTCAATGATCTGAAACTCAAAAAAGAGTACTACAAAAAGTAGGAACTAAATCAAATTATAAAGGATGAATATAAACAAACAATACAAGCATATAGGGACAAAATTTGAAAGGCCAAGGCACAAAATGGGATGAAACTAGCTAGAGACATAAAGGGTAACAAGAAAACCTTTTACAAATACATTAGAAGCAATAGGAAGACCAAGGACAGGGTAGGCCCATTACTTAATGAAGGGGGCCGGGGGTGGTGGTGGTGGAAAACAATAACAGAAAATGTGGAAATGGGAGAAGTGCCAAACAACACAACAAATCCTGCATCTTGGCAGGGGGTAGACTAGATGATCCATGCAGTCCCTTCTAACTCTGTGTGCTTGGATATACTTGCAAGTTAGAGCTCATTAAAGCAGCCCCGAGTGCCCTAACTCCTGAGGTGTTCACACTGGCAAGGTACTTAGAGTACCTGGACTCTGCAGCTGGAGTGCTCCTGGTAATCCACCTCCACCAGAAGCATAAAGCTTGCTGCGCCCCGGCTGAAACGCCCGGGCGTCAGTGTGGATGACATGTTGCATTACTGTGCTGTGATTGGCCTCCGCAAACATCCCATAATCCCCTGAAGTCAAGTGGCCACTGTTCTCATTGTTTTGAACTCGGCTGCAGGAATGCAGATATCCCCTTTCAAAGCTCTGTTTCTGACAGCCGGCATGCTTATCTGCTCCGGGACAAAGCAACCATTACTGTGGAATGTTGTGTGTGAGAGAGAGAGGCGGGGGGGAGGGGCAAGGGAGGACCTGCTGCTGTCTGAACTTACAAGTCAGCAGGCTGATACACTCTCTGCCCCCCAAAACACACTGTCTCTCCCCCCACATACACACAATGCACTCCCCATCACACTCCACCTCCCCAATTTGAAAAGCATGTTGCAGCCACTTGCACACTGGGATAGCTACCACAATGCACTGCTCTTTGTGGCATTGCAAGAGCTGCTAATGTGGCCACGCCAGTGCGCTTGCAGCTGACAGTGCAAACACACAGCAGTGTTTTCCCTGCTGTGGTCTCCGAAGGCTGGTTTAACTCCCAGTGCTCTTCATCTGCAAGTGTAGCCAAGCCCTATGATTCTATGACTTTTGTTTCAGTTTTCACCAAAGATTTTTAGTAGCAATTGGATGTCTAACACAGCAAATGCCAGTGAAAATGCAGTTGCATCTGAGGCTAAAATAGGGAAAGAACAAATTAAAAATTACTTTAAAAAGTTAGATGTCTTTAGATCACCGGGGCTTAATGAAATACATCCTAGAACGCTCAAGGAGCTGACTGAGGAGATATCTGATCCATTAGCGATTATCTTTGAAAACTCATAGAAAATGGGAGAGATTCCAGACAACTGGAAAAGGGCAAATATAGTGTCAAGCTATAAAAAGGGAAATAAGGACAACCCAGGGAATTACAGACCAGTCAGCTTAACTGCAGTACCCAGAAAGATAGAG
The DNA here is from genome assembly GCF_002925995.2 of Terrapene triunguis. Lineage (NCBI taxonomy): Eukaryota > Metazoa > Chordata > Testudines > Emydidae > Terrapene > Terrapene triunguis. Next base: position 95,163,906 of record NW_020664409.1, read on the forward strand.
CAAAAAATCAAACAATCAATTTGCAAACACATTGAAGATAATAAGATAAGTAACAGTCAGCATGGATTTGTCAAGAACAAATAGTGTCAAACCAACCTGATAGCTTTCTTTGACAAGGTAACAAGCCAGTGGATGGGGGGCAAGTGGTAGATACAGTATATCTTGACTTTAGTAAGGCTTTTGATAACTGTCTCACATGACCGTCTCATAAGCAAACTAGGGAAATAGAACCTAGATGGAGCTACTATAAGGTGGACGCATCACTGGTTGGAAAACAGTTCTCATAGAGCAGCTATTGGTGGTTCACAGTCAAGGGCATATCAAATGGGGTCCCACAGGGATTGGTCCTGTGTCTGGTTCTATTCAATATCTTCATAAATGATTTAGATAATGGCCTTATAATGTTTGCAGATGATACCAAGCTGGGAGAGGTTGCAAGTGCTTTGGAGGATAGGACTAAAATTCAAAATGTTCTGGACAAACTGGAGAAATGGTCTGAAGTAAATAGGATGAAATTCAATAAGGACAAATGAAAAGTATTCCACTTAAGAAGGAACAATCAATTTCACGTATTCAAAATGGGAAATTACTGCATAGGAAGGAGTACTGTGGAAAGGAATCTGGGGTTATAGTGGATCACAAGCTAACTATGAGTCAACAGTGTAACACTGTTGCAAAAAAAGTGAACATCATCCTGGGATGTATTAGCAGGAGTGTTGTAAGCAAAACCCGAGAAATAATTCTTCTGCTCTACTCTGTGCTGATAAGGCCTCCACAGAAGTATTGTGTCAATTTCTAGATGCCACATTTCAGGAAAGATGTGGACAAATTGGAGAAAGTCCAGAGAAGAACAACAAAAATGATTAAAGGTCTAGAAAACATGACCTCTGAGGGAAGACTGAAAAAATTGGGTTTGTTTAGTCTGGAAAACAGAAGACTAAGAGGGGACATGATAACAGTTTTCAAGAACATAAAAGGTTCTTACAAGAAGGAGGGCAAAAAATTGTTCTTGTTAACATCTGAGGATAGGACAAGAAACAAAGGGGTTAAATTGCAGCAAGGGCAGTTTAGGTTGGACATTAGGAAAAACTTCCTAACTTCAGGGTAGTTAACCACCGGAATAAATTGCCTATGGAGGTTATGGAAGTTTTTAAGAGCAGGTTAGACAAACACCTATCAGAGATGGTCTAGATAATACTTAGTCCTGCCTTGAGTGCAAGAGACTGGACTAGAAGACCTCTTGAGGTCCATTCCAATCACATGATTCTATGTGAATCCTTCCACCAATTGCACAAAGACTTCTTACAGGAATAAACCACTATAGCAACAAAGTGGTAGCTGAAGGGGTGAAGGATATGGCAAGGAAGATGAGAGGTGGGGGTTGTGACAGATTCACTGTCTTTCACCCTGCATCTGGGATGTTTAAGGGGTGTAGAGGCCCCATCAAAGTTTCTGGAGTGATTTTCAGAAAAGGTGGGATTTCCTGATAGCAGGAGAATGGTAGGATTGGCTCTGAGGTTCAGGAAACATCCCTCATTGGCGATCCTGGCTCCCCACTGCTGACTTCCTCCATTATGGTCACTGGTGCCAAAGAAACATGCTCTGGGTGTCCAGAACTGCATAGGCTCTAGAGAGCTCTTGGCTTGTCCAGCTAGAGGATTGTTGTCTTAGGCATTGCAGAGGGGAGCAGAGAGAAGATTGGTGGAATGGCCTGTCTGTATCTTCAGTTTATGCAAATGAAAGGGGATGGCTACTTTGAGCATCTTGGCTTTGATAGGCAGCCTACGGAAGGAGGCTATGGAGGGCAGAGTTGAGAGCCAGCATCTGCTCACATGGGGCTTCTCGTAGTGCTCTCTCTCTCGTGAAGGCCAAATTGTAGCACCCACGACTTAGAGGACAATGCGCCGGAATGGTTTGTGACCGGCAGGGTAAGTATTGGTTAAGGCTGTGCTTTCAGGGATCATTTCTCTAGTTGGTGACTGGAGAAGGGTGGTTATAAAGGCCTGGCCTTGCTAACCACAATGAGGAACTGTAGTGTTTCTTTCTGAGCATGACAATGGCAGAGAGTGCTGTTCTGTGGTAGCTGCTTTCTGCTGTGGAAGAGTGTCTTGCTCTTCCTGAGAAGAGCAGGGGAAAGAAACACAGTCTGAGTGGCTAGCTTTGAACTTGTCCTGTTGGGTGTGGAAAAAAGTTTGGGTGTGGCTACTGGGAGTTGTACTCCTTGTAGGTTTGGTGTGCTGAGTTCTCAGCAGTGAAATCCTCCATCTGCTTTCAGGTGTTGTGTGACTGGGCAGTATCTATCAGCAGGCTTTAGAGAAGGGCTTTCTTTGTGTGCATTACTGTGTTTCCATTACATCCTTACTTCTAGTCTCTGCAATCAGCAGGTTTACCATAAAAAGATTGTCTTTGATCTCTTGCTTGTTCTACTTCATCTGAATAGCTATTTCTCCTTTCTTCACTGAGTCTGACAATGCTTCTCCCCATGGCACCTGCCAATTGTCCTCCACACTGGAAGAAATGGATGAGGCTTCCCTGCTAACACCACCGGAGCCACTGGCACTTGGGAAGATTTTGTCTGTTCCCACCTGGCATTTCAGAGATCAGGACAGCAGCCTGTATTCCCGCCATTCTTGCTCTCTAAGGAGCCTAGAACACGCCACCAACTCTAGGTTACACAGTGCCAAGCAACTTTCTTTCAAGTGAATAGCGATTGGACATTTTGACAGGGTTTATTGAGACTCTGGTCTGTTTCAAAGGAAAGCCTATGGCCATATATCCTTGCTTTAAAGTAAAAGCTTCTGGAGTGGTTTCCAGAAAAATTGGGAGCTCCTGCTCCCTGGAGAATGGTGAGACTAATTGGTGACTGGAGAAAGAGAGCTGCAGAAGGCTGGTCTTGCTATCTATGATGAGGTACTGTAGTGTTTCTTTCTGACCATGAGTGTGGTAGATAGTGCTGTTCTGTGACAGTTACTTTCTGCTGTAGAAGAGTGTCTTGCTTTTCCTCAGAAGAAGGGAGCAAGGTCTGAGTGGTTAGCTTTGAGCTTATTGTGCGGGTGTGTGAAAAAGGGTGTGGATGCTGGGATCTGTACTGCTTGTGGATTAGGTTTGCTGAGCCCCCAGCAATGAAATGCTATCTTTGGTCTCAGGTACTGTGTGAGTCAGCTGTGTTTTTCAATAGTTTTAAGGAAAGGGCTTTCTTTGTATGCGTAGTGTGTTTCTTTTATGTTTTTGCTCCAAACTCTGTAGTCAGCAGGTTTACCATAGAAAGACTATCTTTATTCTCTTGTTTGTTCTGCTTCATCTTCATAGCTACTTCTGCTCCTTTGCTAAATCTGACAGATTATCTCTTCATGGCACCCTGTCAATTGTCCTCCACACTGGAATGAATGGATGATTCTTCAATGCTAACAACACGGGATCCACTGATGCTTGGGAAGTTTTTGTTTCTTCCCACTGGTATTTCTAAGATCAGGAGAACAGCAACTAGCATTCCCACCACTCACACGCTCTGGGGAGCATTTTTGAGATCAGAAGGATAGTGGCCAGTATTCCCAAAATTCAGCGTCCATGAAAAGCCTAGAATACATCACCAACTCTAGGTTACATACTGCTGAGCAACTTTCATCCAGGTGAATAGTGATTAGAAATTTTGGCATGGTTTATCTGGACTCTGGTACAAATCAAAGGAAAGCATCTGGTATATATCCTGGCTTTTAAGTAGTATCCCACATTTTCTTTTTTTATTTGTAAAAAGAAATCTAGGATTTTTTCAGTTTATTTTCCAAACATTAAACCTGGGATGAAATCATGATAAAAATAAAAAAAATAAGAAAACCATGAAAAATCAGTGGAAGAGGGAAGGAAAAAAAAGCTTTTGTAATATACACATTTTACTACAGTATAATTGAAACTTCTTTTTTTAATGCACAAAGGTATATTTTGTCTCTCTCAGAGCTTGTAGTTTTTCCCCAGAAATTCTGGTTTGTGTATACGTGTATAATTTTCTTCAAAGTATCCTCTTGCTGGCTTAGAGGTAGTCCACCTTTGAAAATACGCACTCTGCATCAGCAGATCCTGGGATACACTCAAAGCTCACCGTGCCACTTTGCTGAAGTTGGGAAGTGTGTCTTGATGACTGTTCCAAAAAGCCAGCACATCCAGTTTTGCATTGTCAGGGTTAGGAAAGTTGATGTAAGTAGTAAATTCCCCTTTCAGATTTGAAAGTTCATCTTTAGTAACAGAGCCACTGTCAGTTGAGCTACTCTGGCATAATGGTTGTAGTTCTGCTGCTCAACTCACTTTGAGAAAGGGGGTGAAACACCTGGATGACATTCCAAAAAGAATATTCAGCAGTTTCTGATTTAGAACCAACAAACTCAGGATGATCTAGGAGATGCTTTAGCATAGTCCACGCATTATTTACATGGCAGGCAGCAAAGTACAAGGTCCTATCTCCTAGAACTGGAAGGGACCCCAAAAGGTCATTGAGTCCAGCCCCTGGCCTTCACTAGCAGGATCAAGTACTGATTTTTGCCCTAGATCTCTAAGTGGCCCCCTAAAGGATTGAACTCACAACCCTGGGTTTAGTAGGTCAATGCTCAAACCACTGAGCTATCCCTCCTCCCCCAGTATAGCAACACAGGAGTAGGTAATCAGCAGTTGGCTCTGCACTAGTCTCTCATTGTAAAACAAAGCCTTCAACTTGTTTGCATGCTTGAAAATGGCCCCGAATCCAATGATGCAAAATTTCACTTCTTTCATTTCTTCTGTAACAGTAGCTGCTGATGGCACAATGTTGAGCAAGACAGGTAATATGTAACAGCTCCGGTTTCTGATTGAGTTTAATCTCCTGTGTAAATTTAGCTATGTCGGAAGCAGAATCTGTGTTAGTTGTGGCCACATTTCCCCAAGTTAACTGGTACATCTCAAACATCTCAGTTATTGTTGTGTCGACAAAACCAGTGTCAGCAGAGGGGATGAATGTCACCTCAGCACAAAACAATGCAGATTTATTCACTTTGAAATCAAAAAACAAAAACAAAAGGCCAAGAATCGAATGGTCGAAAGCATCAGGAGACTAATCAAAAATCAGACTAGACATCACATTTCCAGCAATTCATTCCATCATTTTAGCTACTAAAGCATCATCATTTTCTTTCAGATACTTACGAGTGAAGTTGTCCACATTAGGGAGGGTTTTTGCTGCTGGACACTATTGTTGCACAAAGTCACCAATAGGCCCCCCAGCAATTAACAGTGGTTGTCCAGCAAAACAAAGATCACACACACATTCATGGCTATATTCTCTCTTTCATTAAAGCCCTGGTGAAAGCTCCTGATACTGACTGTTTATCCCAAAGCTCACTTTCTTCTTTAAGCTTCTTGTGTTGCTTGCTTTTTATTCTGTCAGCGTGCGTACTGACCTCAATGCTGCTGTACTTGCAATGCAATGCATCCTTTTCACTCCTGTCTTTATGTGTCTTGAAAAGTTCTAAGGACTGATTTTCTTGTTGGTATTCAGGCATAGATTTGTGTTTTCGCCCCATGTTTACCTTTTTACCTTATCTTTATCTGTGGAGGATTGATTAAATTCAGTGCCACACTAAACAGATGCAAAGAAATAGGCAGGCAGTATCTCCTTGTGAGCCAATCATATCATGATATTCACATTGTTTGATTTTTCTGACCTCTGATGTGTGTGTGTGTTCTGTATTTTACACTGCGAGACTGCTTCAATCTCAGAGCTTCAGGACACAACAATCACGTAAAGCGTTAATGTTTAAATAAGTACCCCAAAAATATTGAATGGCTTGATAAATGGGTGTAAATCAGTAAAATCTGAACTCCTTTAATTAAAAAACCTGGTAATTTATCAGTGAACATCAGTAAAAACTGAAAACACAGAACACTACTTTTAAGTCAAAGCTTCTGGGGTGGTTCCCCCCAAAATTGGGAGTTCCTGCTCCCTGGAGAATGGTGAGACTGGTTCTCAGGTTCAGGAAACACCCCTCTTTGGAGCCTGGCTCCCCACTGCTGACTTCCTGCATTATGGTCACTAGTGCCAAAGAAACGTGCTCTGGGTGTCCAAAACTGCATAGGCTCTAGTTTCTAGAGAGCTCTGGGCTTGGCCAGCTAGAGGATTGTTGTCTTAGGCTCTGCAGAGCAGGGAGAAGGAGAAGATTGGTAGAGTGGCCTGTCAGTGTCTTCAGTTTATGCAAATGAAAAGGGATGACTACTTTGAGCAGCTTTGCTTTGCTAGGGAACCTACAGAAGGGGGCTATGGAGGGCAGAGTTGAGAGCTAGGATCTGTTCACGTGGGGCTTCTCATAGTGCTCTCTCTCTTGTGAAGGCCAAATTGTAGCAACCACCAGTTAGTGAGCAATGCACCAGAATGGTCTGTGACTGGCAGGGGGTGTTTGTTAAGGCTATGCTTTCAGGGGGGTTATTTCTCTAGTTGCTGAGTGGAGAAAAATAGCTATAAAAGGTTGGTTTTGTTAACCTTGATATGGCCTTGTGGTGTTTCCTTCTGAGCATAAGAATGGTAGAAAGCACTGTTGTGTGATAGTTGTTTTCTACTGTAGAAGGGTGTTTTCTTCTTCCTCAGAAGAGCAGGAGAAAAGAACACAGTCTGACTGGTTATCTTTAAGTGTGCTCTACTGGCTGATGAAAAAGTGTTTGGGTGTGATGGCTGGGAGCTGTGCTGCTTGGGAGTTTGGTGTTCTGAGCCTCCAGTGGTGAGATGCTCTGTCTGTTTTTCTTTTGCTTGTTTTGCATTATCTTCATAGCTATTTCTGTCCTTCCACTAAGTCTGACAGTTCCTGTCTCCATGGTACTTGTTGATTGTTCTCCACACTAGGATGAATTTATAATGCTTCCCTGCGAACACTACTGGAGCCACTGATGCTTGGGACTATTTTGTCCGTTTCCTCCTGGCAATTTGGATATCAGAGGGTAGCAGCCAGCATTCCCATCATTTACTCTCTCTGAGGAGCCAAGAACACGTCACCAACTCTAGATTACACACTGCCGAGCAACTTCCATCTAGACAAATAGCGATTAGACATTTTGATGGGGTTTATCTGGACTCTGGTCTGGTTCAAAGGCAAGCCTATGTCTATATATCCTTGCTTTTTTGGAGCAGTTCCCCGGGGTGGGAGGGTTTCCATGCCTCATCACACATCTGCCCATCATGTCCAGCTACTTTGGCTGTGTGAGGGCAGAGGGATGTTGCCCTAAAACCTGAATATGCAACATGCATGCCCAGCTGTTGCTCGATGAGTTGGTGCAGTAGCAGTCTCCAAAAGGCACACAGTGCCAACTTTTCCAAACACTGACCTTAATGTGGGTCATTCCTCAGCGATTCGGAATTAAAGGAAAAATGGCCAGCACTTGGCAGGAGCAGGCTGAGGTATTAGTTAATTAAATTCCTTGTAGTTTTTCCTTTCATAATAATGCTAAATCCAGGGATAAGTTGCTTGGCAACAGCTCTGGCTACTACTATTCTTCCAACCCTTGCTTTTAGGCTTGAGATTAAACGTACTTGAGTATGTAAATCACCAGCTGAGGCCTGGCGGATTTTATGTATTTCTTAGAAAAGAGCCAAACATTAATTGATAATACAATGCGCTTTCATTTACGTTTGAATAATAAAGCAGTGCGATCACTGTTCAGAACTCAGCCCTCAGCCAGCTCCATCTATTATTCATGGTTTCAAAATGTAATAAAGATACGTACTTAATATCTGTTTTCCAATTAAAGTTTATGGCTGGAGGTTGATGATGGCTGTATTTTTGGCAGTTCTTTTTAATTTTCTTCAAATGCTTCCCTGGGAATTCCAGAGGCAGTTTCAAACATAAAGACGTTGGGTGTTTTAAAAAAAGTGATGATGTATTTTGTGGCCGAAATGGTATATATGAACATATGTGGAAATTGTCATCTATGGTGGCTAAAGGTAGGCACTTAAATAGATATCTGGGCACTTGAGCCAAAGTAGCTTGGCTTTCCAGTGGTCCTGAGCAGCCACATTTCCCACTGACGCTGACGGGAATTGGATGCACCTTAGATAAGTAGCTTAATTTTTCAGATGGTTAGCATCTGGGGCTCACAATGTGACTCGTGAAAAATACTAATATCATTCTGGGCTGTATTGACAGGAGTGTTGTATCTTAGACATAGGCAGTAATTGTCCTGCTCTACTCATCACTGGTGAGGCCTCAGCTGGAGTACTGTATCCAATTCTGGGTGCCATACTTAAGGAAAGATGTAGACAAATTGAAGACAGAGGAGAGCAACAAAAATGACAAAAGGTTTAGAAAACCTGACCTATAAGGAAAGGCTCAGTGTTCGGTCTTGAGAAAAGACAACTAGGAGACGACTTGATAACAATCTTCAAATATGTTAAGTGTTATAAAGAAAACCGAGATCAATTTCCATGCCCAGTGAAGGTAGGACAAGAAGTAATGGGCTTAATCTTTAGCAGGGGAGACTTAGGTTAGATATTAGGAAAAACTTTCTAACTATAAGAGTAGTTAAGTTTTGGAACAGGCTTCCAAGGGAGGTCGTGAAAACCCCATCACTGGAGGTTTTTAAGAACAGGTTGGACATTCACCTCGCAGGGAAGATCTAGCCTTTCCTGGTCCTGCCTCAGTGCAGGGGACTGGGCTTGATGACTTCTCAAGGTCCCTTCCAGTCCTACATTTCTATGAAGCATTGGTGCCCTCAGTGCGTATAGACTGGGGCTCTCAAGGGTTCTGTTGCCTGGTGTTCCAGGGGGTTGGACTAGATGATCTCCTGAGGTCCCTTCCAACCCTAATATTCTATGATCTATGATCTATGATCTATGATCAGGCCATTCATGGCTCTTCACAGCATTGCAGCCTGCTACGCTAAAGGAAAAGAGGCTGCAGTGCTTCTGGAAAAAGGAAGGTAGTTGGGGAAGTGAACAGTGGAATGTAGAAGGGGTATTGAATGATTTAACTGCTTGTTTCCTGATTGGCATTGGTGGACTATGCTGCCTCACAACCGTAGGGCCTGATCCAAAGCCCGCTGACATCAATGAAAAGCCCTTAATTTGTAAGCACTCCAGGGCAGGAATAGTCTTTACTTGTTCCCATGGACTCAACAGCAACAAATTATATGTGTGGGGGCTTATCTGTGATAGTTCAGCCCTGCTGGTTAGAAGCTAGTAACACAGACTGAACACTGCAATTATTTTTTTTGCCCTCTTTTATTCCAATTACACCCTACACAGTCTTGAATCTTTTTTTTTTTAAATTGCAATGTCGGTTTTTCTAGAGAAGGACGTTCAATGAGGTTCTTAAAAGGAGTTTAACATGAGGGTAGTGTCTCATAACCCCCCTATGAGTTAACTGGAAATGGAGGAATGTATTAACATTTTTATTGACTGCATTTCCCCCTCAATCAAACTGACTGTCGTTCCTTCTTCTCCAAGCATTTAGAAATAAAAGGGGAGGCAATTAAAAAGAGCCCTGGCTGAATGCAGCTCCACAGGGGACTATATCCTAAGCCGCTAGCCCTGTATACAGCTGTAGTAGCACAGCCTGGATCACAGCTCCAGGTAATGGGAAGAGAGCAGGCTTGTGGAACCAATGCTTGGGCTGCACCAGTCCCTGAGTGCCTGCCAGCAGAGTTGAGAGCTAGGATCTGTTCACGTGGGGCTTCTCATAGTGCTCTCTCTCTTGTGAAGGCCGAATTGTAGCAACCACCAGTTAGTGAGCAATGCACCAGAATGGTCTGTGACTGGCAGGGGGTGTTTGTTAAGGCTATGCTTTCAGGGGGAGGGGTCATTTCTGTAGTTGCTGAGTGGAGAAAAATAGCTATAAAAGGTTGGTTTTGCTAACCCTGATATGGCCTTGTGGTGTTTCCTTCTGAGCATAAGAATGGTAGAAAGCACTGTTGTGTGATAGTTGTTTTCTACTGTAGAAGAGTGTTTTCTTCTTCCTCAGAAGAGCAGAAGAACACAGCTGCATGAACAGGGGAAAGCATGCTGCACCCTTTTAAAGGATGTAGCAATTGACTTCCCGCTCCCCTACAGCACAGCAATAGTGCGCCAGAAACACGGTGTCTCTGAGGCCCACTGCCTCCTAGTGCTTCCCATAGCAAACCATGCACATAGGCACACTCTCCCTATGTGTGCCATGCCCCTTACTCAGGGCTATGCTTGGACTCAATCTATCCTTAGCGTTACTGACTTGACTTCTGTGCCATATCCTGTGAGCAGAGCTTGTGCATCAATGGAGCTTGTGCAGACTGTTCAGGGCAGGGGCTAGTAATCTGTCATTTGGGTTGCAAGTCTGGAGAGGAAGTGGTAGGTGGCTTTAAGTCACCTTTGCTATCCCGACACCAGGCTAGTTTCTGGCATAGGTTAGAGCCTGTTCTACTCAACCTTACAGCCTTTAGGGTCCATGAAGGCAGCTGGGCACATGGAAACCCCATCCACAGCCCTGCTTCCTTGGTCATGCAGTCCTCTAGTAGAGGGGATGGCTCTGAAGCCACTACAGTAGCTGTATGCCACCAGAGGAGGCAGGGGAAAACTCCAGTGGCTAGTTAATCTGTTTAGGGGTGCTTCCCTCGACCTGTGGAACAGGGCAAAAAAGTCCTAATGTCCCAGGGTATCAGGTCACTTGTCTTTATCTGCACTTTGTTTTGGGCCTAGCAAGGTTTTGCATCTTTAATATTAATAATGAACAATGTTGCAGCAGCCTAACTTGCCCCACTCTACAAACTGACTTCCAGAATCCAAGATCAGCAAGTGTCAGAATCTCCAGCAGTGCCCCGCCTCAGAGCCCAGTAGGATGGCCCCCAGGGTAGGGAGTTATCGAGAGGAAGGCGTAATGTTATTCCCATGCTTTACAAACCTCCTAGATACTTTAAAATTCATGTTTCTGTTACAGAACAGCTGAGTTTTAGATTTGCCTATTCTATTCCCCTTTTCTCTCTATGCAGATGCCACCAGCCTCCTGGTTCCTTTTGCTCAATTTCTCCAATTTCTGCATAAGCCCTTTAATAACATTCTTTGAGGTTTCAGTGCTTCTTCCCTTATTAGTACTTTCAAATCCCAAATTTAATCTGTTAGATAGTTCATTTCATTTGCAAGCACACTCATCCTTTTTGTCTCTCTCCTCAACCTGGTCTTTATGCTTTGAGCTTTCCTTTCTTCTCTTCAATACTGCTGTGTAGCTGGCATTCCCCCATGAGCTCTTTCTCATGAGTCTATTGTTTCTGCAAGAACATTGTTTGGATGAAATCTGCCCCATCTGTATAGGCTTTATGTACCCCAAAATGACATTAATATGCCACAAAAGTAAACGCCTCTCTTTATATCAGTTCTCCATCCATACATTCAAGTTACTATTGCGTCTTGGCCTTGTTTTCTCCTGAACAAGTCATAGGTAATAATGAAGAGGAACAATTACAAAGGTTGTCCTGACCCTTGTTCCCTATGCTTTACATTTGCTTCCTGTAATTCCTGGTCAGAAATAGCTCAGTTCTGATAACCTTCTAGGCACACCGCAAGACATGTTGTCTTAGGAGAGCTGCTAAAAAGAAAGCAAATATTGTTGCAGGTGATGTTTAAAGAAAAAAAGCGGGGGAATTCGGTGTATTTTTGTGCTACTCGGTTATTGCTGTATTTTAATACCCTAAAGAGTTGCTGCTGCATTTTTTGATTTGTTGGGCCTTATTCTCATTTGCTGTAAGAAGGCCACTACTTTACACCACTCTGGCAGGGTCTTTGTGTGAATGAAATTCTAGCCCATTGTGGTTTTAAAGTATGTATCAGAGGCCTTGCATGTTCAGTTAGGAGCTTCTTGTTACTGCTATGTTACAAATCTAAAGAATAAATTCACTTATTTTTTAAATGTAGAAAACTTATAAACACCTCTTCCTCCTCATCTATTTGTTTAATCAACATGGAGAATGGAATAAAGAAGAAAAGGGAATTTGGGAAAATATTTTTGCATTCAGGAAGAGATTAGAAGAGAGCAAATGCAAAAGAGAAGAGGATTCAATTGGGTTTAATATGTAACACAATCACATGCTGAAACCCTTGCTTATCCCACTGCAGATGAGACTGTTTATTTTAGAGGGGAAACAGGTTAGAGAGGACATAAGGGTACACAGGATGTTCAGAACAGTGACTGGAATATAGTAGATCTGGGACTTCAATTCACTTTCTTTTATTAGGGGAACAAAGGGACAGCCAATACAAATGAAAGGCAGCAAATTTAAAACTAATAAGATATTTTTTCTTTCAATCCACAATTAGCCTGTGGAACATATTGCCATGAAATAATGATGAGACCAAGAGCGTAGCAGGATTCAGGGAACCAGGCATTTATATGGATAGCGAAAACAGACAGACTTAAAGCAGTAAGACTTTTTTTTTTAAATGGGAGGGCATATAAACTTCAGGTTTCAGGGGACAAGCCAACCTCTGAGTCAGTGGTTCTCAAAGTTTTCCATTCTGGGAAGCGCCTCTTAGTCACCCTACCATTTAGCAATATGGTGGGGAGGGAGTGTGATTGCAATCCCCAACACCTGTTTATGACCCCCCAGGCTAGGAAAAAACTTTCCCTTTGAGGAGTGTATGAAGCATCAGCTTTTATATTTATACATGTCAAGAGTCTGCTTTCAATGAGGCAGCTTTACATTCCATCCTCTGCACTGCACCATCATATTATTTAAGATCTCTGCTGCAGCTTTAGGTTGTTCCTTCACTGAGTTTTAAACCTCTGCTGTCCAGTGGCTCTGTGTTGTAAAGTGAGGGATTCAGTGTGTCGTTCTTGTCTCTGCATACAGATGCTTAAAGTATTCAAAGTCAGTACGAAAGGTTCAGCAGTAAGGCTGAAAGATATGTTACCAGAATAAATGGTACAGCCATGCAGGGAATGAGATACATCTGACTGACAGATGATATGTTATTTCATATATATATATGAAAAAAATGCTCAGCAATCATAGATTATTTGTCTGCAATTTTTCCATCATTTCTCACAAGTAATTGTTAGCATTATTTGACATCCATCTTCCAATTTGCTGCAGTGATGGACTCCAGCCTGCCAAGCAGAGGGATGAAATCCTGCTTATCTCTGTTTTCTTATCTTCCCTCTAAATAAAACCCTGCTACATACAAGTGTCTTGGACAGAGAACTACTTGTTATACCAAGTCACTTCCTGGTCTTTCAGCATTCAATTTCTTGATGTACCCCAACACTCAAGTTTTTCTTGTGTTCTGTCAAGCAATGGAGATGAAGGCAACACACCATGACTTGCTTACTGGCTCATGCTTCATATTTAATTGTTTAAATTGTTCATTGTGTGCTATATTTAGTTCCTAACTATTTATCAAAACTGAGTTTCAGTTGGTTAATCTATAAAAAATCGGGGGGAGGGGGGGTGTTGTGGCTGGGTGAACCTGAAAAGATTCTGAGGTACTTATCTGGACCAGGGCCAGCTCTAGCTTTTTTGCCGCCCCAAGCAAAAAATAATATATATATATATAAAAAGGGCGGCCGGACTGCCGAAGCAAAAAAAAAAGAGAAAGAAAAAACGGCAGCCGCAGGGAGCGCGAGGAGGGTGGTCAAGGCGGCTTGCAGGGGGGTGAAGGGCGCCAGGGCGGCGCCTCGCAGCCAGGCAAGAGGGGCTCCCCCCTCCGGCCTTGGGGTGCTTCTCCCGGCAGGGCAGGCGGAGCCCCCGGGGGCTGCAGGAGGTGCTGGCTCAGCCGCTCCTTTAAAGGCGGCTCAGCTGGGCCGGGCTCAGAGCGGCACGGGAGGCGGAGGCCGGTGCAGGCGGCGGGGAGTGGCTCATCCCGGGGAGCCCGGCGGCACGGTGAGTGGTGGGGATCGCTAGTTCCTGCCCTCCCCCCCCCCCGGGCCGGGGTCCGTGCCCCTGCAGGGCTGCGCTGGGACTGGCGGAGCGTGGGGAGCCAGCCGGGGGCACCGGGCTGCCAAAGCAAAAAAAAAAAAGAACCACGGCAGGGTGGCCGGAATGTGCCGCCCCGAGATTGGCCGGAATGCCGCCCCTTACCATGTGCCGCCCCAGGCACGTGCTTTCTCGTCTGGTGCCTGGAGCCGGCCCTGATCTGGACTTATTTATCCAAGTCATTTTGTTTTGGAGATTGGGATGGAAGACTGTTGTATCTAATACTAGCTGAATACAGCTATAGTTCGTAAATTCAGTATATACTTAAGAACACTGGAAGGGGTTTAGGAAATAAGGCAGGATGTTCTCAGATACAGCAATGAAGGCCATAAATACCTAGGCAAGTAGATAGAAAGAGAAGAAAGAGTGAAACAAAAGTTAAATCTCTTGCCTTCTATGGTTTATTTGAATAAAGAATCCAGTTTAATGTTGCTCACTGCTTGACTACTACAGTCAAAATTATAACAAGATTTCCTAATCTCACTAAAAGCCTGATCTTTCCAGCACTTCCTGGTTCTGACTAGGTTAGACACAGCCTCACAAAAAAGTCTTCCTATTACAACCACGAAGGAAATAAATAAATAAAAATGAACCAAACTGTTTTGAACCCCAAAAAATAAGCAGGGATTTGGTTGTGTTCATTTCTGGAGAATGGCTGACTGATTTTAACTCTGTCCAAACTGGCTGACCCATGCACATTGTGGTTATGTGCAGAGAGCTGACTAACAAGAACTAGTGACTACCTGTGGTGGGTTGCACTCATCTCTTGAGCACCCCTGTGCCATCCAGTCTTGGTGCTGCCATTCTCTTTGGCTACCAGCACCTCCTGCAAGTTGTCAGCTGGCCTCTGGGGTCTGTGACTCAGCCAAACAACTGGGTCACATACTCCAAAAGCCATTCCAGGGTATAACAAACTCAAAGAAAAAAAATTAGAAACAGTTCCTTGCCCTTCAGGGCCAATTATAAACAAGATAGGCTCTTCCCCTTTCTGTGTTAAATTCCCTCTCTGGGATTGAATCAGCAGGGTTCCTTCTTAATCCTTGCCACCAATAGTGGCCAGTAATTGGCACTTCGTTGGCTCCAGCTAGGAAATTACTTGCTGTCCGCAGGCAAATCCTTTTTATTTCAGCCTGCTGGGCCTTGTTTGGCTGTTGCTGGTCCCCAGCCCTTCTGGCTGCTGGACAACCAGATTCCAAAATGGCTGCTCTTTTCTTCACCAATAACTCTTTTAACTGTTTTTTGGGGTGGGATGCAGCAGAGCAGCAGGGCCTCCATTAGGTTGCCACGAGAGCCTGGTACACTCAGTCACACTGTCCATGTAGTCTCTGTTGACAAATATTAAGATTTATGTCATTGTTGCTACCATATAACTAGCCCTTAACAACAAAAACAAGACTTGCCTTAATTCTGCAAAAATAGCAGATTATCAGTAGTGAGTGAAATTGCTTAAAAAAGTTAACTCCCAAGTCGGCTCAAAACTATTTCCCATTTCTAGGTTCTGAATGTTGTTTATCACCATTGTATATGTATGAATTTCCACAGATCCCTGATGGATATCTACTGTTGCTGTTCTGTTACCCCTTGCATCCTTCAGATTCTCAGGTATTCATGGATCTCATGGGATCTGTGGATTCAGAGAGCAGAACTCCAGCTTCTGGACTGGTAGGGCAGACTCCACTGTGTGCACTTGTGTACATGGTTACAAAAGTTACATGGGCACCAGTGAATTGGTCCCATTTGTTTTTTTCCCCTTATATCTATCTCCTAAATGTCTATTCTGCTTTGCTTCAAAACATCTTAGGAAAATTCTACCTTTAGATCAAGCCTGCCAGACTGCAGGTGGATTAATTTAGTTTTGACAAAGCTGGGGAGAGGAGTCACTCACTACTGATAATGGGTTTAAAACTGGAGGCTTGTTTCACCCTTATCTGTGCAAGGGATTAGCACCTCTCTATTATGCAATGAATATATAATTGATATATGCTATAGATAGAAATAAAATATATACATCTTAGTTCAGCTGATTAAATATTTTATTTATTGCATGCATCGTTATGAGTTGATTGTAATATTTTTTTTCTAAATAGTGAAAGTTAAAAATATTTGACACTCTCACACACTAACTACTCAACCTTGATTCCACAGGGATCCCAGCAAGTAGATTCATTTTTGGAGGATTAGAATAAATCTTGCTCCCAGCATTTAAAAACACTTAACTCTATTTTAGTTGATACAATGTGTAAAGTCTTACACCAGAGTGCAGTCTGAGTACTTGCAAAACTTAACTGATCCAATCTGCATGTTTTGCCCTGACCAATATGTCTGTGCAGTGTACTTCTATCCCTTTTGGTCCAGATGATCTTAGCTCTGTCACGTGGTGTTTCTTAACTAGCATATACAAAACCTACCAGTACTGCAAACTTTTGAACCTCATTTTCAGTGGTTCCTTCATTAGAGTATGTTTTGCTCATTCATTGTTACTTGTCACCATCAGTCAATTCACTGTTGATTCTGTCCATTAAAAAACCTTTTCTCGCCATCTGCATTAAACATGCCCCAATAATCTTCAAAAAACTTAAAAGATGCTCACATGCCTGGAAAGCTTCAAAATTGTAAAACTCCCACTGAGGTTGATCGGAGTGTTGGTTGCATACAGACTGTGAGATAAGCCCCTATGTTGCCAAGACCAAAAAATGCTCACACACACACCAGCTGCATATTGATCAAATGGCTCTTTGTTTCCTTAAGATGAAAAGCAAGTTAGACTTCCCAGTGGTTTCTGAATTCCTTGTGCAGGCAAAATCCCCATTGTAGTCAATAGAGGCATTGCCTGTCTGAGGACTGCAGGATCAGGGCCCTTACTCCTTCAGCATATTAAAGCCAAACTCAGGACATATTTATTGTCATTTTTATTACACTAGCCCTACATGCTACCTTTTACCAGGCTCAGCACAAACAGATGCAGTCCTTGCACCAATGCTGAGCAATAACTGAAGGGTTGGGGGGAGAGCGGACAATCAAAATAGATACACAGATAGAAACTCTATTTTTGTGTTACATCAATATGTACATAATCATCAGCTGCCCCTCAGCTTCCTATCCATCATATGTTGTCTAATTTCATGTATGCGCTGAGGCAGAAGTGAGTCTTGAGAAAGGGAGAGTGGACAGTAGCTTTATGGATCTGTTCAGGAATGGTGGGACAGTGTTGGGAGAATATAAAAATGTCTGTGGGAAAGAGGAGCAGCTAAGCAGAGGGGAGGGATAGCTCAGTGGTTTGGGCATTGGGCTGCTAAACCAAGGGTTGTGAGTTCAATCCCTGAGGGGGCCATCTAGGGTAAAATCAGTACTTAGTCCTGCTAGTGAAGGCAGGGGGCTAGACGTGATGACCTTTCAGGGTCCCTTCCAGTTCTAAGAGAGAGGTATATCTCCATATTTTTTTTCCACTGGAGAGCAAGGCAGGCAGGTGGTGGAAGGGTCAAAGAAGGAAGGGCAGAGTCAGGAAAGGCCTCTAAACATGTCATGGCAAACTCCTGTTCTACTAATTGCTACTTCTTACAGATTAGTGAGGGAATCCTGGAGCTCTACTTCTGGGCTCTTAAGGGACTAGCAGCTCTGTTGAACCCAGGCCTGGGGGCATTCATAGAAGCAGCTATAGGCTAACCATCCACCTGGAAGCCATAGCTTCCCCGGAACCTATAAACCCAGCCCCAGTATGAGGCTCCACCCCTGAAGTCTGACTAGCAGAGTCCCAAAGCAGCTGATTAGCCCATTGACTTTACATAAGCCAGCAGTAGTAACAGGAAGCTGTCTGAACAGCTTGGTCTCAGGTGCTCCTCTGGGTTGATTTCCTAGCATCTGACTTGTAGTTGCAAACATCCAGGTTTTTCTCCTGATTGGTTCCAGTCTCCAGTTTGTCTCCTGCTTCTGACTTCCTGGTATCCTGACCCAGCTGACTCCCCATGACCTGGCTATGGTAGCTCCTCCTACTTGACTCCTCAGCCTTATCTCTTGGGAGCTGGAGGCTGCCTTAGCAGCTGAGCACACAAACAGCTGGTGCCAGAGACGGGCTGGAGGCAGGTCTTTCCTGTGCTCACAATCTCTCTTCATGACCACCTGGAGGATTACTAAGGGTTTGAATGGGGAGGGGAATGTATGGGCAGGTGAGTTTGGGTTACACTGAACTAAAAATTCTAAGGTGAAGTTCTCTTGGCTTCAGGTCCAGGCTGAGACTCCCTGAGTAATCAGCAATGGTGGTAGTACGGACCAGTGCATAAGGCAAAGGGCTACGCATCAGGAGAGCTGAGTTCTAATCCTGGTTTTGTCACTGACCTGTTGTGTGAACTCGACTAGCTCCCTCTTTTCTTTGCTTATGTTTCTCTTCAACCCAATTTCTGTTTTGTCTATTTAGATTGTAAGCTTAGTGTTTGTACTGTCCCTGTACAAATTGGGAATTTGGGGTCCCAATCTCCACTGGGATCTCTAGGTTCTACTATGATACTAATATTTATTAGTAATTAAGATTTGGGTTTATAATATGACAAAACTCCAAACCATGCTAGTTTTGACTAGTTTTATTATGAATCTTATCAATAGCTGTTGAAGGTTGTGCCATTAATCAGTGGAAAGATGATTACCCCTACACTTTCAATAAGGTCTCAGGTTTGTTAGAGCAAAGGCCAACTATTTGCCTATTATCTCAGCTGTTACAT